>NW_005842297.1:563143-572691 GCF_000455745.1 Alligator sinensis | reverse complement strand
CGGCGGGAAAATAATTCAGTGGTGCCAAAGCACACACAAAACAAAATCACACCCTTGGGTTGTGACACAGAGGTGGGCAAAATGCGGCCCACCAGGCCATTCTATCCAGCCCATGGGGCTCCTAAAAAATTTAGAAAATTAATATTAATCTGCCCTGGGCTGCCTGTCATGGCTTGTCAAAACTCAGTAAGTGGCCCTCTGCCCCAAATAATCGCCCACCCCTGGGCTACAGCAGCGTGCTGCCAGCTCCTGTTCATACTGTGGTCTATTATTACCCCCAGGTCCCTTTCATTCATGGTGCTGGTCAGTTTGGTGCTGCTAAGCCTGTAGGTGTGTTAAGGGTTGCTTGTCCTGAGGTGGAGCACTTTACATTTCTTGACGTTGAACTTCATCAAGTTCCAATCAGCCCAACTTGCTAGCCCGTTTAGGTCTGCCTGTATTTGAAGCCTATCTTTAAGCGTGACCATAGGCTTTGATATGTTACTTTATAAATACTGTAAAAAAAAAAAAAAAAAAAAAAAGGGGGGGGGCAAATAATACCAACTCTTCTAAGAAACTGAGATGCACTTATTTAAGTTTCTTCCTCCAGAGAAGTAGTTTTAGGGTGATATAATTATTCCCCATAAATCAGTATCAGAGTACAATTTGATGGCAGTGGGGCAGGAAGGAGTGATGGTGTTTGGGTTTTTTGTTTCTCTCTCTCTTTATTATACAAAAGAAGAAAAAAAAAAAAGAGATTTCTGTATAGATTGCACATAAAACAAGGAGACCATGAATACAACTTTAAAAACAGAGAGGTCATGTCTTAGAAAGTGCATATTTCAGTGATAGTCTTTTTCCTCTGTTTTACATACTCATTTTGTAACTTCCAGCATAGAAAGCCCTAAACATGTGAACTCTAAGTGGAGTTTGTCGTATGTTATCTGGCCCCTCTCTATCCTTGCTTTCAAAGAGTGGTTATTTATGGAATCAGCTATATACTTGATACAAAAGGCAGCATTCTCAGGAGACCTGCAGACAAAAATAATAAGTGACTAGAATATCCAGCAATGAGATGTGGTATATGAAATCACTGTTAGATGCTATAGGATGATGGTCCTCAAAATGTTTCAATAGAAGAATTAGCAGCATCATCATTAAAATTCTGGTCTGTGAGACATTTAACACTTGCATATTATCAATCTGTGGAGGTCAAACCTGTTGCAAAGAAGGTTGAAAACATTATCTACATTTTACAGATGAGGGTCCCAAGGCGCCAAAGCACAAAGTAATTTACCTATGCTCAAAGAGAAGGCCATTGGCAGAACAGGACCAGACACTGAATCTCATGGCTGTCTATCCACTACTCCATCCACTAGACTCTACTGCCTCCTAAAGGCTGAGTGTAACTCTCATTTAGACCCAAGACAGCATTAAGATGAAAGCCGTCCTTCAATAACGGGGCCTTTGTATGCAGACATGTTATGCAGCTACAATATTCACCAATTCAGTTAAAAACGGTAAATCAACTCTTTACTATAGTTATAGTTTTACCAGTGCAGCTTATTGATATGGAAAATTATCCTGGCATATGGCATATTGACACTTATACAATGTGCCCGCATTATGTGTTATACTAGTACAATTATGGGGGTTGGGGGGGAGAGGGAATAAAGGAGGAGGGATAGAACTTCCTTTAAAGTCACAATGGGATCTAATCTGTGATCCCAACAATTGTACCTCCTGCCATGCTACATGCTTTATAATGACCCAAGGCTTCCCCTGCACCAGCAACTAGCAAGCTGGGTGCCCGGTGTGCCTGGCTCATAATCCCAGTCATCTGGTTTGTGTTGCCAGCCACAGGAGTGTACGGGAGCCCTTAAGGCTCTGATGCACTCTGAGGCTGTGAATGCCGATCATCTGATAGACCCTGCCACACATTTAGTTTAAGATGTGATGGGATCCAGCCATGAAGTTATTGCATATTTTTTGTGTAATAACTGTTTCTCTTATTCCCTGTTTTATCGCACCATAAACTGCATGGATGTGTGGCCAGGTTACTAAAGACCCGATTAACTGGTTAATGACATCTTAAGTGCAATTTCTACCAGGGGCAATAGGTACAGACACACACAAACTGTATTCAGGCCAGGCCCCAGTGTATCAGCTACTGGTTTCAGTTCCTGTTCTTGTCAGGTGCTCCTGTACTGAAGACATGTTTGCATGGCATCTCCATGGTAACAGATGGATGCAGATTCAAGGCATCACTTAATCTGCTAGTGTGACTGTTCCCTGAACTGCTATTCTGCTTGTAACCGAAAGCCATGCTGAGAAGGATTAGTGCTTTCATTTGTTTGGCTGCACGACTGAAGAAATGAAATGGGAAAAGCTGGGACAGCCTTAATAGTCCATTAGAGGTTTTAGCCTTAAGTAAAACCACTTGCTGAGGCTACATGAAAGGTTCAAGTAGTAATATTGGACATGTCCCACTGAGTCTGAAAAGAGGACATCTCCAAGGGCTATCCTGGCTCTGTGAGAAATCTTGGTAAGGTTACTTTTAGAAACAGGTTTTCAGAAGAACTAATTAATAAAGATTTCCTTTGAAAAATTTGTGTCTATTTAAGGTATACATCCTTCTATTGAAAGCACCTTTGTGCATTTTGTACCATGGTATTTTGACGGGAGGGTTTAAAGAATGAACATTTGTGAACTGTCCTTAACCCATGTCAGTTGTTTTTAATTTCAAGTACAAAGATTAATGCAATATTGCAGAGACACAGCTAACAACAGTGTCTTCTGAAACCCCAAATCCAAATTTGCCTTTTAATTAACTATACAGAGCTTAATTGGAACAGAACAACTGAAATAAGAGTAGCAATAGTAAGGAATAAACCTACCAAGGTGCCTATGATCCTTATTTACTAGCTACATCTGATTCAACATGTTCTTGGATTTGGACTCCAGCTGGAATTGGCAAGTGGTTTTCACTTTTTTCCTTCTTTTTTTCCTTCTACTAACCCAAATATTCCAGGCATTTAAAGATACCATAGTCACACACAATCACTACAGTTTTAGGGACTATATAACACATTCTTCCCCTATAATTTTTAAATTACAGATTTAGTCTTCTGGGATGTTTATAATTCCAATTTGCTCAGAAGTGCCTGTCAGAAAAGACAGTTGTCACTTGCTCTCTGGCTCCTCAGTGACCTTTCTAGATTTTATTTTTCACAGAAATATTTTCTTTTTGGAGTCCATTTCTATGTGATCATCATCATTATACCAATAAAAAAGAACAACAACATCCTTTCTCCAGCAATGACACCATCAGTTCTAAATAACATCACAACATCTTTGTTCATGGACAAAGAGAGGTGTGTTATTGGCCTCAAGCTCTCCTTGTGCCCTTGTCCCTCTTCTTTCCTTCCCTCCCTGTAATTTGAAGGCAATGACCTTTTAGTTTTGCTGGGTGCTATCTTACTAAACAAAAATTAATGCTTAATGACTGTTTAAGACCCCAGTACTGCTGGCTGGTGGTAAACACTGTTTAGATGTTGAACATTATTGTGGTGTTAGTAGGGAATAGGACCACCCAGTCCAAATATTAGGCACATATAGTTCTGTCTGAGAGAGGTCAGAATGATAACTTTGCTTCTGGAGATTTCTAAACGGTGATCTAAGGTGTGTTGATCTCTGAAATAAGAGTCGTCATATATCCAGGTTCCTTTCAAATTAAGTTATTTTGTCTGAATACTATTCAGTAGCTTCCCTTTAAATTTAGATTTCCAAACTCAAATATCCAGTTTTTCTTGAAAACTTCTTACAAACTGTTGGCAGAATGACAGCTCTTGGAAAGCATTTTAATGCTCGCCAGGAGATCAGATGCACGCTCTCCTTCTTGGTTTCTTAAGTGAAATTTTTATTCTTTCAGCTAGGAATTCAGCTTGGGGAACATAGTGCTTTTAAACACTTCAATCAAATCCTTTTAGGTCATGTGGCCGAGTCTTTGAGAGAAAGATAGGTCTTTCTGAACCATAAATGTCCTTTTTAACCAGAGGTAAGTAAATGGATCTTTACTTTGACTGGTGTTACCAGGTGACCTGAAGAAGGGTGTTTGCGCCCAAAAGCTTGCAAACAACAATTTGGTTTAGTAAGATTACACCTAACTAAATAGTTGGAAAAATTGTTCTTTGCAAGCTTTTGGGCGTGAACACCCTTCTGCAGGTCATCTTCAGCAAGGAGACCTGAAGAAGGGTGTTTACACCTGAAAGCTTGCAAAGAACAATTTTTCCAACTGTTTAGTTGGTGTAGTAAAAGATATCGCATCTACCCAAAGACCCTGTCTGACTATGTCCTTAGACCAACACAGCTACAACCAACAACCTTAGAGAAGAGAGAGAACTTGTCATATTTACAGGTAATAGATCCCTGGTGAGTTCAGGCTTGAATATTAGCTACAACTGACAACATTTGCGAACTGAAAAGTGCTTTGAACCCAGCCAGCCAGGATGTTCCAGATCTTACAGATGCATTGACAGTATAAGGATATTCCAGTCCTTAAAGGGACACAATGCAATCGCACAGGCTTCACACTTCATCCCTGGCACTCCCAAGGAGTGCTGCTTTCAAATTTGCTCTGCCCACCTGCTCATGCCAGGCCTTTGGGGTGCCCCCCCGCCACTCCCTCCCTGCTGCTGCTGCACCCGATTCTGAGTTCTGTCTCCAGCATGCTTGTGAGTGCAGTGGAGGGGGCCCTCAGCATGGCTTCACTATTTTGTTCCCAGCTTGGCTGCATAGGTATAGAAATGGGTGCATGGGGCATGACTGAATACAGCGGTTATCAGGAAAACCAGAGATGTGGTGTAGACATGCCCAAAGAGTCAGGTGAACTAGAAGCTCTAACAACAGCACTGACTCCTCAACCCTGCACAGCTTGTACATTGTGAGATATATATATATATAAAATTCATGACACACTGAAATTTTAAGCCATACATTATTAAAACTGGAAAAGAAAATCCTATATACTTTTAACACAAGTGAACAAATACAAGAATCAAGTCATTCTTGGAATATAAATGTGTTCTATTTGTGTTTTTACCTGTACCTCATTGCCTTCAAGTAAAAAACAAACCCAGAAGAAAGTGAAATAAGAACATGTAACAAAAGAAATCAAATTACCTAAGGTGGCTGATGAGACCATTTTCATAGTGTCAAGGCCCAGTTCAGGGAGGAGACCAAGGAACATAAAGTAGCACAATGTGGTGGGTGCTGTATATACAGTTACTCTGTCTCCAACCTAATGTTCAGTCTCTTAGGCCATCTTTACATGTGCTCCAGGTTGGGGGTGCTTTAATTAGAGTGGCTCCCAGAGCCACTCTAATTAAAGTGCCTACAGCGTCACATGTATTCAGCGTCCTGCACTTCAAAATGGTGGTTGATGAACTTTAAAGTGCTCATGCTTCCATTTTGAAGTGTGGGATGCTGAATACTAGGGCTGTGCAAATTGGTCCCTGATTCGATTCTGCGGAGATTCAGGCCGATTTGGTGGCCAGATCTCCGAATCAGAATCAAATCAGGAGACCCTTTAATCTCTCTGAATCAAATTGAATTGATTCAGAGAGATTCAGAAAGATTCAGTGAGTCAGATATAGACACAGCTTTAAATGTTTTTTCTACATACCTCAAGATACCAGGAGGCTCGTGAATGCTGCGATGCTGGGGCAGATGCAGCATCCCATAGGAGCGTGGGGTGGTCCCCAGCATGCTCGGCAGTAGACCCGGAAGTGGACAAGAAGCACTTCTGGTCTATTGCTGGGTCCGCTGAGGAGTGTGCAGGGGCCCCCCCATGCCGCCCCGGATAAGCAACTTGTGCCTCCTGGGTCTGGGGGAGCACCTGGGGTACCCCTGTGGTCAATCATCAAGCCAGGGAGGTGAACTCCCCGTCGGACCTGGAAGTGGACCAGAAGTACTTCTGGTCCACTTCCGTGTTCACCGCCAAGCACATAGGGCCCCGCTCCCACCCCCATGCTCCTGTGGGATGCTCCACCTGCCCCAGCATTGCAGCATTCACGAGCCATGCCTGGTACCTCAAGGTATGTAGGAAAAACATTTAAAGCTGTGTCAATGGCCGAATCAGCATTGAATCTTCAGATTTGGATTCAGACGAATCAAATCGAGGACAGTGATCCTAATCAACAAACGGAATCACTGCTCCCAATTCGGGCCAAATCCAAATTGAGTACGGCCCATTTTGCACACCTCTACTGAATACATGTAACATGGCGGCTGCTGGAGCATGGTAATTAGCAGTCTCCAGCAGACTCCAGTAATTGAGATTAATTAGGTTGCTGACCTCTGTCTTAGGATACCAGTACCAGTTACTTATCACTAACTGCTTGATATCTGTAAAGCAAAATGTAAAGGAATGAACTATAAAAAAGCTACTGTAGGAAATAATACGTCTTAAAGTGATGCTAATCCATTTTTCTAACTTTGGGTACTTTACATGGGAAATCCATTGGTTTTGAATGGATTCTGGATTTAAGTGGCAACATCATGTTGACAGATCTTGCTTTTTGCTCACCTTCTCACAGGAGTCAGTTTCACTCTTACTGAAATGCCTTTAACTGGGAGGCTTGGGAAATGCCATTTCTGAAATCATAGTGTCATACAGAAGTAGGGATGGGACGGACTTCTAGAGGTTGTTTAGTCCAATCCCCTGCCTGAGGCAGAATCATCCCTATCCAAACCATCCTATAAAACCATAATATAAACTTTACATAAGACTACTCTCAACCCTGACACAACAATCACCTTGATTTCTTCTGGGAGAACAATACAGTAGTGCACAGGCAGTCCAGGAAGATTTTGGAGAGTGTTGAGGACAATTTCTGGGTGCAAAAGCTGGAGAGGCCAACTAGGGGCCCTGCTCTTCTTAGCCTGCTGCTCACAAACAGGGAAGAATTGGGGGGAATGTAGTAGTGGGTTGCAACTTGTGCAGCAGCACCCATGAGATGACTGAGTTCAGGATCTTGAGGAAAGGAAGGATGGAGAGCAGCAGAGTAAGGACCCTGGGTGTCAGAAAAGCAGACTTTGACTCACTGAGGGAACTCATGGGCAGGATCCCCTGGAAGGCCAGTCTAAAGGGGAGAGGAGTCCAGGAGACTTGGGTGTACTTTTAAAGAAACCTTACTTAGGGCACAGGAACAAATCATCCTGATATGCAGGAAGACTAGCAAGTGTGGCAGAAGACCAGCGTGCCTTAGCAGGGAACTCTTCAGTAAACTAAAAGACAAAAAGGAAGTTTACAAGGAGTGGAAACTTGGACAAGCCACTAGGAGTCAAAGTGCACTTGGAATTGCAGCTGGCAAGAGACATGAAGGGTAACAAGAAGGTTTTCTACAAGACAAGGATCAGGGAAAGTGTGGGTCATTTATTAAATCAGGGAGGCAACCTAGTGACTAAAGGACTCAATGCCTTTTTCACCACAGTTTTCATAGGCAAGGTCAGCTCCCAGACTACCACAACTGGCAGCACAGTCTGGGGAGAAGGTAAACAATGAACAGTGGGAAAAGAGCAGGTTAGGGTCTGTTTAGAAAAGCTGGATGTGTAGAAGTCCATGGGGCCGGACAGGATGCACCTGAGGGTGCTGAGAGAGTTGGCTGATGTGATTGAAGAGCTGTTGGCCATCTTCTTTGAAAACTCATGATAATTGAGAGAGGTTCCAGATGATGGAAAAGGACACTATATTTGCCTATCTTTAAGATGGGGAAGAAGGAGGATCCAGAGAACCACAGACCGGTCAGCCTCAGCTCAGTCCCTGGAAAAATCATGGAGCAGTTCCTCAAGGAATCCATTTCTAAGCACTTGGAAGAGAAGAAGGAGATTAGGAACAGTCAGTATGGTTTTCCCAAGGGCAAGTCATGCCTGACCAACCTGACTGCCTTACTATGATGAGAGGACTGGCTCTTTGGATGTGGGGAGACCATTGGATGTGATATACCTCAGCTTTAGTGAGGCTATTGATACGGTCTCCCACAACATTCTCGCAAACAAACTAAGGAAGTATGGGCTGGATGAATGGACTGTAAAGTGGACAGAAAATTTGCTGGGTCATCAGGCTCAAAGGGTAGTAGTCAATGGCTCAAGGTGTAGTTGGCAGCTGGTATCAAGAGGAGTGGCCCCTGGGGTTGGTCCTGGGGCCAGTTTTGTTAAATAGCTTCATCAATGACTTAGAAGATTGAATGGAGTGAACCCTCATCAAGTCTGAAGATGACACCAAGCTGGGGAGAGTAGTAGATAGGTAGCAGGGTAAGGCAAGGACTCAGAGAGACTTCAACAAATTGGAGGATTGGTCCAAAAAAAATATCATGAGTAGGGCCTGGTTTAAATCGAAGTCCCAGCTTGCAGTGCGGCAGCTCCTTTAATCTTGAAGTTCCCCCTGCACAACCCCTGCTGCTGATTGGTGGAAGGGCCTGTCAGCCCCACTGCTTGCTCCTGATGGCTGGGAGGAAAAAATATATGGTTTTAAATATGCCACAGTTTTTGTGTCCCGCCACTTGCTGCTGACTGACAGGATGCAAAAACTGCGGCATATTTAAAACTGTGGTTTTCACCTCCCAGCCATCAGGAGTGAATGGCAAGTGGTGGGGCTGACGGGCTTCTCCACTAATCAGCAGCGCGGGGCGGGGACACATATGCAGAGGGAACTTCAAGTTTAAAGGAGCCGGCGCTCCATGAGCTGAGTCCATGATTTAAATCAGGCCCTACCCACACAATTCATAAGGACAAGTGCAAATTCCTACACATAGGACAGAATAATCCCATGCACGTATACAGCTTAGAGACTGATTGGCTAAGCAGCAGCTCTGCAGGAAAGGATATGGGGGTTACAGTGGACATTAAGCTGAATATGCTGCCCTTGCTGCAAAGAAGGCTAACAGCATACTGGGCTGCATTGTAGGAGCATTGCCAACAGAACAAGGAAAGTGATTCTTCCCCTCTACTTGCAGTGGTGAGGTCACATCTATAGTACTGTGTCCAGTGGACCCCCACTACAGAAAAGATGTGGACAAGTAAGAGAGAATCCAGCAGAGGGCAACAAAAATGGTTTGAGGGCTGAAGCACATGACTTATGAGCAGAGCCTGAGGAAACTGGGTTTCTTTAGTCTAGAGAAGGGGAGACTGAGGCAGGATTTAATAGCAGCCTTCAACTACCTGAAAGGTGGTTCCAAAGAGGATTGAGCAAGACTTTTCTCAGTGGTGGCAGATGACAGAACAAGGAACAATGGACTCCAGTTACAGCAAGGGAAGTTAAAGTTAAGATAAAGTTTAAGGAAAAACTTTCTCACTAGGAGAGCAGTAAAACACTGAAACATGTTACCCAGAGAAGCTGTGGAATCTCCATCCTTGGAGGATGAAAACCCTCGGTAGACAAAGCCTTGGCTGGCATGATCTAGTTGGGGATGCTTTGAGCAGGGGGCTGGACTAGATGACCTCCTGAGGTCCCTTCCAACCTTCATTTTCTATGATTCTATGGTAGACCTAACAGCCTAACCTGCTACAGC
>NW_005842297.1:540987-563133 GCF_000455745.1 Alligator sinensis | reverse complement strand
AAGGCAACCCCCCCCCACCCCAACGGCCCATACCAATGGGATAAAGTTCTTTCCTGATCCCAAATATGGTGAGCAATCTGACTCGGAGTGGAGGGGCAAGACCCTCTAGCCAGGAAGCTCTGGTTTTGCTCTTAACAAGAGAATCAGGACACCCTGGTTGAAGTTTCCAGCCTTAGCTGTAGCCAACCCCCAATGCCTCTTGTGAGGCTTAAAAACACTTTCATATATTGCAGAACAAAGGGGGGGGGGGCAACCAGCAAAGCCCAGAAGCATGGGAAATACCCATGTTAGAAAATAGGCATAGCTATGCCTTGATCATTCCCAACCAGTGTCTGTCCAACCTCTTTCTGAACACCTTCAGTGCTGAAGAGTCCACACTTCCCTAAGCGGTCTATTCCACTGTCTCACTATTCTCACACTGAAGAAGTATTTGCAGTTATCCAGTCTAAATTGACTTTGGTGCAACTTCAAGCTATTGGTCATATGAGACAAAGATTAACATACAGAACATCAGAGCAAAAGCCACTACATCTAAATAAATGCAGTGCATCCAAATGCAGGATCTGAAATGATACAGCAGTACTATTTATACATGAGGCATGTTTTATTGATCCACCAATACCTCTGACACTACTAGGACATTAACAGTTCAAACCAGTATTGGGCTAATGACAGCTCGATCACCTAGTATTCTTAACAGCATAATAAACTATTGTGTTCCATAGTACATGACTTGATTTAAGTGCCCAGGACAATGCTTGTTTGCATTAACAAATTAGATTTCTTTGACAAACTGAAAGTGCACTTGGGTAATCAATGCTAAACCAACCTCTATTGTGAAATTAATTGCCAACTTAAATTTACTGTTTAAACATAAATTAGAAACAATCTCGCCTGTATTGATTGATCTATCTAAAAAAATTGCCCATGACTTTATCATTTTTAAGGCAGAACAACAAAATGTTAAAATGGAGAAAATGTAATTACAAATTACAAAGCATCTGGATAGATGGAAAATTTACAAAGCAGCAAAAATGATTGATGGATGAGAGATCATTGGGTAAAGTGGTTTCATTTACTTTACACTTTATGGACTATATTTACATTAGTGAAAGTGAAATGCCTAGTTAACTGGTGAATGGAGTACACAACTGAAATCAGTGAAAAGCATAAGTAATGGAAGTGCTCTGCGTACTGGTTATAGTGAGCTTGATACATGTATGAAAGTGAGCATATAATGTGGAACATATAATATGGTGGTCTGCAATAGCATACCCCAGTAGTCCCTTCCAGTCCCATAGCTTATGTTTTCTTGAACTCCTACTAAATAAAAAGAGATGATCCTAAGACTATTTTAATAAAGAAAAAAGGAAAAGATAATGTTGGGACTCAGTGTATAGTCAGACTTCAGTTTCTAAATGCTTGGAGGTCATGAGAAATATGTTTAAGAGAAAAAAAATCCTTAATGATATTTTTAAGTTTTAAAGGTTCACTTTCCTGCCTTAGTTTCCTGCTTTATGAGAAATGCTTGAAAGAGATCCATAGTTTTTCACACATTACCCTGAATGTAATAATTTTGCTATTCACAA
This sequence comes from Alligator sinensis, assembly GCF_000455745.1. Classification (NCBI taxonomy): domain Eukaryota; kingdom Metazoa; phylum Chordata; order Crocodylia; family Alligatoridae; genus Alligator; species Alligator sinensis. The sequence goes on along the minus strand of NW_005842297.1, from coordinate 561,544 downwards.
AATATCTCCTTTCATTAATTGGTAGATGTATTCTTTTTGATATGCTATTCTGAGGCAAATGCGTTGTAGGAATCACAATATAAAGAAAAATCTTGCCCTTGGATAAATTGCTTTTCTGTTCAGAATCTTGTTTTTTCTGGAGAAGAAGAAATCAATTCCATAATGACAGATCATGTTGAAAGCTACATGGTAGGACAGAGTTTCTTGAGCTAGAAGCTGAACAGTACAACATTGGTCTGATCAGTCTGAAGGGGGAAAGACTTTATTTTCACTTTCTGTGCTCATTCTGTCTTCATCTCTCAACATGCATGGCCCTGTACATTACAGCCTATATAATACCACCAATGGAGAGTTAAAGATCTCTGAATGCTCTAATAAACACTTTAATTTCAGAAAATAGTCTTTAATAGAATCAAGTAAAATAAGATAACCAGGAGGAGGGGCAGGTTTCGAGGTTTCTACAGATACAGCATGATAGTGTAATGGGAAATTTAAAGCATGATGGGCTTACTCCAGTTTAAACTACAAGTACTTCTAAAGGAAAACAGTAGTTTCAATGAAATGACTAATTCCAATCACACAGACCAAAGTGAATGCGATTCCCAGTCTCATGAGAAGTTTCCAGTACCCATGCAGAAAAAAATTCTCTCACTGCTTAGAAGTCAGGGGTTGAACCTGCTCATTTTTACTGGTGTACATATGGACTCTCAGCATTGACCATGATGAAATGATACCAGATTCACACCAGTAAGAGCAGAACCTTTAATGTGTTTTTCAAAGTCAAGACACTTTTGTTGCTTGAGGACTGTAAGATAAAGCAGAAAGTTTTAGGGCTGTCTTCAAACAGTGGTTAACTCATTGTGGCCATGGACACACAAATGAGAACTCAAAAATCCCATATGCCCCAAGGAAGGAAACCAAAACCAAAAGCCAGCAATAAAATACTGAGGGCACATCATGCAATCCTACAGCTTAAACTGCAGTAAATTTGCCTACCAAAGAAAAAGTTCTCTCTCCCTCAATTCATGGTAATTTTTTCCTTGGGAAGAGATGTTTTTCTCTCCAGACAACTGTTAGTGTGCAGTTGCACTGAAGCCTCGTATAGACTTTTGCTTTGCGGTTCTCCGTCTTGGGACAACCCTCTTCATGAAGCCATGGCTCATGTCAGGATGATTGTCCAAGAATTTGCATGACAAAGTGCTGAGAAGCATATTTTCTATCATAGTTTCATAGTTTCATAGTTTTAGGGTCGGAAGGGACCTAATAGATCTTCTAGCCCGCCCCCCCGCCAGGGCGGGAGAACAACAAAAGAACCCTAAACAAAAAACGGGACTCAAATAGCACCACCTCCCTTGGAAGTTGGTTCCAGCTCCTAGCCGCCCTGACTGTGAAGTAGTTTTTTCGGATGTCCAATCTGTACCTCCTCTCCATCAACTTGTGCCCATTATTCCTTGTTATGCCAGCAGGGGCTAGGGGAAACAGCGTCTCCCCCAAACCCTTCTGGTTCCCCCTAGTGAGTTTATAGACGGTCACCAGGTCCCCCCTCAGCCTTCTCTTGTGGAGGCTGAATAGGTTCAAGTCCCGCAGTCTCTCACTGTAGGGTCTGCCCTGTTGTCCCCGGATCATGCGGGTGGCCCTCCTCTGGACCCTCTCCATGTTGTCCACATCCCTCCTGAAATGGGGCGCACAGAACTGGACACAATACTCCAGCTGCGGCCTGACCAGCGTCGCATAGAGGGGGAGGATCACCTCCCTGGCTCTACTCGAGATGCACCTGTGGATGCACGACAAGGTCCGGTTAGCCCTGCCAACCATGACCTCGCATTGTCGGCCCATGTTCATCTTGGAGTCAATAATGACACCAAGATCCCTTTCCGCCTCCGTGCTCTCAAGTAGGGAGCTCCCCATCTTATAAGTGTGCTGCTGGTTCCTACTACCCAAGTGCAGCACCCTGCACTTGTCCGTATTGAAACGCATCCTGTTCCTGTCTGCCCACCCCTGTAACCTATCCAGATCCTTCTGCAATCTCTCTCTCCCTGCTAGCGTGCTCACCTCCCCCCAAATTTTGGTGTCATCAGCGAATTTAAACAGGTTGCTCTCCACCCCAACATCAAGATCGCTGATGAAGACATTGAACAGCGCAGGGCCCAGGACCGAGCCCTGAGGGACTCCACTACCCACCTCCCCCCAAGTCGAATATGATCCATCCACCACCACCCTCTGAGTGCGACCCTTCAGCCAATCTGCAATCCATCTGACCGTGTAGGCATCTATGCCACAGTCGCCTAGTTTATTAATTAGGATGGGGTGAGAGACGGTGTCAAAGGCCTTGCTGAAGTCCAGAAAGACTACATCCACCGCGACACCTGCATCCATGGCCTTTGTGACCTGATCATAAAAGGCAATCAGGTTGGTCTGACATGATCTCCCCCTAATAAATCCATGCTGATTGCCCCTGAGCATCATCTCGGATGCCGGCCCATCACAAATGTGCTCCTTGATGATCTTCTCAAAGAGCTTCCCCAGGATTGAGGTAAGACTGACGGGCCTATAATTGCCCGGGTCCTCCCTTTTCCCTTTTTTGAAGATGGGGACCACATTAGCTACCTTCCAATCGTCTGGCACCTGGCCCAAGCACCACGATCGCTCGTAGAGCCGTGCCAGGGGCCCTGCAATAACCCCAGCCAGCTCCCTCAGCACCCTGGGGTGGAGAGCATCCGGACCCGCTGACTTGAACGCGTCCAGCCCCTCCAGAAGCTCTCTAACCCGGTCCTCCCCAACCTGAGGTCTGAAGGCGATCCCCTCGCGTCCGGCTTCTATCACAGCAGGGAAGTCCCGGTCCCTGCACAAGAAAACGGAGGTGAAGAATTGGTTAAAGAGGTCCGCTTTATCCTCTGACGCAACCACCAGATTGCCCCGCATATCCTGCAGGGGCCCCACATTACCCGGCGCCTTCTTCATCCTCCCAATATATTTGAAAAAGGACTTTTTGTTATCCTTAATCCTGGACGCTAATCCGAGCTCTATCTCCGCCTTGGCCTTCCTAACAGCCCGCCTGCAGGCCCGAGCAGAGGAGGTATACTCCTCTTTGGAGATTACACCCCCCTTCCACCGGGCGTACGCCACCCTTTTGGCAAGCAGGCATTCCCGGACACCCTTGGTGAGCCAGGGGGGCTTCCGGACACTCCTGCCCCCTTTGCTTCTTGTCGGGATGGACACCCCTTGGGCCCCGAGTATCGTTTCCTTAAGGAACGACCACTCCTCTTGGACGCTGAGTTCCTCTGCCCTCAAGGACCCCAGTTCCTCTCCCACTAATCTCCTCATCTCACTGAAGTTGGCCCTCCTGAAGTCTAGGGCTACCACCTTGCTGCGGGCCCTTGACACTCTACGCTGGATGGTGAATTCCAGCATGCGATGATCACTATTGCCCAGGTGGTCAAGAACCTGGAGGCCTCTTACCAGGTCGTCGCCTGCGGCCAGGACCAGGTCCAGCAGGGCATCTCCTCTGGTGGGACTGTGCACCTCCTGAATCAAGTGGAGGTCCTGCAACTCGGCCAAGAACCTCCTGGAGCGGTCCGTCCCGGCTGACTGCTCCTCCCAGCAGATGTCCGGGTAATTAAAATCGCCCATGACAACTACATCCCTTGCTTTTAGTGTCTCCGCAAGCTGGCCTGAAAATTCCCTGTCCAGCTCCTCCTCTTGATTGGGGGGTCTGTAATAGACCCCCACCGTCAAATCCCTCTCGCCTTGCCCCCCCTGGATCTTGACCCAGAGCACTTCAGCTTGCCCTTCCCCTGACCCCATTCTGCTGGCAGAGGATGTGTAGTGCTCCTTGACATAGAGTGCCACCCACCCCCCCTTTTCTGCCTTCTCTATCCCGCCTGTACAGCCTATAGCCCCTAATGTTAACTGCCCAGTCATGGGACGAGTCCCACCACGTCTCTGTTAACCCTACGACATCTGGATTTGAACTAAAGCCCAGTTGGATAATATTCTTATGGGATGCAACCACCACGGGAGTTACATCATTTCTTCTGCCTTCCTCCAATGAGAAAGGGAAGGGGAGCAGGTAAGGAGTGGTGTTTTCTTGTCCTCTTCTAAATTGAGGGTTTGGTCCACAACTGTACTCCTACTGGCCAAAGTCAATGTGTCAAGATCTGCAGGAGGCCCCTGCTACTGCAGTGCAGACTTGTGCTGTTATGGCTGGAGCATGGGCTTCCCACACATCAACTGCAGGAGCCACATGGTGTGGACTGCCCAGGGATAGCTAGTTTGGCTCCCCTACTAAACCGGTACCCATGGCTCATACCCCACTCATCTTCCTAAATAGCCACTGCTGCTGCCTCATGAAACAGGTCTTCTGAAGTTGCACTAGAGTTTCTTGTGGCAGTGGCTGACACAGGGCACCCCACTGATAGAGATGCCCATAGTGGTGGTGATGACAAGAAGCAAATGTTTGCAGGATAGGGGTCAGAGCAGGGGTGAATCCAGAGGGCATGCAGTAGTGTGGCTGGACCCACACCCCTTCAGACCACACTGCAGGAGCAGCAGCAGAGGATTTTAAGTTCCCAAAGCAGGTAAGAATCCTTGCCCACCCCCAGCACTTCTCCCTCCCCACCTCCCCCACCAGACCAGTGCCCCCAGCTATGCCGATAGCAGGGGAAGCTGCAGGACTGCTTCTGCCATGCTCCAGTTAGGCTGTGCATGGAATTGGACTTAGCCCTGAAGAGCAGCAATGGAAGCAGTGGCCAGTTTCCTCATCCCTGCCAGGTGCCCTAGGTGTTTCCTGCCAGCCAGAGAGCAGGTTCAGGGCTGGGGGACCTGTCTGCTGCTACTGCTGCTGCCACCAGTGCCCGGCTCCCTGTGTGCAACCACCACTGGGCCTATCACCATAGCACCAGGGGGCCACTTTGTGAGGCTCTGTAGCACTTGGGATAATCAGTAACCCTAACAGAAGAGTGAGAGATAGAAAGAAGGACTATTTCCAAACATCCTTAAGAAAGGGAGTATGTGCAAAGATGCTCTACCTTGTTGTGCAATGACCTGCTATTGAACAATGTCTCTGATGAATAAAATCTTTTTCTTCCATGGACAAGTGAAGGAAGAGGTTTTTGGTCAGATTCTTGAGCCCTCCTACCTGAAAACTGCAGCTGAGGATACCTTTGTGTGTTTTCCTTCACTAATTCCTCCTCACTTCCCATTTCTCAGTTGTTTTCTCCCTTTCTGAATATTCCTTTATGGTCATCGTCTCTGATATTTTACTCCACTCTCTCCCCTCACTGATCTTGCTGAGCTCTGAACTGACTCTCTCTTTCTCTGTTTCACTCCCACAGAAGCAGCAGGAACTTGTTCTGTAATCTCTATGCAGAGAGCAGCCTCTACTGCCCTCTCTAGTACTGCTGCAGCTGGTTACAATGCTTTTTTTTTCCAATTTATAAGACTCAGTACTGCTTCTGGTTGACTGCGGTGGCTGCAAGGTTAGGCATAGTAAGATAGTAACTTCAGGAGGGATGAGTGCTTCTAGGAGGAAAATAATCCTGCTGAAAGTTAACATATGCTCAAAGAGCAAAATTGGTCATTCATTCACCCTGGCCTTCACTTTCACCCCCACTCATCTCATATATCTTCATTAGCTGGAATGTATCACAGTCAACAATATGTATTCACAAATAAGGCACATTTGACAAAACAAGAGAATGCAGTTATGGTGCCAGAGGTGAGGCAGTTTCTTTGTATGCTATATAAGGTTGCAGCAGCAAAACTATATTAAGCACTGATAAGGTGCCTTGCACATTATGCACTGTATAGATTTTTGTAATAATTACCCAAAGGTAAGCTTTCCAATCCTGTCAGTTTGATACTGTTTTGTTAGCACTATTGGACCATAACACATTCACAACTAGTTCATTTAGTTAATTTGCACAAAGCAAGTGATTTTTCAGGTGTATATCACTGGGTAACCACACCTCAAAGCTCTTTACTATACCCATATGTATATTTATAGATAAAAAAAAAAATTTCCTCACTTTTGTGAATTCTTTTTTTTTAAATCATAGTGTTATATCTAAGTAGGCTTTCTATTCACTGAAGATATCCTACATGAAGACAAAATAAAGGTGGCAAGATAGGTTTGTCACAACTTAAGAACCAACTTCTAGGCTAGGGACAGACATTACACATCAACTGGTTTAAGTAAGCAGAAACTGGTTTAAACCTGTAACAGAACAGTGCACAGAAACCAGCTTGAGATAAACCTGGTTGAATGTAGTATCAGACTTAACTGATTTTGGTCACCCAGTTTTTGCAATGTCTGTCCCAGAGCCTTGGTTTAAGTTAAATGAGAGTCCCCCAACATCCTGGCATGCTCTCTGGGCTAGGCTGGGCTGGGCAGGGCCACAGCAGAGCTGGACCCTCCTCTCTGCTCCCTGGCCAGAGCTCCAGCAGACTTGTAGGCACAGCAGGATCTGCTGGCTTCCTCGTGCCCCCCTCTCACCGCTCAGTGCTTAAGCAGAGATCCCTTCCTCCTCTCTGCCACAGCACGGACTGTAGCCAGCATGTGGTATGCTAGCTAATGCTATGTCAGGCTCCGGCAGAGACTTCAGACACATTGGTTTCTGCCTGGCTTCCCCCCACCCCTCACTGCTCAAGCAGGAAATCCTCCCCCTCTCTCACTTCCTCCCATCTCCCACAGCAGGGACCCCAGCCCCTGGGACCCTAGGCATGTGGTATGCTAGCTAATGCCGAAAGGTGTCTGTGTGCATGTCTCTCTCCAATTCCACTGGGATAGGCAGACAGAACAGCGACTGCTTAGGGTTCTTGGAGCTAATCAACAGGTCAGCAGGTAAGTTGTTTAAGAAGTTTGAAGTCATGGAGAGAGGCTATTGTTTTGCTCATCAGGTGATAAAGACTGTTATCACCTCCCCTCACCCCCCGCTGGCTTGCTAACCTGTCAGTTTGCTGCAGACAGTATTGTTAGGTTTGACCTAGAAACCACTACACATAGCCCAAGCAAAAGTCTCTGTTCTGTAACTAATGCTCAATTGCAATGATAAGGAGAAGACAGTCTTAGATAAAGGAGACTTGAAAACAAAAACAGAATTAGTGGAGTAGGGCAAAGAGCTGATTTAAATATTAAGATTCACACCCCTAGGTGGGGAGAAAGTATGCTAATGAAACATACATGTATGGAAATGAGATACATAGCTAAAACACAGGTATAGAGACATGCTCAGTAAAGAACTCCTTGCGTCACTCCCTTATAACCAATTAGCAAACAAGAATGCTTATGAAGGTCCAATACTCCTGTATAAAAGATGCTCATAATTAAGAATCTGTGTGCTTGTTACGTGAAATTATTCCGCTTGCACCTTGTATTGCTAGCAATAAATCTTTATACTTTCACCCCTGGTATCTTTATTGGCTTTTGCATACCGGGCACGATCCCAGACTTGAGCTGGGGCTCAACAGTATGATGAAACAGGGAGAGAGACTGGAAAGCTCCATATCATCAACAGATGCATACACTGCATCTCTCCCCGCCACCTTAGAGTGCTAGCAGGGGGCTAGGGGCTGGCAACACGCCTGCCCTTTGAGCCGCCAGCAGGGAAAGGCCTGAGACCATGCAGGCATACCTCCTTAATCAGAGGTCCTGCTGGGGCCTGGCCACGCCCCCTTCAGCTCAGCACTTAAATAGAAGGGAGGGCTGCACTTGCACGCCCCAGCTTGTTGCTTGAGCTACACTGCATTTCCTCAGTCCAGAGAGAATATCTGTCCAGTTTCAAACCAGTTCAGTTTAGTCAGGTTAGAATAACCTGCAAAGATTGAATCAATTCAGACTCAGGCTTTTAGAATGTCTGTCCCTAGCCCTAATGCATAAGATAGTGAGATATATCTATGCTGGTATTTAGGGTTGACCCTAAGGGTCACCTCCAGCTAGCTTGAATCACATGAGCTGCTTCTTCCCATCTTTATTACTTTGTGGTGGAATTCCTAGAAGGTCTCTGCTTCCTAGAAGAGCTTCAAAGGACAAGAAGCAGTCCACCCACTATTCATCCCTCATTCTGTCCTTGGCTCTAATTTCAAGTAGTAGGGTGGGGTTCAGAAGGTCAAGTTCAGGAAGTCATGGGATTGCTGCTGGCAGACTTCCTGTATTGCCTGCAGCACCCAGGTAAGATCTGAGAATACTGTAAGTAAGATAGAGACTTTCACAGGGGCCCTGAAGTTCAACAGAGGATCTGTGGGTTGGTTGGCATGGTATAAGGGAATGAGCTAAAGGGGTTTTAACATAGATTATTGTCAGATTTGGGTCAGAAAGCAGCTCCAACCTGTCGTGGCATTCCCACAGACGGCACACAGAACAATCCTTTCCACTGCAGGGCAGGTTGTACAAGAGCTGGCTATGGCTACTATCCCTGCACCTCGCGTCCAAAGACAGCATGTACTTTATCTCAAGGAAGAGTGTAACAATAGGCACATTTTCCCTGCTCTCATGACAGCTCCAGGGGACACCGTATCTTTGTGAACTACAACACTGAATGCTTCTAGTGGGCCAATGCAGTCATGACTCAGAGCCACAGATGTTGCTCTCTGAGATAAGCATTTTATTAAATACTTTATACAGAAGAACAGGTGGATTATTTCCAAGGGGCTAGAGTTTGTGTGTTTGCTTCTTTATTTTCTATTTAACAACATAAGATTTCTTCAGAAAATGCACCTGGATAAAGTACCATATCCTGTGTATTCTATGAACAACCTGGCATTCTGAGTGCCTCCAAACAAGCATTGGGCTCAGAGGGTAGTAATCAATGGCTCAATGTCTAATTGAGAGCAGGTATAAAGTGGAGTTCACTCATGAGGTTCAACAAAGACAAGTGCAAAGTTCTGCACTTAGGACAGAAGAATCCCATGCACCGGTACAGACTGGAAGCTGATTGGCTGGGCAGCAGCTCTTCAGAAAAGGACCTGGGGGTAAAGTGGACAGTAAGTTGAATATGAACCAGCAGTGTGCCCTTGTTGCCAAGAAGGCTAATGGCATATTGGGCTGCACTGGTAGAAGTGTTGCCAGCTGATCGAGGGAAGTAATTATTCCCCTCTATTCAGCACTAGTGAGGCCACATTGAGAGTACTGTGTTCAGTTTAGGGCCCCCCAGTACAGAAAGGATATGGACAAATTGGAGAGAGTCCAGTGGAGGGCAACAGAAATAGTGAGGGGACTGGGGCACATGACTTATGAGAAAAGGCTGACGGAACTGGGCTTAATTTAGTTTAGAAAAGAGAAAATCAGGGCTAGGGACAGAAGTTACACACAAATTGATTTCAGTGATCAGAAACTGGTTGAAACCTGTAACAGAACAGAAGTTCAGTGCACATAAACCAGTTTCAAAATGGCTGAAACTGGTTTAAGATAAACCTGGTTGAATGTAGTATCAGACTTAACTGACTTGGGTTCCCCCAGCATCCCAGCATGCTTTCCATCCCCTAGTTGGATGGTGCTGTGTGCTCCAGCAGAGAAGGGTTAGGGGGTGGGGAGGGAGAGGCAGGGACTGACTCTCCCCAGGCAAACCCTAGCTGTGGTCTGGGGCCAGGGAGAGGGGTTAAACCCCGCTTCCACCAGTTCCCCTGAGTACTGAGCTGCTCTGCTAAAATTACTGAAAGTTTCTGCTGGCTGAGACTGGACTACAAATTCCAGAGGCACCTGGAAGCAGGAAGAAGAAGTGATGAGCAATCCCACAGGGTCCTGCTTCTGTGAAGCTGGAGTGCAAATCCCACAGACCTCAGGGGTTGCAGGAAGAGGAAGTGCCAGACAGCTGTGCTCTAGCACCCCCCTGAGCCACTGCATGGATGTGGCTGCATTTCCTGAATCAAAGGTAAATGTGTGTCTAGTTGTTTCTCAGTTTAATCTCTGCAGCTTAGACTGACTTGCAAAAATTGAATCGATTCAGCCTCAGGCTTTCTGACTGTCTGTACTTAGCCTGACAGGGGACTTAATAGCATCCTTTAACTACCTGAAGCGGGGTTTGAAAGAGGATGGAGCTAGACTGTTCTCAGTGGTGGCAGATAACGGAACAAGCTGCCATGGTCTCAAGTTGCAGCAAGGGAAGTTTAGGACAGATATTAGGAAAAAAGTCTCACTAGAAGTGTAGTAAGCCACTGAAACAGGTTACCCACAGAGGTTGTGGACTCCCCATCCTTGGAGGATTTTAAGACCTGGCTACACCAAGCCTTGGCTGGGATGATTCTGCTTTGAGCAGGGTTGGATTAGATGACCTACTAAGGTCCCTTCCAACCCTAAATGTCTATAATTGTCAGGTAGGTAAAGTTAAACTGCTGGGCCTAATTTTATTTCTTTAATTGGAAAGACTTGTGTCCTACAGGAAGCAATGAGTCTGCTAGTTCAAAGTACATGACTAGGAGTTATAAGACAAGAATGTATTTCCCCCCCTGCCACTGACTTAACACGCAGCCTTAGTCGGTTTACTTGCCCATTTCTTGTTTCAGGTTTCCCAATTTGTGAAATACATTTCCACTTCTGTAAGCATTATGCCAACTTCCAAATAAAGGAGGTATGTGAATGCAAAATGCTATTTGTGTAGGTAGCCTGAGCAGGGGGGATTAGAGCCTTCTGCGTGTCAGCAATAAAATACTTTATACAACCTCCTCCACAAAAGCAGCATAGAGCATGTTATAATCAGTAAATTAAAATGATCAATATTTTTAGGAAACCTGAGAGCAGTAGAAAATATGTTTCCTCAGTTTTGTTTTAAATGCTGAGACAATGGGCAGTTCAGACAGTAATAGGCACTTACTTCCAGTCAGGAGCATAGTTACAGAATGTCCTAGCTCCCAATGTCTCAAGGTAACTAGGATAAAATACTGTACCTGCTGAATCTGCAGAACATAACAGCACAGCAATCAGCATATCCCAACCTGCTTTGGAAGGACCAGGCCAACTATTCTGCAGCACATCTGCTGACAACAACTTGTGTTGGGAAAATGGAATCTAAAATGAACAGATTTTCCTGACTATTTTAATGGGTTTAAACATCCAACCACCCAGAGGATGAACAAGGTAAGCTCAGTCTCAGAACAGATCTCCCTTCTGTTTCTGTATGGCAGATTAAGAACTAAGATAGTTAGTCTATAAACTCACTAGGGGGGACCAGAAGGGTTTGGGGGAGACCTTGTTTCCCCTAGCGCCCCCCGGGATAACAAGGAACACCAGCCACAAGTTGTTGGAGAGTAGGTTTAGATTAGACATCCGTAAGAACTACTTCACAGTTAGGGCGGCTAGGATCTGGAACCAACTTCCAAGGGAAGTGGTGCTGGCTCTTACCCTGGGGGTCTTTAAGAAGCGGCTCGATGCCTACCTGGCTGGGGTCATCTGAGCCCAGTTTTCTTCCTGCCCAGGCAGCGGGGTCGGACCTGAAGATCTGCAAGGTCCCTTCCGACCCTACTTCTATGATTCTATGATAGAAAATGTGACAATCCTTAAAGGTTTACAAGATTAATCCAGAGGTTAGTGAAGTAAGTGAGACAAACAGATCCTCCATGACACATGGTTACTTCTCTTACTGCAACTCTGCTCTTTAGAGGACTGCTCTATTGCGTCTTTTGGTCAGCAATATAAAGCCTAACAGAGGCACCCAGGAAATACTCATACCATCAGTGAAAATACAAGCACAGAAACTTCCAGTGGCATGGATCAGGAAATGGAATCCGATAGAGATCATGAACTAACCTCACAGAAGCTGTAAAATTTGTGTGTGGGTTTTGATTATTCTGAATCTCAATCAATATTGCAACTCAGCTAAGTATTTCCAAAGCACTGACCACTTTTGTATTTAACTCCAACCAAATCATATAAAAACACAGTCAACCTGATGGACTGTACTCCTCACCTCTCCTTGTATTATGTTGTTAGACCACAAAGAAATAGTGTAATATATCATAGATCTTAACTGATTCCTTATCTTTAGGGATGCTATGCCATTCTTCATGCTATCAGTTATGGAACAGATAGCTCTCTCGTTTGGCAACATGAGAAAACTGATAGAGCTGATGGACGGCTTCATTTCTGAGGAAAAGGAATTTCAGTGGAAGGTCTGCTACAGAAGAAGCCAAGCCCCTGCAAGTTACCATTTGAATATAGTTAGGTCAAAGGCCTACCATAGCTGCCATAAGGACTGAAACAGCCTATTTGGCAAGTCTGTTCATTGAGACTTCTGAAGATCAACAGGCTAGGGACAGAAATTACACACAAACTAACAGAAGTGATCAGAAACTGGTTCAAATCTGTAACACACAAGTTCAGTGCACATAAACCTCTTTCAAAGTGGCTGAAACTAGTTTAAGATACATTTGGATGGATGTAGTATCAGACTTAACTGATTTAGGTTAAATCATTTTATTGAACTTCTGTCCCAGATCCCCTCCAGATTCAAATTAACTCACAGTCCCACAGCACCCCAGGATGCTGTGTACCTTCCCTGCAAACTCGCCTTCACAGGGTGGGGAGCTAATCTTGGCCCAAGTTGTCTGCTCCAGCCAAACAGGGAGGTGTGCGTTAGCACCCCCTGGTTTCTGGCCTGGGCTACTGTGGGCATGTGGCTGCATTTCCAAAATCAAAAGTGAACATCTATTCACTCAGCATAATCTATGCAGCTTAGACTAACCTGAGAAAATTGAACCGATTCAGCCTTGGGCTGTTTGACTGTCTATACTTAGCCCCTGAGTTCAGTATTGGACAGAGAGCTAATGCAGTGAAAAGAAAACTATATTCTTGCGATCCTAGGGTACCTAGCAGATGGCTTGTACGTTGTCGAGACAAAATGAAAATCTTCACAACCATTAATATGCTCCAAGCAATTCCGACCCCCTAGAAGACCTAAATATTTATTTGCGAATTTGATGCAGTCTTTGTTTCCTGTTATTTAGTGCATGCTGTTATAATTTATGCCATGTCTTTTCAAGTACTGTAACTATAATAATTTTTCCCACTGTACTTCATTGTCATTTACTTATTTAACTAGAAGTAGAGGTTGACTGGGAGATACAGCTTTTATTGTGCTGTGCTCACCCCATTGCAAGGTTTTTCATGACCAGGTCTACTCACATTCCATCACCTTGAGGCTATGTATATTTCTGTCAGTGAAGTTTCTTACAGCTGAAAAATTTAACTCTTAGATTTAAGGAATGATTCCCACACAGGCTTTGTTTGTTTGCCTGTTTTTAGACAAGTCACAAAAATTAGAAAAATCTAGTGATAATTAGGGAGGTTTTAAACCAAATGAAGTCCAAAACCTCAATTTGTCTTCCTCACTCCCTTATTTCCTTGATACAGGGAAGGCACTGAAGAGGAACTCTAACTATTCCTCCTGTAGGGTCATCCGACCTGCATATAGTAAAGGTCCATTCCTATTTCCCCTGCCATCACTAAGCAGTTTGTCACTGAATTTAGTGGAAGCAAGATTTGTTCCTAAACCCTAGTAATCCTACTTCTTTTTAGAACAACTCACAAACTTTTTGCCTTTCAATTATTTTGGCCCTCAGTACAGTCACACTTTTCTCAAGCAATTTTAGCACTTAAAATACAGGATTTTCAGGCAGATTCAGTAGGGAATACTTGGATCACAACATGTTTTCTGCTGTGCACATCTTGTGGCAGGCACACTTTGTCACTTACAAGGAGCTTCCTGAATTCCTGGGCATACTTTCCACGCAACCCATGTCCCTGGCATTTACTTTTCACTCCATCAGGAGAAAAACAAGGGGGAGGGAGGGAGTTGAACCTCTTAGACACAGACACACGGAAGAAGCAAAGTAACAGAGGATTGGTTGGAACAAACAAAGACATCCTAGGTGAGGGCCAAGCTGCTAGACTGAGAAGGAAACAGATGACTTGAGAGGAGACAGGGGTAAGAACCTGAGGCCAACTGATAATTTAACCAGGTTCAAAAGAGGATTTGACAAATTTATGCAGGGAAGGTCCATCAGTGGTTGTTAAACATGACAGTTGGGGCTGCAACCTCCAAATGAGGACTTATAGGCCTCTAAATACTGGAAGCTATACAGATAGGGGACACATCAGGTTACACAGGCCCTGCATAAATACTCTGTCACTGTGAGATATAGGACACTGGGCCAGATGAACCTGTGGTCCGACCTATTATTGCATCTATTATGTTCTTATACAGATGACAGAAATATTTGATGTGCTTGCTCAGCAAAATGATTTCCTGCCTTTCATCAAACAATTTGGGGTACCTTTGATATGCAGATCAGAATAAACCATCCTGTCTTCAACAAACACTGGTGTTGGTGTTCCATTTTTCATTACATAAAGGGGAATCACTAATACTCAGGTACATGGTCCAGTCTAGTAAGGAAAAGCACTTCTGGATTTGGAATGAACTATGAATGCATGCCTGCAATTCTCTTTAAAAATACAGAATAGTGAAAATTTTGTTTATCACATCAGTTTTAGTAATTCCATGGGCCAACTTTTGCTCTCTCTCGTGTTGGTGTAATTTATGCCAAAAAGTTTAAACTTGTACAACTGAGAACAGCATTTGGCCCCTTATGCCTATTTACTTCATCTTGCAGTCGTGGAACATATGATTTTTGTAAGGGCATTTGTTACTGAAGATAACAGAGCAAATGGAAATTGTTGGGCTGTTTGCTGAGTCTACCAGGCAGAACACAGACAATTGCTGCTTTGACTTTTTCAATGAAAATGTAAATTTGTTAGCCTGGTAGAATATGGTCCAAATTCTTTTCTCAAACTAGTGTAGCTTCACTGAGAACAATTTAATGCCTCCAGATTAACAGGACTGTAGGTGAGTTTAACCTATGTTTTTAGCCAGGGAGTGTACTTGCACAGCTCATAGAAAATGACCATCAGAAATTAAGTCTCTAGAGCATCACCATATTTTTTCTCTACTTTCTTTCCAGTCCACCTCCATTCAGCGTACTAAAATTACTCCTATAATCCAAAATGTATCCCATATCTTATCACAATGCTCCTGATACAGCTTTAATTTAGTATGAAAAAAGATGCCAATATTTCCTTTCCCATTTCTTAAATTGGAATTTTATTATTAATACCGCCTATATGAACAACTGTTTATTACAACCACAGTGATAGTACCAGGACTACAATTTGGGTCCATCTAGCGCAGAGGTTCCTAAACTTTTCGGAACCCTTCCAGATTTACCAGCTGCCCACCTACCCCTACCAGCATACATTTTATATTTTAACCCTTTAAATGCCTGTTCATATTATAATGAAAATTAAATCCACCATTACATCATTCCTCTCATGTACCCGCCAGAGATGTCTTGCACACCCCAAGGGGTATGAGTACCACAGTTTGGAAACCCCTGGTCTAGTATATTTGGATTGTGTTTATTGCCTTTTTCTTTCTGAAACAATTTATTTGCCTTCACTGGATCATTTAAAGCAGATTCCTTCAATGTGTTTCATTAGGTTTGAAAGCTAGCGTGTTCTTGCTCAGCATTAGGCTCTCACTGTTTAAAATTATAAAAAAAAACACACCTGGAAATCACCTTGGATGGCTCTCACTTTTTTGAAAGGTGCATCTGTACTGTCCTGCTTTAAAAAAATATGGTCAGTCTGATTTAGACACACAACATTTCTATATCATGCATTACTCTTTGTCTGATGGTACTCAAGGAGGGTTTTTTTTCCCCTTGTATTCTCTGTTTTCTTCTTACATTTCTACACTGTAATTGCATCAATTTCCATGAAGCAGCCCATTTACTTCAAGCAAATTATCTACATTTATAAAAGCAGTAATCAGATCTACATGCAGTGTAGAAGGTCTATCGTTCCCCCGGAGAAGCAAAATCATATTATGCACCCAAGCTTTTAGTTCTATGAAAATCCAACAGATGGGCAAGTAACATTGGGGGGCTTTATAACCCTTCTAAGACAACCTGGTTGCTAACCACCACCTAAGAGGTAATGCCTCTTTTACTGACTAAATGACACAACATTTGTGTCATTTGTTTCCATGGTGGAGGCTTTTAAAACTATTGCTTTCTTACGGTAAATCATAATTTATACAGACTTGTGTCTGTAATAATGCAGACACAAGTAACTTAAAATGTGAAGGAAGTGAAGGCATTTTATATTTTCAGTGATTTTTTTTTCTTCTGAAGACAGGTTATTAGGCATTCATCAAACAACTTTGGTTGAATTACCTGGAGAATACCCCTATAACTCAGTACGTCCCATAGCCACCCTTTCCATCCCATATTTTCCCTGTTTTTGTGCAAGTAGCTCATTCTAAGACACTCTATTCTCCTAAAGAAGCAGCTTCCTCCTGAGTCACCTCCTATGCCATGAATCAGATGGTATGGGTTGTTACTGAGGAACATGGCCAAGCTCTGCCCCCTTCTGTCACCTTACACATACACCGAGTAACTGAGCTTCTCCAAGAACACCCTGCCTCTGCTGCCCACTGATTTTATAAACTGAACCCTGAATTGAGGAACATAAAATGCTGCTGCTGTGGCATACTCAATAGCCATTTGATACAGGAATCTCTTCAATAAGCACACTCATAGTACAATAAAAGCAGTGCATTCCCCCCTACTACTCCCCCCCATTGTCTAGTAGTATCTGAATGCAAGCTTTTCCCTTGAATAAGCACACACTTCTTTCAACAAAGGTAGCTTTATCCTTTCAGAAATGGATTTCTATTCCAAGGATTTGCAGTTATACCTGTCAATTTCCCTAACACCTGGATTGCATTTTCCTCCTTTACAGTAGATGGTACATTAAGACACATGCTTTTCAGCCCACTTCTCTAACTCCATTAACAGTGAAAGGAGCAACATTATTAGCAGCATTTCTCTGACCCATTTGTAATAAACGTTTCTTGTCTAGGCAGTAGTACTGGCGCAGGTTCTGACTTCCAGGCAGGATCTGTCCGTACTACCATCCTCTGTCAGTGGAGCACAGATTTAAAGGGAATCACACTGAAATGACCAGCCAGACACTATCAGTGAGAACGGCAACTGGAACAAACAACAATACAGGAAAAATGCATGGCTACTCAGAGACCATCTTCCCGGGACTAGGAAAAAGATATGGAGCCATTTTTCACTAGGTTCACAAGAAAATGTCAGCACACAGCTGCTCGTGCACTGTCAGATTGCATCTTAATTTGGCCAAAGGGGAGCCAGGCAGTCACCCCTCGCAGACAAATTTTAAAGGGCCCATTACAAATCTGATTTATTGGTTGCTAAGAATCTCCCTGCTACGGTCTGCAGAGCTGGTGTGACAAGGAGCTGAATTTCAGCTGGAGAGAAATAGATTTTCCTATATGTGATTTAAATCATCTGAATTCAATATTTCTTAGGCACCAGTCAAGCACTTCCCCCTCCCCCCCCCCCCCCCCCACTTCTTCCTAGTACCTCCAGGCAGTTTACTTCAGAATGAAGCAGAGCATTAACCTGTGCACAATGGGTACTTTGTATGCCAGCCTCTTGCTACCATTAAAAGAAAAACAAAAACCAGGGAACGCTTTCTGTTCAGAAAGACAAGGGAAGAAAACATGTTCAGAAACAAAAGGAATGCATCCACACAGCAAGGGAAACAAGATATTACCGGGACTCGTATTAGATATTCAGACATTTTAATATAACAATAGCTATGGTACGATAAACGCATGAAACTGAGAAATATTAACTGCTTTCCTTTTTCAGCCCTGTTTCATTTTGTCAGGAAAGAAAGAAATTCCCAGCGTCTGATGAAAAGCAAGAGAGTGTAGGAGTCAGATGCATTTGGAATTGCTGAAGAAATACCATTCAAACTTGCTCTGCTTGAACTACCCATTGTTACCATTCAAACAATGTACACCAATAACCGCAGTTCAACTTCCAATCATGCCAACATTACAAGAAATTCCAAAAGTCAACAGCTCTTTCATTTCCAGAAACACAACAATCAAAGCCTCCATTTACAGTCTCCCTGGCACAATTTTAACTGCATGAAAGCTGTCATCTCACAATGAAACGTGCGTTTTGTCTTATGGTCTGGTCCTTTCTTGCAAGAACTATTCCAAACAAAGACAACACCAAAGACAACATGCAGAAATGCTATAAGCCGAGTCAGACTCAGCTCAAGTTTGGGTTCAACATCTGGTTGAATATGGTAGTGCCTCTAATTTTTGGTTTTGTTTTATGGGGTTTTAAACCCCACCTAATCATTTGAACTGACCCCTCATCAGGTCCCGGGTCACTGACTCACTGCTCTATGAATGGAGGCAAAAAAAGACAGAAAGAGACACAGAGTCTTATCCCACCTTTCCATGGTGCTCAGCCAGTCTGTCTTCGCATGATCTGCAAACCACCTGTACTGATCCAACCCATTCTGAGGGGAAAAAATATCTTCCTGATAGATGTAGTCTCAGCTGTGCTTTGATTTTTCAGCACGGATGTCTAGAATTTTCTGCTAAAGCCAGACACAGAAACACAAAACTGCAGCTGAGCTCTTTTGTTTTCCCTCCTCTCAAAAGATGAAGCAGCACTCCCCCCCCACACGCATCTCTCCCTCTCTCGCTTTCTCTCTCCACCCCCACCAGCAGCCTAACTCCGCTCCAGTTTAGTCAGGGTCCTTTACATTTCTCAGCAATGATGACCTACTCTATCCCCATCCCTACCTATTACTTTTGAATTTTCTCAGTGAAAGGGTATCTCTAGGTGGCAGTCAGGTGATCCTTCTGTTAAAAGCAGAAAGGACGCTGATGGAGCATTTGAGTCTGTGGTGTTTTTCAAAATACCCATTTACATTACAAAGCAGGAAGAAAAATATAGCTCTGAGGAGATCATTAGGCATTTTTCTGCTTTTGAATTCTCCCTTAGCAATCAACAAAAGCCAGCATGGTGTAAAGAAATGTAATTAAACTTTTTCAGTGTTAATAATCACATATGGTTTGTATACCCTGCAACTCCACAATATTTAAAACTAGCAGATGAATCATAGACCAATACAGCTATTTTTCATATTAAGAAACAGACACCATCCTGATTCAATACATTTCTTTATGGCTTCTCAACGTTATTTTTCTTATAACACATGAAGCTGAAAAAAAGGAAGAATAAACAACCTATTTGTAAGGAAAATATGTCCTTTACTTGATTATTTATGCTGTAATTTCAAGTAACTTTGACCCAAGGGCTACATAGTATAACCCCAATTGTCTAAACCTTGGCTTCCTGCTGGCAGACTCCTCCAGGGCTACACGGGCTGAAGCTATTCTTCTGTGGGTTCTTCCATCTTAGACTTTCTGCAGGAGTGAAGTTCTGGGTCACCAGAGTCCTCCAGAGTCCCATATATTAGCAACATCCAGAAATCTTCCAAAATCTTTGTAAAAATGGGGTTGACATTCAGGTGTGCATGTATGCATGCATGTATGTATGTGTATGTGCACATACATGCATTTGTGTGCGCGTATGGGTGCACAAAGAGGCAACTTCATTATTTTTTTAAGGAGTGAAATTCTGGCTTAAATTAAGTCAAGTAAATCATCGTCCTTATTTAAGTTAAAACAGAGACCCCCCCCAACATCCCAGCATGCTCTGCAGTGCTGGGCTGTGCTGTGCTCTCTGCTCCTGAGAGCAGGGCTGGCCCCGCCCCTCTGCTCTCTAGCCTAGCAGGAGTGGGGGTGTGGCCAGACACCAACCTGCCATGGCCCCCTGAGGCAAAGGGGGCAGGGAGGGGGTGTATTCTTCCCTCTCTCCCTTATCCCCCTAGGGGACCCTAGCCGGGGTGTATCTGGCCAGGGTGTACCAGCCCCTGGCAGGCATCCCCCCCACCTCGCTGCTCCAGCAGTGGTGGTGGGGCATGGCCAGCCCCATCTGCAGCCTCAAGCAAACTGGGATAGAGGAGGTTTAATTCCCCCCGTCCCACCAGCAGGGAGCTAGCCCAGGACAGAGCATGAAGCCTGGGGAGCAGCTCCTGCCTGGCAGCCCCTTTTACCTCCCAGAGAGCAGGGGCAGCGCCAGCCTCTGCAGCAATGTGCATGGCATGGGCTCGTCCCCTCAGTTTCAAGCCCTATAACCTGTATCCCCCAGGCACCGAGCTCGACACACCCTGCTCACTGTTCTCCCAGCCACCATCTTCACTGCTTGCACCCAGTCAGGCAGACCCCAGCTAGGGTCCCTGCCAGTGGGACTGGGAAGGGAGGGGGGAATAAACTCATCTCTGCTTGCACTCCTGGGGGGCCATGACAGAAGCTGGTGCCCTGTCTAGGTCCCCCCTCCCCTGCCCAGTCCAGCAGCAGGGGTGGGGGAGTGGCCAGATGCCGTCCCAGCATGGCCCCCTGAGATGAAGGGGGCAGGGAGGTGGTTTATTCCTCCTTCCATCCCCTCTCCTCCCAGGGGACTGCAGCCAGGGTTTGCAAGCCCCAGCTGCTGGCTCTGCTGCTCACACCTGGCCAGGCAAACCCTGACTGGGATCCCCCGTTGGGAGAGGGGACAGAAGATGAAATAAACCCCTTCCCCACCCCTTTCACCTCAAGGGGCCATACTG
>NW_005842297.1:538813-540945 GCF_000455745.1 Alligator sinensis | reverse complement strand
TGCAGGGGGCAAGTGGCAGCAGTGCTAGGGGCTGTGGTCACCCCAAAATTGGGCTTAGCCCCTGTAGCCACCCCTCCGAGCTTTGCTGCTACCACCTGCCCTGTACAGGCTGTAGCAGCTCTGCCTCCCCGCTCTCACCCACAGTGCAGTCCCCACACTGGGAAGAGTCTTGAGCTCCCCAGGGTGCCATCCCCCCCTTGGCAGTCCAGTGGCAGGGGTCAGGGTGGGGGCATGGCCAGATGCCAGCCCAGCTGGCACGGCCCCCTGAGGTGAAGGGGGAAGGAGGAGGTTTATTTCCCCTTCTGTCCTCTCTCTCAGCAGGGGACCCCAGCCATCATGTGCATCACAGCCCCTTGTACCAGACATGGGGGACTACCCCCCACCCCCTGCTTCCCTGCCACTGTCTTCCCATCCAGTAGCTGACTGCAGTTCAGCGGCATGGGTGGCACCTACCAGTATGGCCTGGGTGGACCCTTGACAGTGACAGCAGCAGCAGGGAAAAACAGGGAAGCTGCAGGAGTAGTGTTTAGTTGTATGAATGAGAATATAATTTTGCCGCTTCCTAAGAAAACAACAATAAATGGAAGACAATGGTGCACAATGGCCAGGATGGATTGAAGCTAAATAGGATCTGGGCCTACTAACACTTTGGGAAGCAGGCAAGCTGGGAGACAATATCCATTACAGAGCCAAATACAGTTACACTACATCCTGATCTGGATTTTGTTAGGTATTAATTTAATCTTTGCAACACTGCTTAAGGAGTGATTCACTTCAGTATTCACTTGGAACCAGAAGCCACGATCCCATACTGACCATGCCAAATTGAAGCTAACATATTGTCTTGGCTTGGGACAGCAGAAGGCCAATCCAATCCCTGCTGAAATGGAAAGCAGCCGACAGCAACATCCTATCACTCATTTCCAAGTCTCTGCATGGACTGGGGAACCAGATCAAGGAAAACTCAAAAGCTTTCCCTCTAAATTGCTCTTGGTTTTAGTGGGAAGGTTATTTTGCCTGTCTTCTTCACCTAAAGTTTGGGCTTTCAGTCTCATTGGAACTCCCACTGGAACCAATAGGATCACAGTTTGCTGAAGAGATACGAGATCAGCTTTTATGTTCACCGCACATACTAAAAGTACATATTGAACAAAGCACATTGGGCTTTCAGTGGAAACTCCATGCATACTCATCTTTGCAATCACAAGAAAGAGCCACCTTGATATCTTAGAAAGGTCTTTTTTAAGTTCCCCATAAAAGCCCCTATACTATCTGAGTTGTCATACAAATTGACTGACATATGTTGTGTTGACTTTTATGTTCAAATAACCATCAGATATAAAGTGTGGTCCTTATTCTCTTCTCCCTGAAATCAACTGAAGGTTTGCTTTCCACTTAATATACATATGTACATACATGTGTATATATATATTTTTTAAAACAAAAAGATATAAAACCTCTCTCAGATCACATAATTATTATGATTTGCAGAAAGACTGTACAATAATGCTGACCAAATTGAGAATCTGCATCAGCTAGTCTTTTGGTAATCAAGAAGCGCTCAATGCATTCTTTTATCATTTGATCTGAAGGCTCTGATCCCTTGAGAGGAATACGATAACTACCTTGCAAGAGCAGCACTTATAAATTGCAGTTTTAAAAATTGGAGCTCTGATTTCAGCAACTGTGCATGAGATATATTACTCAGATGCCATACATTAAAAACTCTTCATGATCTACTCTTAAATAAATAGTTTATAGCAAAGTTAACTGAAGAATAGCAGCCATAAAATCACAACACACATCACTCTTGCAACTAAATTTATTCTTAACAAATCCTTATAGACTTATGCTGCATTCTGTTTTACAATACACTTACATTCATGTAAAAAAGTAGCTATGTGCAAGTAAAGCCATGTTCCATTAGTAGGAAACAGGAGAGCTCATCTAAGTGTGTTTATTAGGTCTGTGTGATTTCATGCAGCAAACAGAGAAGAACACTTTCCTTTTTCATTACACTGAACATGTGAAATTTCCAAGCCGATAGTTCAAATGGAGAAGTGATGTGTATAAAGATAACAGCACACTTTGTTACATTCAGACTCCTTTACCCCAACTTTACTGAAGAGGGA
>NW_005842297.1:531151-538789 GCF_000455745.1 Alligator sinensis | reverse complement strand
TAAAGTGTAAGGCTGTAGCCCTTTACCTTAAATTCAGAAAACCAGAAAAGGTGCAAGAAACTGTAACTTACAGCCATTTTGGTTAACTACTTTAGTCTAAAATATGGCCACATATTTTGTGGGTACTTTTACTATCCGTTTTGCACCCTTCACATGGGTCACCAAAGCTAGGGACTTAGAGATTGCTCTTTCAAAGATGACTAATAGCCCCACAGTGTGATATGTATCTAAAATGCTATTTCAGTGACATGGAAAGGACCTCAGTGCTAAGTGAAGTAACTATAGTGACCAGCAAGCTTAGTATAAATGCATTCTGTAGGGGTTAGCATCTTCCTGACAAACATGAAGGCAGGGGGAGTCTCTCCTTGCACTGTCTAAATCAGGAGAAAATGTGAGGTTCCAGCCTACTAGGAGGACCGTGTTGATTCTGTACTGTGGGAACGAATATTCGAACAGGAGATGACCAAAGAAAGCAGAGAAAGGGGTGATGTTACAGGGCACTATGATGCAACAAAATCTTTTGGGGAAATAAAAATGAAATTTTAGATCGCACGTTATGACTAAAATATCCCACAGGTCTTTTTTAAAAGGCAGAAGTTTTAAAATTAATCTCCTGGCTAAATTCCAGTACCAGTTCACATATTGTGCTGACCTAAACTGAAAAGCAGAAGGTAGGGTAGATTGTCACCTTATAGACTAACTGAAGTGTGTGTGTGCACATTTGTTTGTGTGTGCACACATGTGCATGCATAGGCATATACAGCAAGTTTTCATGAGCTGAAGTTCACTTCATCAGATGTTGTGAAAGGAAGTGCAGAAAGCAGAATATAGAAGGAGAGAGAGATTAGACTACAAAAGACAATGGAGTGGGAGAGAGAGAAAAATGGGGAGAAGAAGGGGGCAGTAGTGAGAGAGACACAAGCAAGCAGTAAATCCATAGGAATAAAGGAGTCACCAAAACTAACCCATGTAATGGGATAATAATCCATAGTCCCTGTTTAAACTATGCTGAACACAATCCAGTCTGTTGATGAGTTCTTGTTCCACAATTTTCCATTGAAATAGTTTGTTTTCTTTAAAAATGCTGTCAGAGAACAGCCGTCCTCAGGTCAGCGATGCAGTGTCCAGGGAGGTTAAAGTATTCTGCCACAGGGCACGCTGTTCTTCTGCAGCTGATGCCACAGTAGTATTTTTTCTTGTCACATAGGGATTGCCCAGTCTGTTCAATGTAGACAGCAAAGAGGCACTGTAAGGAGTTGATGGTGTATATGACATTGGTAGAGTTGCAAATGAATGAACCTCAGGTGTTATAATTCGTGTAATTTGGTCTGGTAATGATGTGGTCTTTATTGATGTTGAGATACAGAAAGTATTTGGGTGTTGTGGGGTCTGGTACCTTGGTGAAACCGGGAGTTAGGTAGCCTGTTGCTTGAGAGATATCATTTGAGGTTGGGGGAGGAGGGGTGGGATGTCTGTAAGGCAGGACCAGTTTGTCCCCTCATGACTATTTTGAGACTGAAAACACGGGAAGATCTAATTATTTATATTTTTGTTCGTAGTGCATGCACGCACTTGCGCGCACGCACACACACACACACGCACAGAGTCACTGCATACATACATGCGTGTCTGTCCATCTTTTCCTCTTGGCAATTTCAAACAAACAGGACCAGAAAATCAAATATATTCTCAGAATAATACCATCTAGTAAAACAGTTATACAATGAGTAACTTCTGATTCTCAGCTTTTTACAAGCTTTGGCTTTACATTCTTTAAAAACAAACAAACCACATTCCATCAATAAGATCACTTCATTTCCGTGAAAGATAAGTCATCTTGATGCATATAGTTTGTACCGATGTCTGATTTGTAAAGAGCGTGGGATATTTGCGAGTGGAACACATTACAAGAATGCAAGACTTCCTTTAAAATAGCTCCTGGTAGCTAATTTATTAAGTAGCATGGGACATCTGTTTCGGAGGAGACTGAATGCCTTGGTCTAACTGTTAAGCATATGAAGAGACTTGGTTGTTATTACTGAAACAGTTGGGATGAAGGGAGAAAAACTGTTGCTCTGGGTATCTAGAGACAGAAAAATGTCTGGTTTATTTTTGGAGGTTGTAAATTTAACTTTCTTGGGATGGTTCTATTCTCTCACTCTCTCTCAGGGTGAAAAAATATGTGCACACTCATGTGATGTGAGGAAGATAATTACAGTCCTATTCCAGATACTCTGTTCATTAAGTGTGATATTTTGGATACAGCAAATTTTTTAATTGGTTTCCAGTGCTTTGGGGAAGGTTGGTCCATGGTAGTACAACACTGAGGATTCATACCCCTGCGTCCCTCCCCTGTTGAAATTCAATAAAGTTTAATTGGATTACAATGGAGAAATCCACAAGATGCCAATTGTTGGTGCACTCACAGTGTGGAATGACTCTACCACTGGCACTTGATTGACTCACACTGCATACTATTCTTATTACAGTACCAGTAAGGAGTGACTGTACTCTATATTAAACAGCACCATAATTACTCTAGCAAAATCACACAAGTTATTAATGGTACAGTACTGCAAAAATTAAAACTCCATCTTCCATGAGTTTACAGTATGTGACCTACTTTTGAAAAATATTTCAATGGATAAATAGACTTTATTTAAAGCCACTGTGGGAATGTCTTTTTCCATCTGTGACTCTACCCAAGTGTGGGTAGCTTCTTTTCATGCTGGGAAAAGAAAGGCTTTATAAATTATGTACAGCTGTAGTTTATGCAGAAAAGAGCATTATTTCAGTTGTTCATATGTAAGATTTAGAGAAAAAGTGTAGGTCTGTTTACAAATAATCTCCCTAGACTTTTACCATTCAGTGCATGTGAGTGAAAGAGTTAAATATGATAATTGCAACCCCCCACCCCGCACCCTTTGCCCCTATCAGCACCTTTTCTTCTAGTGTATTCTAGATATTTGATTTAGGCTCTGATCCTGTAAAACATGCTAAGCCTTTACATCAGGGCTGATTATTGCCTGAGCTCTTTGTTTTCTACAGCTGGCAAAAAAGTTACTTCCCTGCTCCTCTCAAAAAAAATTACTTTTAGACTAAATGAAAATTTTCATGGGAAAACCTCTCTTTTTTGGCTATACAAAAGAGAATGTCAAAACAAACAAAAAACAGTTGCCAAAAAGTTTTGACAAAAAGGTTTCAGGTCTTTTGCAACTTTTCATAGAAAAACAGTAATTTCTTGATCTGCTCCAGAGTCAAGTAGATGACACATCAATAAAAATGACCTAACTTCTGTCTGTTTGACTCACTCTGTTTCTGTTGCCTTTGGCATTGACTTGGGTAGAGTTGCTTTTGCCATGCAACAGTGTATTTGGAGGAATAAGAATTTATACTTGTAAAACACCTAATAAGCTCTCTTTAACTCAAGTCTTTTAAAGAATGTGAAAATTCAGAGTTATATTATGCTAATCCCAAAACTGGAAAAGCCACAAGGAAAATAATCTGTTAGTCTCACTTTATCATGATTTTTTTATATTATATTTTAATTATGCTAAACTAACATTAAATGAACTAGGAAAGAATGCAAAATCCATTCTAATTCTATTATCTTTCTAATGCATCTTATTTAAAATTAATGCTGCTCTATAACAAGTTGCTATAGTACATCTGTAACTAAAATAGTTTTGTATTAAGAAGTGACTCATGGTACACCTGTTAGTGAAGAATTAAGCACAGTAGCTCCAGTGTCCATTACAACTATTCACCAGGTAATAAAATGTACACCCGACTGTAGCCAATAGGACTTTTCCTGAGAAAGAACTGAGCACAAATTAAGGACATGATGATCTTATGGAAATTCATGCACACAAAATCCCCAACATAGTGTGCTCTTATGTCATATGCATATGCACACATGTACATAGTGTCCCCTGCATCCCACTCCCCCCAGCCCCTTACAGGATGGAACTCTGCCGGCCTGCAAGGGGAAACCTACCGTTTCCCAGGTTTTTCTCCTTTAAAGGAGAAAATCCATGTTTTTCCATGGCAAACAGAAAATCCAGATTTCTGATTATAACTATGTTTACAGTAAGGGTTTTTTTCAGAAATATATATATAAAAGCTGCCCTGAGACTGTTGAGAGTCAAAGTCTCAGGGCAGCTTACAAAAGAGGACAAAGTAACTTATAAAAAAGGAGAATGAACAAGAGGACAAAGCAACTTAAAAGAGAAGCTAGAACATTACCTTAAACTAGAAGCTCCCTAACCAGAATCCTGGGCCTATTATTATTTGTTAAATGCCTCCCCCAAATAGAAGGTCTTACGGTGCATCTGAAAGATACCCTGGTTCAGGCTGTGGCAGACATCAAGAGGAAAGAAGTTCCAGAGATGAAGACAACTGCTGAGGATGACCTCCCACATGTTTATGCCAAGCAGACATAGTGAACTGATGTTACTTACAGGAGCCTGCACTTTCCTGACTGTGGGTGCAGCTACATATGCCCCACAGGGCCCAGTTGTTACTGTGCCATCATTTAGTACCTACTTTCGGAAGTACTAAATGATGGCACAGTAACAGCCATTACTGCTCCGCCCTGGCGGCACATAGTTATTTTTAGCAGCTATGTCGCCATAACAATGTGCTATAGTGAGGTAGCTTGTCACTATGGCAATGTAACATTGGTGTTACAGTTTATGCCCGCCAGTGCTACATTGCTGTAGCAATGAGCTATGTCACCATAGCATGTTGCTATTGTGATGTACCGTCGCATGTAGACACACCCACTCGATATCACAATGGGGCAAAAGGGAGAAGGCATGCCCTTAATATGTAGGGCCCAGGTGATTTACAGCCTTCTGTGTCAAAACCAGTGCCCTGAATTGCACCCAAACAAGCTATTGGAAGCCAGTGTCAACTCTGGAGCACTGGAGTTATATGTCCCTAGCAACTCATGCCCGTCAGTAATATTGCTGTCTACAGGACTCAAAAAATATCCATTTCAAGAATATGATGAAGAACTGGATATTTACTTCCTCTATAGACAACAAAAAAATGAACCCTGATCATTTCAGTTTTATCTTTAAATGAATTCTGAATAGAAATGTAAGTTTCTGCCAAGCTTAAGTTTCTGGCAAGCTTTTCTGACCATAATGCTCCAATACTAGCTGCTAAAATTCTATCTAGTTGTAAAAATAGTCAAACATATACATGTCTGATGCAGACAGCTGAGCTGGGAATTGCAACCATAATAATTAACAACAGATTTCTTGATCTCACCATGACAAGCAAATGAAACATTCTTCACTGTGCTTTCCCACTGGAAGAGAGAATTATCTCAGTAGGAACAGTAGAGTTGAAGCCTCTAACTGATTAAATGTAAGATGCAAGGAATGCAACAAAAAGAAGCTCATATTAACAGAATCACATACAATTATTGCACTGTATTTTGTGTATGCACATGTGTAGGCATATTCACAAACTTGCATGTTCTAAGAAGCTTAGTGGAGAAGCACTACATGCCTGTACACAGGGAGATGGACTGTGAAAATTTAGGAGCCCTAATAAATCCCACCAAGGAATTTCATGTTCTCACTTCCCTACATACAATGTGCTAAAATGAGATTGCTGAATTTCTTAAACTATGCTTTTTTCCCCTGATAAAATCCTCTCTCATGTAAATGACTGCCTTATTCATTATTGCTTAACATATTCCTCTCATCTATTTAAATCGTTATTTAAGCTGGTGTTTTATCTGTGTTCAGGACCTTGGAGAGCAACAATACCTGAAGGATTTGATCTTTATCTTTTGAACGTGTGATTTAGACAACAGGAATAAAACCACTTGGGTTTTATTTTACATGCCTCTCTCCATCCCCCTGTCTACTATATGTCTCTCCTGATTGCTCCATTTCTCTTTTTTCACCATTCTTGAGTTGTTATAATGCCACTTACAGTTGGAGTAGCCTTCCAATTTGTCATAAACCAAATACTCTCCATCTCTTTCTTTAAGTCCTACTGCAAACCAATTTGGTTTGCAAAGCTGTTTTATATGTAACACTAACAATGTTTCCATGGTATTTCCACTACAAATATTACTTTTTATTTATCCTATGTTAAATTGGACCCTGTCTTTCATTTATATTGTGTTAAATACTGTGTACCTTTAGTGACTTATTTAATAACTTGCAATAAAAAAATACTGTAGTTCCATCCATATGAATGAATTAATTACATTCATAATACCTAACATATATTTGAAATTTTATTTCATGCATTACAGAGACTTGAATGATTCAGAATTTATTCAAGCTTTAAAGGCCAGTTTAAGTTCAAAACTGTTTCTGCCTAAAGACATGATCATTGAACTTACATGGGTGAATTATCCCATTATGTTCAACAGGTATATTCATATATACAAAGTTAATCACACACGTAGGGTCTGCACTGTTCTGGACATGACAACACTACAAAATTCTTGATGAGATTTAAGATTTGATTCACGCCACAGACTGGTACAAATCGTGAGTAATTCCCAGAATTCAGAGCAGAACACTGCAACTCGTACTGCCCCAAAGCCTATAGTTTTTTTTCTTTTGAAACAGAAGGGAACTTTTGAGCATCTCTTGTATTTCTATTTTCTGATTTCTTATCTTTTATGGATTCACAAACTTGTTCTTGTCATATAATTTATATGTTATGCACGCACAAAGACTCTCTCTCCATCAAGAATAAGCAGCCAAACTACTCTGTCTTCTCCTGCCTCTACCAAAAAGTTCAGCCAGAATTGACATCTGACCTCAGGACTAAAGAACAGATAAATTGGATGGAATGTTAATACCAACTGCTTGCTGAAACTATTGGTATGCTGGCCTGAGCATCCTCTGTCCAAATTACCCCCACAGATCACAGTAGTTTCATTGACATAATACATCGAGTGAATCATGAAGTCAAAAATAAGGTCTGAAGTCTAATATCCCTTTATTCTCAAAACAGCATAAGGTCCATCTTCAAAAATATATGATAGCCATGAAGGCTGGCTAATATACCTTCTTCAGAAACACAACAACATTCATCAACTAATAACTATCCAGACAGTGAGTTTTCCATTTTATCTGCAGCACCTACACCCTCAGACCCAACCCCTCTCAGTGTGAGGAGATTTCATCTTACTCAGGTGAAAAAAGGGAAATCAGAAAAGTCAATTATAATTTTACCATGCAGAAGTGGAAGTTGAGCTAGAAGTAAAATGCTTTCCACCCCAGCATCACTGAAAAAGTCTGTCAGTCATACAAGCCAATGTTCTGGGAGCTCTAAAACTATCACGAAATAGAGCCCAGGATGGGGATGCCAGATGAAAAACAGCTCCCTTACCACCAAAAATTATCAGTATCTTATTCCAACAACCTTGTAAAATGCAACAAATCAGTAAATTATAAAGAAATCTAGAAGAACTATCTTGGCAGTTACCATTGCCAACCTTCCCTTCTAAGCAAATTCATTGAGAGGATGATGGCATCCAGAAGGGGTATACTCCTTAAAGAAAGTTTGAAAACCCCTGGTCTAGCTCCATCCTCTTTGGAACCACCGTTCAGGTACTTATAGGCTGCTATCGAATCCCCTTTCTGTCTTCGGGGGGGG
>NW_005842297.1:521053-531131 GCF_000455745.1 Alligator sinensis | reverse complement strand
TTGGGGGGGGGGGGGGGGCTGGCAGTAGTGGTGGGGAGGGCTTGCATGCAGCAGCAACAGTGCATGGTGGTGGATGGCAATGGTAGCAGCTGCATGCAATCTCCGCCCCCCCCCCCCCTGGTCCAGCCAGCCAGGTGGTACCTGTGCAGCCCTCAGAGGAGAGCCACTGCCCTCACACCCCCCAACCCCAGCCCTGCTCCTGGGAGGCAGTGGCATGGGGTGGTGGGTGGTGGCGCTCCATCTCTGCCCGCCCACATGTACTCCCTAGCCCCTTTCCAAGTACCTCCCATTGACAACCCCAGAGCTAGACTTTTCTCAGTGGTGACAGATGACATAAGAAGGAGCAATGGTGTCAAGTTGCAGAGAGTGAAATTTAGGTTAGATATGAAGAAAAACTTTCTCATTAGGAGTGCAGTAAAACACTGGACCATGTTACCCAGGGAAGGTGTGGGATCTTCATCATTGGAGGTTATTAAGACCCAAGTAGACAAGGCCCTAGCTGGAGTCAGGCAAAGCTCCCGTTAAAGTAGCATTGAGGACAGAATTTTGAGCTCTTTATTTATTTTTTTGTTTGTTTTATATATAAACAATGTTTATAAAATCATTAGAAATACTTAAACAACAGATGTATAGATAAACGGTCATATATATATGACCGTTTATACATCTGTTGTTTAAGTATTTCTAATGATTTTATAAACAAAGTGTTTTACACTAGATTATAAATATATATATAATAATTATAATATATATAATATATAACGGTCATATATATATGACCGTTTATCTATACATCTGTTGTTTAAGTATTTCTAATGATTTTATAAACATTGTTTATATATAAAACAAACAAAAAAATAAATAAAGAGCTCAAAATTCTGTCCTCAATGCTACTTTAACGGGAGCTTTGCCTGACTGAAGGTTACAAAACCCCTAGCTAAAATGCACAGGGTAGGGTCTTCTGAGAATGTTGGTAATTTCTGCTACCAATTTTCTCCCACTGTCAGACCTTTATCCAATAGTCAGACTAAACAAAAAACGTATTCTTATTATTTTCTTCCATGTACTTTTTTAAAAATTTAAATGCACTCTTGCATGAGCAGAAACCCATTTTAGACAAATATGTCAAGTTTTCTAAAATCACAGCCTACCTAACAGCAATTCTGATTCAACTCCAGGGACAAGACCCTGGTGAAAAGAGGTTTAGTATACCAAGATCTTAAGAACGTTCATTCATCCCTTCAGATATTAAATGTTAATTGTATCATCACTTCTGATGTAGATGCTTACAACAAGATAATTCACATCACTTGCTTTTGAGTACTCATATTTGTCTATTTGTGCAAAATTTTTTAGCATACCAGCAGGTGGAGAATATTTGCCAAAAAGTATAATGCAAACTTTTCCTTTCTGTCTTCCCATCTATTTTAAAAATTATCTGAAAGGCCTATTCTTTTATATGAATGAGTAAGGCAGTCTCCTGTTACTCAAGGCAAGATGAATTTTACTGCCCAAGATGGAAGTCAGTCAGTATTGGAACTATGATTAAAACATAGGGATTTTGACTCCTGATCCTGTGCTCTTGTATGGATTTATAATATATGATAGACTTATTACCCACCTAACATTAACCAAAGTGCAGACAGCACTCTCATACTGTATATTAAATTTGTTGAAATGCTACTTATGGAAATAAAACAACAGTTCCACAGCCAATAAGTCAGCATTATTGCATACATGTATTGCAGTAACTGAGTAGTAGTTTTTTAAAGCTTTTTTGTCAACTTACTCTGTATTGCGTTAAAGGAAAGAAAAATATGAGTTGTTGAAAAGCCTCAAAGCATAACGATGCTAATCAGTATGTTTTAATCCACAGGCAGCATTTGCCATGTACGCAGCCTAGAACCATATTACAGATATCCTCAGAGGGAAGAGAGCTGCTTAATCAATAGAGGATCTCATCAGTAGTAAAACTGCCTATTGAATATTATTGGTTCTTCCTGGTAATAGAAACAGATTGCATGAATGTTGATTATTTAAATGCAGGACGTGAGTTCATTTAAAACCAGACTATATAAAGATAAAACATGTTCTAAATTCAGAACAACTTAATGATTAACAATATTGTTCCTGACCACTGTTGCAGGTAGAAAATCAAGATGAAGTTCAAGAAACCTCTTTCCTGCTTGCAGCATCCTGGTAGAATTAGGCCAAAAGGGGATAGAGGAGAAAGGGCAGGGATGAGCAGGTTAAGTGGCCATGAAGGGGGCACCTTCTATTCTCCTGAAAGAAGTACAATACCTACTTAGGAGTTCTTGGCCTGCAGCTAAAAAATTTAGGCCCCTCTCCTCAAATGATGATACATCCAAATCCCGTTGAATTTTGATTGAAAACCTATGAGGCAAGTGGCTAAAAGAATTGTTTCACTTATCCATTGTATACACACAAATGTGTAGCTTTTCATGTGACCGTTGGCAGTGTTATGAATTTTCTTCCTTTCTTATTAAGCTCTCATTGCTATCATGTTTGTCTGCATGCTTCCGTTGCACACTGTTACTGTCAGCACATGACCCTATATAATCACTGAGTAAGGTTAACGATACTTTTTGATTAGGAAAAGAAAGCCAGTTTGCTAATATTTAACAGTGAAAGAACAAACTGAAGCATGAACTGATTAAATGAAAGGGCTGGATTACATATATTATAAATTAGCCTGTGTTGGCAATTTAGCATAGTTATTTTGTCCCAGGAAGGGGAATTAGAGTGAAGTGAACACAATTCCTCCTCAGCTCCCAGAGCCCATCTGTTCAGCATAACAGCAAAGAGGTTTTTTTATTTTGCTCTCAACCTCAACTGAGCTCACTTGTCTCTCATTTGAACATTACCAAAGGATTAAAGATTTTAAGAGATTGTCAAGCTTGCACCAGTGGTAACAGGGATAGAACTGACTCTCAACTGGAACGCACAACTGAGCATTTAGCTAGGAGCTCTGCTTATGATACACAATCCAGTGTAGCCTCAATTAGCTGTACTGGCTCTAGAGTGCTAACAGGAATAAGAACTCATGTTTGTTACAAAATTAAACAGCTAGAACTCTACAACGGACAGGAGAGCTGTTGAATTAGAAGGTTGTGCCTTTATAATGTTGTTTATTAAAGCACAACACCATTTTAAGTATTGATAACTAATCTGCTCTGAAAGCAGATGCATGGTCAGGAGAAAAAAAAAAGAAACAAGAAAACAACATACATAGATAGGAACTCTCCTAATACTATATAAATATTTAAGAAGAACAGATATTTAGCCACTTATTAAGAATAGCAGAGCAGAACAGACAACAGAATTAAATGCAGCATGCCTAGAGGTAAGATAGCTGACATAATTAGGGAGGGAAAAAAAAAATCAAAAAATCAAAAAAAACCTTTGATATGCCATGAAACTTGTGCTTCAGCAAATATGAGATCGATGGATTATATGGCTTTCAAAGTCTTTCATTTGCAGTTAAATCCAAACTGAAACACCAGAGCATTAAAGTCAGAAAAGTCTGGAGGTTAGCATTTTTTTCAATGAACAAAGTATTAAAAGTACTCCCTAAGTGAGCACTTCTTTTGTTATATAAATCCCTGTTCACTGAACTGATTTCCTGTTAGTAGACTCAACCAGGATTAGGTAAATTTGATTTGAAGAATGTCACTAATGAAACAAATCATCAGGAAAGAGAGGAGAGGTTTAAAGTACACATAGTGCAGTGCAGAGTTATATTTATAATGTTTTGCAGAGCAGTACGGACATTCAGCACAAAAATAGGCAAGTTTAAATATGATTGTATGACCAGCAAATTCAATTCCAAAGGTAGGAAAATTGAAATCTCTGGAATACACATGTGGAATTGACACCCCTGACATAACATAAATATCAACACATTACAGGTTAATACAAGTGAAATATAATTAAAAATAACAGCAAAAGGAACCATGCATAGGTACATTGCTCCAACTGGATCCACTATAGTTTACTAGGAAGCAGGGCTGTTTTAGTGCAGAAAGCAGACAGCAGATATTTAGGATGGTTGGGTTCCACTTCTAATGTTGTCAGTATTTCACTGTAGTTTAGTGAACAAGTCAACAATACAAAACCTGAGTTTCTTAGTGTATAAAATGGAAATGTTACAAGCTAAGATGATACGGGGCTAAATTAACGTTTATGAAGTACAGTAAGATTAGGCTAAAGTAGAATTATATGGGAACACGAAAAAGTTACAGCTTCAACAGGTTTCTTTCCTTTAAGGGGAGCTTCCTGGCTGGGGAGGTAGGCTGGGCCCACAGAAATTTTCCAGACTGAGCAGAGTTCTGGTTTACACAGATTCTGTCTTTCGTCTGTATTTAGAATATATGGAGATTAGCAATGTATTTAGAAATAATTCTATGAATTGGGTTATATAAATGAAAACTGGTAAAAGAAAACCCATCTATATTGATGATTCTTTTACTAAGAGCAACATACGTGCAAAACCTGTAGGGTTAGTACATCACAAAAAAATTGGTATGCTTTTAGTTTGGTAGAATTATACTGTTAAAACTGGAATAGTGTTAAAGCTGTATTATACTGTTAAAGCAGACATACAGTTTATTTTCTTCAGGCCTATATCATATTGCTTGAGTCTTTTTCCCATTTTATAATCAACTGTATGCTATTAGAACAAAGAAAAATTGTGATAGGCTAAAGTAACACCGTATCTGCCATGTGACTAATACTAAGGCTCTCAAAGGTGTAGTTGGCCTTATGACTTTTGATTTGGAAGAATGTCAAGGATTTGTTCCACAGTCTAAAAGCCCAGATCAATGCCTATTGTTCATATTGTTACAAATCATATTGCTTATCAGTGCGACCCAGATGGACGACACGTGAGCAGTTACACTGTTCATTCTAAATGATAATATTAATAGCAACATTTGCATTATCGGCCTGACCAAATAGATCAGCATGTTATTTTGACATTCAATATACACTGTTTTACATATTTTAAAACAGTACTAAGCATATCTTCAGAATGCTCTCTGGATTCAAGTGCAACCTCAGCACCAGGTCAGAAACTTGAGAAAGCAGTGACCTTTGGTGTAATGTGTGTGCTTCCTCACAGACCTGAATATTTGTGAGAGGCTATGTAGGGAGCAGTGGTCTAGACTCCTCCACCTCAGCTCCCTTTTAACTTCTAATACAGTTAGTTGTAGAATCTTTTCTGTGTTCCTTGTGCAGATGTTCTGGATTTTAGTCAGACTTTTCTTTTTCTTTTAAGCAGTTACTATTCCCGTGAAAGCAGATATAGATGAATAAATATCTCCCGGCATTTATTAATCCTATTCTCTGACTGATAAAAACCCCCCCCCACAACCAACACCACTACTGTTAATACAGAGTTAAGGTCACTCAGTGGTATTTTATACTCTTCCAGAACATCAAGTTCGATAAAACTAAAATTTCTGCAAAGAAACAGGAAACAAAGAGTTAAAGGATGTATCAGTCTAAATTATATTCTGCTTTCCACCCCTGTATGTTGTGATGGTGGAATATGATCATTCTCCTAAGGTAGTGGGAGCATGGAGTTACTGACAGAGTGAAGAAACAAATCACAGTCGTAGCTTTATGACCCACCCCCTAGACATTTTTATTCTATGCAAGTTACAGTAACTAAGCACATGAGAGTAGATGGTTGTACCTCTTCCACCACCTTCTTCACCTTCCCCCATAATATATATCCCTGTCAACATTTCCATCTCATTTCCTGTATCATTAAACCGTTAGCACTTTAGAAGCTATTAGCATATAAGAAGTTGCACTTTGCTATCTGACACCTTTCTATTTCTTCATATACATCACAAGCAGCAGCTTGATGGAGAGTCATGCCCTTCTTTGTATATATAGGGTCATGCATCTTACTGAGTAAGGCACTGCACCTGCACTCTGCCTCCTCCTTTTGCCCCACCTGCAGCCAGACTTCCCCAGCTATGGCCCTAGATCATCTAGCTCAGTCCTTCACAGAGCCAACTTCTTCCCCCATATTCTGGCCCCACCTGGAATCAGGTTGTGGGTCAGGGAGCTGGGGAGTTATGTCCTTTAATTTTAAGTTTACATTCTCTGAAAGTCCATGCCATCAGTGTCTCCTCCTGCAAGTATTTTGAATGAAGACCAGAGGGAGAAGTAGCACCACGCTTTTTCTCCTTGTTCCCAGAATAAATCTTTCTGGGCCTTTGCAAGTTTGGGGAGGTGTGATAGGAACATGCACTGGCTACATTTCACCGAATCATTCACTGAAGTCTCTCATCCTTCCCTGGATTTCCGATTAGGAGGGCTTGGCTCCTCAGATCTCTTCACTCTAGGGAGCCAATTTGCAAGAAGCCCAGTGAAGTTAACAATGCAAAACTCCTAGACCTCCAGCTACTTCCCATGGTGCTCTTAACTCTTACTTAAATATATCAGCCCTATGACCCTGATTCAGCAAACCATATATTTGAGTGTCACGAGTCCATGAACTCCACTTCATCAATCTACTGGACACAAAAAATCATGGACTAAATATAGACATTGGATTTATGACACATTATAACCTGCCTGACATCTGACTCCCCAGGCAAACCTTTCACTTTTTAGCAGATATTCTCATTCCCTTCCACCCCACCCTCCTGTCTCCCATCCTTTGACTACAGGTACATTTGTTCCCCCCCACCCCCACCGGTCTCTCACCTACTGACCATCTCAATTTACATTTTCACTGACTGGCTTTCTTGCATACGCACTGACCTCTGGTAGCTTTACCACTCTATCCAAGAAGAGCACAGACTATCTGCAGGCACTTCCTTAGCCTGACAAAGGGTGTTTGTGCCTGAAAGCTTGCTAAGAATCATTTTTCCAACTATTTGAGTTGGTTTAATAAAAAATATCAGATTTACCCAAAGAACCTTGTCTGCCGATGTCCTTAGACCAACACAGCTACAACCTACACCCCTGAATCAATTACCAAAGCATTTAAACAGACACTAACAGTTACTGAATAGGGATGGACTTAAATATGTAAATACACGTATTCCACGTGCTTAAATGCTTAGTCAGAGTGGAACCTAAACTGGCATGCTAGGTGGGATAGAGCAGTGGTTCTCAACCAGGGGTCCATGGCCCCCTGGGAGGTTGCAAGAAGGTTTCAGGGGGTCTGAGCTGCCCCCCACTCCCCCACTCCACCTCCCATCCATGACAGAGCCACGGCCTGAGGGGAGTGGCGGTGGTGGCAGCAGGAGGACCATGGCAGTCTGGCAGAGCCATGGCTTGGTATGTGAGCAGTTGGTGGCAGAAGGGGAGGACAGTGTGGCTCCCCCTTGCTCCCTCGTCCATTATTCTTCACTTTGCTGTTGGTGCATCTGGTGCCGGGGGCCCAGCAGCAATGACGAGTCTCACCACCCCGGTCTGCCCTCCCATGTCTGTACTGGGTCCCACCTGCAAGGCCATGGAGGTAGCTCCTGCACATGCTGGTTTGCCCAGGCTGCAGCCCCATGCCTACTGCAGGTGCACAAATCTGGGGAGGCATGTGCCCTCCAATGCCCCACAACACATCGCCTAAGCCCTCCTGCTTATGGCCTCTCCTCCCCACATACTGGATAAGCAGAAAAACAGTTTTGGCACAGGTGGGTCATGGAGTTTTTATCATACCGGGGGGGCCTCAGGAAGAAAAAGTTTGAGAACCCCTGGGATAGAGTAAATAAATGAATCAGCAAATATTACACCTTTAATACTTCTCTTGTGGTCATGAATCATGAAATACTTTCTAGTTTCAACAAAAAAATCTTACCTGGATGTTAGGCAGTTTTCAGAAATTAAAATGGTTGCACAGGTGTCTTTTTAACTATAAAACAAAGTAAAACAAAAATCTACCCAAAGGCCAAATATGATCCAAAAGTGTTTATGGTGTACGGTTTTTTGGTTGTCATTTTGTTTTTGTCAAAATGACAAAAGGAATAAATAGAAGGTTTAGCAATTAGGTGGCAAACCATTCATATTTTGGGGCAGATTATCTAAAACCTCTCTGTTCTATACATATTTTTTAAAGGTAGATGGTGCAAAAACATAGTATTTTCAAGAGGAATACAACTACTTAAGATACATTGGGAGAAAACATTTACAAATGTAATCAAACTATTGCAACATTCAGCTAACTAATGAAAGTACATGTAGTGAATTTAGGAGATAATTTTTCTAACAAACAAGACAGACTATAGAAAATTGGTTGTCATCACCTGCAGTGTTAGCATTTTAGAAGGTCACTTCAGAGTTCATCTTCCACCCCCTGATTTCTACTGTATCTTAGGAAAAGATTGTGAAAAATAAATACCAGCCCATAACTTGAAGCACCCTATCTGAGCTCCAAGCCACATTCTGTTTTAGGTGGCAAACTACACATCACTGTGGGCTTTCAGAATTCCAGAAAAATGCAGATAATGTATGTAGTCAGGAGAGATGCTTACTGCTGGAAAAAATGTACATTGTGCAGAAGAAAATTTAGAAGCCATGAAAGTACTGGAGTTTATCTGAAGATGTCTTCCAGGAAAGGATTTGGGTTACTGTGTTCAGCAAACTGCATGTTGATTTGAAATGGAAATATAGCTCTTTAGTAATACAAAGAACATGCAGATGGTCTTGGGTGACTGAGAAACAAAATGAGTACTAGCACAAAAATGAGCACAAACTGTTCATTTTATGAATCATCATGGAGAGAATTATGAATGGGAGAATATTCTTATATACTAATGAAGATACAGAGAACACTAAAAATAGCATTAATTATAGCATAACTGCTAGATTCTAGTATGGACAATTTACAGAGCAGTACTTTTAATTCATAGTGCTTACATATTACCTTGGGATACTGGAGATAATCAAGTAATTTTCCTGAAAAGCAAAATGAATCATTTAGCCTATGAGGAAAGGGGGTAGCTCTTTAAATGAAAGCAAGCCAACATTGCTCTTTTCTAGAAAATTAATTTAATAAAAATAAACATGCCAAACCTAAGAAAAGATCAGATAGATCAACAACATTGGATTTCATTTATTACCAAGGCTGAAGATTCAGCAGGATGCAGCAATCATTGCACCTTATTCTGTAAGCATATACCTGAATAAGTGATACAGTATCTCAATGAATGCAAGGACAGATAAGAATGACTGACTGCTTTAATACATATTTATGGGGTTAAGGTGACCCATTACTCTCCAAAATATGGTGCTTTTTACTGATGAGAATCAAGTGACCAAATAAAATCCTAAGCCAAACCCTTTTGTTTCGATACCTTATCTAATAGGCAGAGTGGGAAAACTGTATCGAGTGTGGAATTCTAGAATACTATATTTGTTCACATGCTACATGTACCTTTCCCACAAATATCAGCCCTCCAAATTGGGGTGGATATCTTAAGGGGAAAAGCGGATTTTCTTTGCCAGAAATTCACTGTATGGGGGCACAGAAGGATAATGACACTATGCTAAAAGCTGGCTTCCAGGTTCTCTGTCCGGTCTAGGAAAGAAGAAGGGAAACAGTCTCATGTTAACTCTTTTACAGTTACTCTCAAACTGGCACCAATTTTTGGTAAGTTTTATCCTATAGCAAAGGTACAGGAGATAAGTAATACAGATAGGGTGAAGTTCTTTTCAAAATGCAAAAGTGGGAAACTGAACCTCCCTGCCCCGCTCTGCCCTCCTGTGCCAGGTCCTGCCCACTGGGCCACAGAGGTCCTGTGGGGAAGGCAGCATGGCAGGGAGCCCTGAGCCCACAGCAGACAGACTGCATCCACCCCTGCCCCACATTCAAATCTGGGGGAAACACTTGCCCCCATTAGCAACACATAGGGGGTGCACGCGGGTGCACCAGTACCCCCTGAGATTGGCCCTGCCCCTCCTGAAATTCTGGCAGCACCTCCAAGTTTGCCACTGGCACTTCCGCTGCCAGTGGTAATTGGCTGCTGGGGTCCCCCCACTCCAGTTGGTGATCGGCCACTGGGGAACCCCTCCTCCCAGTCAGCAATCGGCTGCTGGTGCC
>NW_005842297.1:520268-521022 GCF_000455745.1 Alligator sinensis | reverse complement strand
GCGCGTGGTGGGCCCCCCCCCCCCCCGTTTTAGGAAACACCAGACGCCCATACTTGCCCCTCCATTACCCTCTCCCCAGGACTGCACACAGTGGTGGGGAGCCAGCTCCCTTGCCATCCCCAAGACAAGCCGCCTGTGGTTCTGTTTCACTCCCCAGCCCCAGGCCACATGCATCACCCTGGCTGGGTAGCGCCCCCAGTCCCAGCTGCCAACTGTACCTCACCCCTCCCTCACTGTGGGCTCCACAGCCTGCCTCCTGGCCCCCCGTGTCACCTATGCCTCCTCCCCCCCATAGACTTACCAGCAGGCAGCCGAGGGAGCATGTGGCACCCCCTGCATCCCACTCCTCCCAGCCCCAAGAAAACCCTCGGAGGCTGGAACTGTGCCAGCATGCAAGGGGAAACCAGTGGTTTCCTGCATTTTTCTCTTTCAAAGGAGAAAACCTATGTTTTTCCCACAGTGAATGGAAAACCCAGATCCTTGCTCAAGATTCTGGGACAATAATTGCTATGGTTTCACAGCGTGAAGGGGAATCTGGAACAAATGCTGTCCTGGAGTCATTCAGTCTGGGACTGGGACTTGATGGCTACATTCTTGGACTGCCCCACCCAGTTAGGGACAGGAGGTTACCCTACATACCGAGGCGGCACCAGGTGAAGAAATAGAGAAACTGGAAGCCATCTTGTAGCACAATGTCTTCCTAAAAAAATAGTGTTAGGTCACGAATCTGGAAAATCTCTAACCCCCCCCCCCC
>NW_005842297.1:471436-520239 GCF_000455745.1 Alligator sinensis | reverse complement strand
CGGCCACACCTCCCCCCCCCCCCCCCCCCCCGCTATATTCTGCTTTAAAAAAACAAGGTTTGTGTCCCATATGGAGGCATGTGGTATGTGAGAAAATGTAGTATATTTTTCAATGAAAAATGACATTTTGAAATGTCTATGAAAATGTTAAAGCTAAAATTAGGGTTAAAACTAGAGGTAGGGTTTTCCAGTGCACTGAAGTGACTTAGGAGCCTAAATCCAATAGAAGATCCAGCACTTGCATGCTTTGAAAAATTACTCTCTAACTACTGAAATTAGATACCTAACTACATGTTTAGGTAGCTCAATAGGTGGTTTAGTTTTCAGGCATGCTGAGCATCTGCAACAGCCACTGTAGTTTGTAAAAGCTGCTGATGTTCATCAGGGCTGAGAAGCAGGCCCCTTACTTAGATGTTTTAATATGGATTTAGGTACTTAACTTTAGGTACTCTAAGCTTAAACCACAAGTCTAAAAGTAAACAAAACATGATACAACTGAGGAAAAAACCCAGTTAACCTCAGAGAGTTTCAATCTCTAGCTGAGATAATTTTGTTTTTTTGTTTACTGTGTATATAAATATGCCACCATTTTTTTAAAACCAGCCTGCAATTTCACCTTTAATCTTTTGATCACTTGCTATAACTCTGAATCTTGCTCTAAACTCTGTACAGCTGCACCAAACCTACTTGTGAATGTCATGGTGGTGGGACATGCCTAGACAGGGTTCATCACCCATTTCTAGGTAGGGTGTATGCAAGTGGGAACAAGCAGACAAAATCTGCTACAGAGCATCCCTTTCCAAGAGCACCAGGGAAGCAGGGTAGATACACGTTAGAGGAGTCTTCTTCCACCGTTAACAAATGGCCCAAACTGAAAACCTGAAAACTGATGTAAACGCCTTGAAAATAATTAATGGCATTCCAGACATTTCAATCACAGCTAAAACCCTCATCAGGAAAAGGCTAAAATGAACCATTCAATGTCTGGTATGGAAAGAGAAGAAGCAGCTGCATTGGTGCCCAATAATTTTATGACATGGGTCAGTGAAACTGTTGTTCCCGTCAACTTATTTAATGCAAGAGAAAGCAAGCCGTGCAATGTTAGCAGTGCTGGATATGTTTATTAAGTTATGATTTTCATATGCAACGTTAAGTCACCTACACTGCTGCACTACTGGTATCAGACTGCTTTTTATTACTGCGGTATGAAAATCTCATTAAACATAAAATCCAATTCTGCTTGGTTGGCTCATACGGGTAATCCTACTGCTTTAAATAAAGTAAGTAAGACTTGGCTTTTGACTCTGGACCTTGTCTGCACTGGGATAGTTTACAGAAATTCAGTCCTAAATCAGTTTTAAAAATCAACTACAATCAAAACAGTTAAGGCTCCAAGTGCCAAAACCACATTTATAACCAGTTTACTTAAAAAAAAATCTAAGAGATTTAACTAAGCCTTTCTCCACCCTGGATATTTGCCACTCATCTCCCTTATTACAGCTGTTAGTATCCAGGTGCCATTTAGTTTGCATTGCTGCAGTCCATTAACTGTGTATTGTGACATCTAACATATTTGAATCAGCTTTAGCATAGCACATGCTTAAAGTTCAGCATAAGAATAGTTCCACTGAAGTAACCAGAACAAACTACTCATGCTAAAAATGAAGCATATGCTTAAATGCCTTGCTCATTCTGCTCCTACATAAATAGTGTAGGCCAGGGGTGGCAAACCAGGGAGTCTGGGGAGAAGACAAGCAGCACATTGGCAAATAGGGCAGCTAACAAGAAGCAGAGCAGCAGCAGCTCAGACAGGGAAAGGGGACCAGAGAGGTGTTGAGGGAGGGTCAGAAGCTAATTTGTGGCATGCCTGGCAAAAAGGTTGTTCCCCTCTGGTGTAGGCTTTGAAATGAACACCTCATTTGAGTTTGTGTCTGGGAATACAATAAGAAAACTTTCTGTAGGAAGGCAACAGCAGCACAGTGAGTGCAAAAGAAAAAGATTTTTTTTATTGAAAACTTCAAAATTGGGTGGGGGAGGGCAGTTGATGGGTAGAGGAGGGAGAGAAACAAAACGTTTCCCCTAAAATTGAAAGAATACCCCCCAAAAATCACAAGATTTGAAGCTCTTTCACACTTACATTTTTCTTTGTTCCAAATCTTAATGAACTCATTGATAGCATATAAATTAGTCATACTTAGAAGTTTAAAAGCATATGAGTTCATCACAATCTAGGACATTTTAAAGGATTTTTCCTTTATATTGCTACATCATATGACAATGCTTTATCAAACCTATTCATGGACATATTTAAAGGAAAACAGCCCATAATTTAACAATTGCTGATCTGGAACTACCATTAATATTGCATTAAAAATAGATGTAAAACCACGGACACATGGAGCTTTCTGAACAGCTATTTCACTGAGGCTCCAGGACTGATTTAATATATACAGTGATGTTTTAGTTTGGAATGAAGAGTGATGTGTACTTTCTCTCTTCACTCCCTGAGCGTATCTGGAGGCAGTTTGTTTTGGTAACTAACCTGCACAGAATTTCCATCTAGGAGAAAATTGAAAACATTCCTATTCAATGCCTCCATCTCCATGCTTTGTTCATTTACTTTTTTTAGACCTGCAAGTTCAGTCCCTGCTTGGTTTCCTTCTTGTACCTTATTGTGCAAGTTTGTCTTTAATTTTTATTTTTTTGGTATTTGTGTTAAAACAGGAGCAATAAGTGTTTAGATGTCAAAGAGTTTTTTATCATGTGCATACAAAGATGCATGCAATTAGTTTAGTTCTATGCCTATACATCTAATGCACATCTGTAAGAATAAATCATTGCTTTCTATTAAGCATTCATCAAAGCTCTATGTGCAGAGATGAGGAAGGTAATGGCAAAGTCCCTCTCAGAGGTTGCTGGTTGGCAGAAAGTTGTAGCAGGCTGCAGACTTACAGGGGCTACAGCCCAACTGTGGGAAGTAAAACCTGATTGCAGGCCTGCCTGGAGGACTGGGCCAGCTGATGTGAATAATTGACTGGCCCAAAGGAAGTTAAAAGGCTCCCAAGGAAAGTAAAACTCTGAGGTGATAGAGTGTACTATGGAGCTGAGATAGCCCTCTCAAGGTCTGGGGAGAGGCCACAGGGTGAAAGAGAAGGCTACAAAACTAGAAGCAACAGTGAACCAAAGAGTCCTCTAATGGGGTATGGGAGAAGACCCAGGGGTTACAAGGCTGGGAGCAGAGGCACCATGACAGGACTGGAGTCAGAGTCAGACAGAAAGAAGACTGCAGTGTGGAGGGAGCAGCAGGGACCTGGAAGCACCTTCTCAGGGTTGGAGAAGACTCAAGACAAGGAGTGCACTCTGTGTGGGCTATGCTGAGTTTGGGTTCTTGAGGATTGATGTATGTAAGAGGGGTCCTGTGAGGCAAGTGTGCATAGGAAATAAAAGACTGTGCTGAGTTTAAAGACTCTAAGAGACTTGAATTGAGCTAAGTGATTTCCCAACTTGCTATGGGCCTTACTTCCACAAGGGTATATAGGAAGTAATAGGGAAGGGAGGTAGGTAATGGTGGTATTTGGATGTAATCAGAGAGCCTGGAGTAAAGGAAGATTTTGAAAAGCCAAAGTTAATCAGAGAAGCCAAGGTAGGCTGAAGATGTACTGTGAGGATGGCATCCTATGGGAAAGGAAGACTTGGG
Source organism: Alligator sinensis (assembly GCF_000455745.1). Taxonomy (NCBI): domain Eukaryota; kingdom Metazoa; phylum Chordata; order Crocodylia; family Alligatoridae; genus Alligator; species Alligator sinensis. Next base: position 516,542 of record NW_005842297.1, on the reverse strand, counting down.
GATGGGGGGGTGGGGAGAGTGATGGTGCTTAGTGGGAGGAGGGGCCTGATGTGGTAGTGAACTCTGGTGGGGTGCTGAAAGAACAGAGCTTCTGGATCAGCATTACAAGGTATCTGGGGATAGGTTCCTGCATTCTGGGTACCCCCCACCTCTAATTCTGCCCCAATTCTTTCCCTCATCTAATATCAGCCCATGCCTGCCCCCACTTTGTCTTATACCCATTTACCTTCCTTAGTATACCCCTATCTTGACTCCCTCCCTTGTTGCCCCCTACCCTATACTGGCTGAGGGGGGAAGTGAGAACAGACCAAGCTGACTAAAGGCCATGCAACAGAGACTCCCCAACTAGCCAGGAGAAGGAACAGCAGGGGAAATCCAGGCTTATTAAATGCCCATTAGGGCTTACTGCTGTGATTACAACAAAGGCATCCTCTTTCAAAGAAGTCCCTGACTAACAACTTCCAGCTAAGTTCCCCCCCCCCACCTCCCTCCCAACCAAACTCTTGGACTCCTGGAAGGGAAGGGGCTCACACTTTCTCTCTCTCTCTCTACCTCTAACTCCAGAGACACCCATGTCCAAGGGTTGTTGGGGGTTTTTTTGTTTTTTTTTTTTGGGGGGGGGCGTATTTTAGGAAGGGTTTGGAGAAGGGGAAGGATCTTCTGCCTCAGTGAACACCTCCATTGCCTATCTTTGATGTTTAGAAACAGTGAGTATGGCATTAACATTGTTCTTGGTGTCACTGCTGTTCCTAGGGAACTGGACAGCAGCATTTAAAATGAACTAGAGACTTGTTCATTTTAATTCTGCTGCTAACACAGAAGCACTAGTCTTAAGGAAACAGCACTGGATGGGTTCACATTGTGATGGTTATCTCCACAGCCATCAATAGAAACCACTCGTTTTTTTTTTTCTAATACTATACTAACTGAACAAGCCCTAATTTGTATTTACCATCAAAACAACCCTTTGAGGTATGAAAATATGATTAACCCCCATTTTACAGATGGAAAACCTGGGCACAGAGAGACAATGGCTAGATCCAGTAAAGGACTTATATGCCCCAAGTTTTGCAACAGCTGACCCTTGTGCCCCTATAGAAAGCATTAGGAGAGAGGCATTTAAGAATGGAATACAAAATAGAAATCACGCTGAACAGGAAACAATGTCAAATCCGTGTTCAGCTACATAGAGCTCGCTAAGTGGATGGCCTTAACGTTAGAGCAGCAAAGGTCTCGAACAACCATTCAATCAGAGTACTGGGGGCGAAAAACCTAAATTCTTGTAAGATGGATCTCAGTAAGTTTATGAAAGGGGTTACATATTGTGGTGCCTGTCCTAAGAGGGGACTGGACTTCATAATGCGGTAGGGTCCTTCTTTGACAAAATTCCCTTCCCCCCAAAAACCTCAATCAAAAATAGAAAAAAAAAAAATCCCTTCCAACTCAAGTGAAGAGTTTCTTTCAAAGAACTGAGAAGTGATCTCAGTGTCTTTCTTGAGCATATCTGGAGGAGTGGTGCTACTGAGCTCTTCTATATGCTACAGGGCTGTCCAAAGTGGCACAGCTATGAGCTGCACACCACTCAAGCCATACACTCCAGGGGCAACCCCTGGCATCCCTCCCCACTGTGCAGGCTGTGCCAGTGGCAAACATCCCCTGCCTCCCAGGCAGCACCAGTGACACACAGGTTGCCACTCAGCATATGAACATGTGTCCCCCACTATGCAGGCTGAGCCAACAGTTGTGGTTTCTTGATTCCCTACCCTATGCCCCATGAAAGTTGGCTGCAGGGGTACATGAACCTTATGTTAACCACTCACCATGGACCAAATGCTGTTTCCTTGCAGGGCTGCATGTGGCCTGCAGGCCACCACTTAGACATCCCTAATAAACCAGTTCAAAGGCTAGGGCACTCACCCCAAAGTTGAGGGATAAGGGTTAAATTCCCTCTTCTCTTTGAGATGTTTCTAGTCCACATTTCCTACTTTCAGGAAGAATACTTAAATTCCAGAAAGATGTAGGGCCTTGGCCCTCCCACTTGCCAAGCAAAGTGTCTATGTCAGTCAACAGCAAGAGAACATTTCCAAGGTTCTAATTTGTTCATTTACTTTTTAAGAGTTAATAATCAATCACCCTGATGACAGGACATTCAGAAGAGCCCACTGATTTTTAGCAGTTGATTTGGCATACAGCTGGCTTGATGTTCAAAATACTGAGCGTCTACCCCCTCCCCCATTCATTTTAATTGGAACTGTAGGAGCTCAATCCTTTGAAAAATTGGCCTAATGCAAGCTGGGCCCAAAAACATTAAGCCCTTAGTATCAGTGGCAACTTGTGAAAATATGAGTATTACCTCTTTAGAACAGCATGCATCTGTAGATGCACAAAGCTGTGTCAGAATGCCTCAGATATGGTTTCAGAGAGATTGTCTCTAAGGGTGAGACGGTAGATCAAAATCCATGACAATTCAATTATTAAATACTCTGTTGAGACTAAAGAGCTCACAATCAGTATTAATGGTAATGATCATGCATCATCTTGAACAGTCCTGCATGATGCTTCATCTTAACAGCAATAATTGATATGGAGAAAGTAAAACTAGGTTTCATTTCTGCCTTAGTATCTGTGCTTGCACCTGGGAAATTGTCCTTTAAAGCAAATCTTCAACAAGGAAAATAAATGGGAAAGATTTACAGACATTAACATTCTCTACAAAGAGCATTACAGGAATAATGTTACATTTTAAGTATAATAGCTTAATTCATGTTGGATTTACAGTATTTTTTAAAGGGACCAATATTTTATTAGACTGACTAATTCTAACAATATACATCTAAGCAAGTGCAATTTCCACAATACCAATGAATGAATAACAATACTACTCTGCTATTTAAATTGGGAGGAATATTTTACTGCAGGCAGAAACTCCTAAATTCTAATCTTTACTTTATCATAAAATTCACTGCATGGCTTTGGGCAATTCAGGTAACTTGTGGGAATCTCACTTTCTGTAACAACGGGGACAACAATATTAATTTAACTACTTCCCAGGGGTAATGTGAGAATTAATCAATGCCTTAAAACATTGCAGAAATGTGCAGTATCACTTTGGAGAATGAACTACCTTCCTAACTAAATACTGAAGAAAAGGATTTTTTTGTGTGTGTTGTAGATGGAGACTTATCAATTTATTTCATTTTCTTAATTATTGATCAGATCTAGATTTGAAATGGGGAACTCGTTTGCTGTTCCCTAGCAGACAACAATATAGCAATCTTGGGGTGGTGTTGTAGCCCTAATGGTTCACAAAGCCAAATGTGTTTGATGATATTGTTTACTGGTCCAACTATGTAGTTAGGAGAGATGTTAGACAATGTTTTAGGCACTGCATTTCCAAATAAGGCTTATCCATTTCAACTGCTTTTTATATGGTTTGTGCCTGTTCTTGATAACTTATTTGTTCCACAGGTTTACTACCCTCTTCCCCATCTTTAAGTGATTAGTCTCATTTATGTAATGGAGTTAGACTCAAATAATTGTTTTTTTCCTGTTTTACATTATAACTGCTTTATTTCCAGACCTGAGTGTTTTTTGCCCAAAAGCGATCAAAAAATCTCTCCTACCTACATAGTTGGTAGAAGAAAAGCTATTATCAAACAGATCTTGCTTCATTTGACAAGTTTGTATTTTTTTAATAATAAATTAATGTTCCACTGAGAGTGGTGCGTACTCATTTTATGCATGTGGAAACAAAAGCATTCAAGATTATTTAAACTTGCCCAGCATACTGCAATTCAAAAGCAGAATGACTGTAGCTCAGTAGTGGAGCACTGTGAAAACCTGAAATTCTTTGGTGAAACGTAACTGTCCCCTCTTCCCCACCTGAACCCTCCACCAAAAACTTTATTTTGTGCCAGATGAAATATTTCAGGTCAACCCAAAATACAACATTTCAAGTTTAAGATGAAAAACTATTAAAAAAAATACGGCAATTTCAAAATGAATTCATTATTTTGAAATAAAATGTCAAAATATTTAATTTTAAAAGGTTGAAAAGAAACAGATTTTTCCCTTCTCTTCTTTTTTTTTTTTTTTTTTGGTCTGAAACTATTATCTGAACTTGACTAGAATTTATTATTTATATTTTCCTCACTGCCTATTGTAGTTATTTGTGAAAAATAACTTTTAATTTAAGAACAGGTTCTCTTTTACTGTAATGGGTTTTGCATTTTGAGAACTTTTTGGTAAAAAAAAGTCTAGCAAAGTTCAAAATCCCAGAAATACAAAATAAGCAAAACTGTAAACAAAATGAATACTCTTGTTCTTAAGTGTTATAAAGTATTTTCCTGTATCCAAGACACATTTATATTTGTTTTCTAAATTGTTTCTGAAAAATGTTCTAATGAATGATTTTGACATAATTACAAAGTATTTTCCACTCAACTTACTGTTTTTGTCTGTAAGTCATAAACCTGCACACACTTGTTTATCTAACTTGTCTGAAACCAAACATTTATCCAGTGGTTCAACTGATTTTGTCAAAAGCAATTTCTTTCTGTGCACTTAAGACTTTTCAAATACAAATAAATCAAAACAGAACTTCAATTAAGTCCTAACGTGGAAAGTTTTGGTTTCAAGTTGCAATTCTATTAATCACAGGGTGAACAGTCAAATGTTTCTAACCTCTTGAAAAAACTCTTATGTAGCACAATACAGCTTCAATTAACATATTTCAAAGATGTTTCTAAGCTTAGGAGAATGTACAACAGTTGTGCATTAAGTCAAGTTAATGGAAACACGGGGTATTTGTTGTGGCTCCACACAGGAAACATAACTTTGCTTTACTGCTTTTACTTCGCAATTTATCCTAAGAAAAGCATTCTAGTCTGTATTTCTAGCTGTACCAAGGCCCTGATTCCTTTCTAGAGGAATAAGCTGCAGCCATGTATTTGTACCACTGAACATCTGGCCACTTATATACTTACTACTTGACTTGCACCTGCAGGCTTGTATCTTGAGGCACAACTACTTAGTTTGCACCACTGCTCAATCAAGCTGATTGTACTGACGTCCAGACATCATTTTTGAGATTTTCCACTACATGCAAACTTTGTGGGCCTTGTTGTTTAGCAATAGTTAATTTAATATAATTTAGGTCTAAACTAAGTTACTAGGAATGCAGTGGGGTATGAATATACACTAATGCACAAATGTATCTTGGATTACAAATCAGTGCTATGAAACATATGAAAGATGAAAATAATGCTGGCTTAGTTTACAAACTGGTATTACTGGATTATTTTCCTCCTGACTTGTCATTTTAAACTTGGACTGATGTTTCTGAGACCAAATTTGCCCATCTAGAAAAGGTATAATGCTACCTGCCTATTCTTATATCACATCTGTGATGATGACTCAATTGTAATGTTCTTTTAAATCCTTGCCTGACAGGTGCTGAAAAGGCTTGACCCAGCAAACATTACTAAATTTAATTTCTATTTGCAAAAGTAGTCTCAGCAGACTAAATACTGCACATGTGCACACGTGCACAAGCGCACACATGCATGTATGCACACCTGGGTTCTAGGGATACTAAATATTATTTTTGTACAACTTCTATATGTTGACTCTTTTGTCGGAAAAGTGCTGCTTTTCTATTATGTTAGGCCAAGCTATGTCATTCTTAACTAAATAAAATATGACTGCATAACAGCAGCACAGCTTTGACTGTGGCAGTTAAATACTTCCCCAGGGAAATGCACAGGTTCTAAAAACCTAAGATTTGACACTTAAACCATGAAGTAAATTTTTGAGATGAGAAGAGCAGACACCCTCTTTAATAGAATATAGTAGCTGCTTTTAGAGTTCCTTCCATGAATCCCACAAGTTCAGATAAATGCTTCAATTGATAGATGAATAAATGTGTAAATCTTTTTATGCTTCACAACTTTTATAAAATATTTTGGTAGGAAATATTCTGTATGTTGGGCTTATATGTGGAGATAAGAGCTACTTGCAATATGCTTTACCATTGTCATTGTGTATTGTCACCTTAAACTGTAGTTTGGAATTTTAGTATAATATTACATACTCCAGTGCTGCATGCACAATCATTTTGGGCCCCACACTCTTGGACAGTTATGCATTTTTATCAAAAAATGACTGCAACACAGTTACCCTACTTTATTTACCAAGTGTATTCTAACTGCAAATTAATGCATCTCACTGTCAAAACAGGTTTTTGACATCATCCAATATAATCATTTTCATTAAACATTCTACTCTATATTTTTTCTAATGATTTTTCTCTGGAGAAATGAATTTTTACAGTCTTTTTTTTAACTTGAATACCACAGCCCACAAAGAATCAACTCCCTTCTAGTTTGGTCACAAATATTGATACTAAAGTGGGGAAAAAAATCAGGGATGATTTATTACACCATACCAAGCAGTGATGGAATTCAAGGGAAAAAAAAAAAATCCCTGTCTATTGTGTTAGCTTCTTTTTATGTTAATGAATGTGATAATGCCCACCTTTCAAACTTCTTCCAAAACACTGTTTATTTCTAGTTGATTTCTCAATAATACTGCATAATGTGAAGTAAGACAAAGACAATCATGCAGGCCTATTTGGTGTAGCGAGGGGCAGGTGCTGGTTTCATTCATTTAAATAACCCAAATCCTGGGTTTTCAGCCATTAATGACGGTCTTCTTTAGTGATTTAAAAAAAAAGGAACAGTATTAGGCCATGGCAAATCACTCAGATGGGTCAGAGTGAGGACCAGTGATATCAATGGTCAGTTTTAGCTTTCTAAGTTATGCCTTGCAGAGAAATTACCCTGCAAACTGGCACTTGAAATTCCAGAGGGAGAAACACCATACAGTGTAAACTTTGGCACTAATGACTTCTATTTACCATCCAGCTGTGCAGAGAGCAGCTGTGGCAGGATCGTGCTATGAGAGCAGGTGTCTCTACCAAGAACCAGATTAACCTTTCCCTGACCCTGCAATTGCCACACTTCTTTATGGCAAGCACGGATCCAGAGCCCTGAATTCAGCAGACACTGCAGGGCTAGTTGCAAAATGGCTGAAACTGGTTTAAGATAAACCTGGTTGAATGTAGTATCAGACTTAACTGATTTGGGTCAAACTGGTTTATGGAACTTGTGTCCCAGACCCCCTCCTGGTTTAAGTTAAATCAGAGTTCCCCAGCATCCCTGCATGCTTTTCAGCCCTGGGCTGGGCTGTCTGCTCCAGAGAACAGGGCTGGCCCTGCCCCTCTCCTCCCTTGCTGGATCACTGGCTGGCTGAAAAGGAGGTGGAGACTGCAGGCACAACAGCATCTGCCTGGCTTCCCTCTGCCCCCCCCCCCACCCTTTTGCTGCTCACTGCTCAAGTAGGGATCCCCCCTCCCTCCCTCCCCTCTCCTACAGCATGGACCCTAGCCGACATCTGGTCATGGTCATGCCACCCCCATGCTAGCTAATACTGAGTGGTGTCTATGTGTGTGTGTCTCCAATTTCACTGTAACAAAGGTAGACAAAACAATGTCCGCTTAGGGCTTTTTAGAATTAATCAGCAGGTCAGCAGGTAATGTCCCTCCATTCTTCTTTACAAATGCCTTGGAAAAAGCCATTTTTTGTTTTCTTGATGGGCTGATAAGCTTTGTGTTCTGATAAGCTCCTTGCTCTCTTGCTTAAAAGGCCACAATCTGACAGTGTTCAAGAGGGGACAGCGAGAGCTGTAAGAAATGACCTGGTTTGCAATGCATGGGACCTGTGAGTGCCGTCAATTTACTGCAGATGGTATGAAGAAGCAGGGAGAGGGAGATTGAAAAGCTCAATATCGTCCACAGATTCATGCACTGCACACAAGTAGTCCTCTCTCCCCTGCTGCTCCACCTTTGCCTCAGAGTGCTAGTCAGGGGCTGGGGTCAGTCAACATTCCCTGCCCCTTGAGCAGTGGGTGGGGGAAGAGGGAGGGAGAAGTGAAGTGGGGAAGGAAGCCTGGTGAGGGCTGTTTCTCCTTCCTCCTCCAGACACATCCCAGCTGGAACTATGTAGGCCAGGGTGGGGGATTAAACACCTCCCTAATCATAATGTCCTACTGGGGCCTGGCCACACCCCCACTTCAGCTTAGCACTATGGAAGGGCAGGGAGGGCTGCTTTTGCGCCCCCCCCCCAACAGTTTATAGCCTGAGCCACTGTAGGCATGTGCCTGCATTTCCTGAATCAAAAGTGAATATCTATCAACTTGTAAATCAGTTCAATCTCTGCAGGTTAGACTAACCTGCAAGGATTGAATCAATTCAGGCTCAGGCTTTTTCAATGTCTGTCCCTAACCTTACTGAGCACCCAGGGTTTACATGCCACACCACAGCAGCTGCTCACACCATTGTCATGTGTGCCACTGATTAGCCATCTATAGTGCACAAGATTCATTTCTTGCTTTGATAATTTGCATTGTGCTGGACTCTCAACCCAAGACAAAAAACATAGTTCTGATATACTCATAATCTAGAGCATTACAATCTTAACCAAATATTCTCCTGCTGTATCAACTGAGAAAATCATTCTCAAAAGATAGAAAATAGATTGTAGTACACTTTTGGTGAGTCAAGTGGGAAAGGAAGACACCATTCTAACCTGCAAGTCTAGGAAGGATACCTATATTACAGGAGTTTGGGTTTAAGGCAAAGGCATCCAAATTGTGGTTTGCAGAGGTACTGACACATCTGATGCCACAACTGAGAAATAACTTCCATGCATCAGTGTGGTTCAGGTGAGGAAACCATACAAAAGAAGGTATGTTATATTTATAAGCATGTGTGATCTTTCATGCTTTATTGCTGCTCTGTTCTTTTGTACTGGTGGCTTTAAAAGGGAATGAAAGCACAAAAGTATGTGTAGTGTCCTTCTATCAAATTTCACCCACCCTGACTCCCACTGCTGCTGGCTTGCAGCAGTTACTATATCCTATGCAAGAAAGAGCACCTGACTTTATCCACTTTTCATGGCAATGCCAGCTTCCCAAGATGCGTACAAAACAGTAGATGGATGACTGAATTTTGAAAAGAACCTCTTTAATAAAGCAGGACTGAAATCTTTTCAAAAATGTATTTTGAAGAAAGAATATCACCAAATTTTAATCTGCTATTTTTCTAAGCTTTAAACTGCACAGATCTTTCAGCAAGACATCCAAACAGAACTGAAAAAAGGAAAGCTGCCTTATTTAATGAGTACCTTATTTAATTACCAGAGAACTCAGTTCCACTAGATCTGAATTCATAGGATTCCCATTGGTGTTAATGTGAATTCTGAATGCAGAGGGGTTTTAGGCTCAAAACTATAGAATTTATTCACTGATTCCTGTAGGCCACATGTTTTCAACCGTTTTAGGGTCAGGGCACCCCTCCATAACTTTTTGGTAGGACACAGGCGGAGGACGACTGCTGTGTTGCTTCAGGTTATGTCAGTGGTACTTAATTAAAGTGTTGCTGCAGCCAGGTAAACACGCCTTGTACATAGCCAAGTCAGGTAGGGCTGTGGCACACTTCTTCACACTCCTCCCAGAAGCACAGGTGCACAGGACAGTACCACCTGTCCCTTGTGCCTGTTTCCAGGAAATGCTGTACAGGGTCGGATCAAAAATGGCACTGGGAATTCCTATTTTAGGCTAATCAGGTAACTCTAATGGAGGCAGGAGCGTATCAGCCCTTCCTAATCTGGTTATGCATGAGATACAGGGCATTTTTACCTGGCAGTGGTGATAGTGCCCATGCTGCAGCACCCCTTGAAAGAGTCTCACAGCACCCCAGTTAAAAGCCAGTGATGTAAGAGCTTGTCTTTGACTTCACAAGGAGTCCAACTGAAACCAACAGGCCCACTGGCAGACTAAAGTACTTCTCTTTCTGAGTAAATGTTTGACTCTATGTAAATGGCATCATTTTCTAGTCCCATTAAACATATTTAGTTTTAAACACTCATACAGTTATATATGCCTGAGGAAAAGTCACTATGGAGAGGAAAGAGAAAACTGCATGGAGAAGGCATTCCAATGCCAGAGTGATTTTTGTGGCATAACCTAGATATATATATGGATATCCATGACCACCTCTCTTGGTTCATTTATCATCTGACATAGCATAGCTATTCTTAGCAGGTAATTTTATATGTGCACTTTCTTAGTTTCAATTCACACCCAGAAGTGTCTAAGCAGCACTGCTTAGTGCTGAGTCCTAATGCTCAAAAATTGTTTAAGTTGGTGTTCACGCAATTAATGCTCCAAAGTCACACATGCCCACAGTTACTAGATTTAGCATCTCTTCAAGTAGCATTATTTAATGAATACTCAGAAAAAATTGGGGGCACAGAAAAAAATTCTCTGTGCAGGTTGCTAACTTCTAGATTAGCCTTGAGAATGCAAGGGTTAGAATTCCTTTTCCTCTGGAAGGATTTCTTCCCCCTACTATGCTTTGTTTTATTTGTCTGTTTATTCTGTTTTTTGAATCTCAAGGATATCAATAGTAGGATGCATGACAAACCAGACCCCACTCAGCTATTGCATGCCATTGCCTCCCAAAACAAACATTAAAAGGTAAGTAGCTTGTGCTTTTTGTTTCTTCCTCTGAATCTTTTAACAATTAAACATTTTGAAGTATTGCTTGACTATAAGGACCAGTGACAGAGCCAGAGAAAGACAGAGACACCTAATGCCCAATGAAATCACCAAGTTTTCTTTTACCTGTTTGAATCAAAGATAGTCATATACATGCCACGTGATCTTTACAGAAACAAACTCAATCATGTCTAACCAGCTGGTGTCTGATTGGAGATGAAACTTCTCAAAGAATGTGCAGGGATAGACACTCACAAATCCCAAAAGAATTTCAAAATGTCGCTTTCTAAATTTAATAGCCAAACAAAAGTTAATAAAATACTGGTGCAGATTGTCATCTTTGTGTGGGGCTTAAAATATGAATTATTAATTTGCTATAATAAATAGCACTTTAATTGTGAAGTAATTGTTTTTTCAAAAGGTTATCTATCAGATGTAGTGGCCTTATTTTGAACACACAAGTTGATAGCATTCCTGTGATTACAGAAATGGAACCACTACTGAACCTGATGATTTAATTGGGAACAAGAATGAAAGACTGCTAGCACTACAACTGAAATACACTGAAGAGAAACCCAACTCTGCTCCTAATTAGGTGTCTGAAGAACCTGAAGCCTTTTTTTGCTTCAAAAGACAGAAAAGAATTCAATACATGCAAACATATTCAGGTCCTCTCCACATGTCCCCCAAATTAATGCATCATTTGACAATGACTACAAGACTGACAAGGCACTGTGGATAGTTATATGCAAATGAGCACCACATTGTCTCCTACCTTGCTTTACAACTTTGGACTTGCGCATACACACGTGCAACCTTTCTTAATCAGGACTCTTCCAGATTGTGTATCTTTGAATAGGTACCTGCTTGCCCTCATGTAATGTGTGTCAAACCTGAATATAAATAATCTCATTAAAGAAGGTTACATGCATGTATCCTGAGTACACTGATGCACCACGATGCCAGTAGCATAATATAATAAAAACAGTAAAACCCAAAATATGGATTTTGGGTGCCTTTGAACACAGGCACAGGAAAGTCCATGAGCTTGTATGCAGGTATTAGGTTTATGCAACAAGTGAAAATGTATGGCTTTCAGTGTTTGAATTCCTTGACAGCCTACTCTAAAAGCATTCTTGGTATGGTGCAGACCTTAATCACCAATGTGGCCAAAACTATGATTGGTGTTGCCAGAAATATTGCATTTAAAGAGTTAAAAGTGCAAAGTTCCTTTGCAAACCTAGTTCAGATTGTCTTGTGATTAATGGTGGTTAATAACAATTAATAAGATATGAAATGAGAAATCTTCCATAAAAGCTGTAAAGCCAATGGACAGAATTAGAACTTTTCCACTGTATATCATAAGCTCTGTTCTGAATAAGCCCTGCCAAGGCCCTTATTCAGAAGAGTTGCACAGATTTTTCAAGTTACCATATGCTTAATTGCTCTGTTGTATCATGGCCTAATTGAGCTTCTCTTCAAGTTAGGTCAAGTGGAACACATGCGACTGTGAAACATTGCCGGAGTTATCGACTGCTGCCATGAAATCCCATGTGAGGATCTCCTTTCGCTAGAGTGCCAGCAAATATAGCTTAACCCCCTCTCTCTGCAAACAGTAGGTCCTGGTGGGCAGTAAATAGGGAAAGGCTTCTTAGTATAGTCCTGCTTCTTCCTGATCACTTATGGGTAATTTGCATCCCAGGGAGGGTTGGAGCTGACTATGACTTTTCCTTGGATGGATGGCCACCTGGAAGACTCCATAATTCCACTATACAAAGCCTGTCCAAATCTAGATGGTCTACCTGGCTAGTATGTTTATGACCCACCAGTTTCTGTTGCCCATGGTACACAATGGAGTGATGTGGCTAGCATCATGTCAGACTACCTTTGATTTCTCAGCCCCAACAACCTGGTACCTATTTGCAGCTGTTGTAACTGGGTGCTGACTATAGCACCAGTCCACAGCATGAATCAAATTTATGTCTCTGGAACTGCAGCAAGATGCCTTCCATACTCTGTCCCTAGACCTCGATCCCACATACAAAGGCAAGGGACAAATTAGTTCTAGTGCTAAATGATGGTTTGAGAATTTCCTGTGGAAGGCAGACAAAAAGAAGAATGAGCAAACCAAACGAAGTACCCCCTGCCCCCAAATCACAGTATTGTGACTTCTTAGTGGTAGAAAGAGCAATTGCATTTATTACAATTATGCCTAAAAATGCAACGGAATAGATTTCCCTTGTGCTAGATACAGTAGCAGGCTCTCTGTGGGCACATCTACACATGCAATTAATGTGCCAGAATTTTCTGCTCAGAGGCAGGGGCATTAAACTGCAACCCTGTAAGCACATGAACATGCATCTGTCAGGTGCAAATTTGTTCCCAATGGGAACAGTTCACTCCAGGGACCCTTCTATCCTGCTCTTCCTCCCCCCACCCCCACAGTAACTATGGGAGCTCCAGGTTCTTCCAGGAACAGGGGCTGATCCCAATCTTCAGGGGGTGGGAGAGAGCTGTCTCAGCCATGTGGAGATTGGTTTGGGACCTGATCTCCATGTGCCTGGGATGCAGCAGTCCTGGCTGCCAGGACATCTCTCCTGGTCATATGGAGATTGGGATGGGTCCTGATCCCCATGTGGTGGGGAGACAGCTGCCCCTGCAGCCAGCACAGGTACCCCCTGCATTAGGGCTTATCCAGGCAGCAGCAGGCCCCTGGTGCCTGGACTGACTGGGAACAAATTGCTCCCAGTCAACATTTACACATGCACCACTGCACAGTAGCCAATGCATCATTAATCTAGTACCTGTATTTCCTGGTACTAGCAAACAAAAGATTAGCCTAATTTACTGTGCAGTAGGTCCCGTGCATGTGCAGGTGGTAATGCTTTACTGCACAATAGATTAGTCTAATGCACAGTAAAGCATGTCATGCAGACACTCCCTGTGTCTCCAAAAGTTTACAGTCTAATGAGATAAGACATACAAGTTGGGAGGAAAGGATACAATGTACAATTTGATTCAGCAATACAATGGCAGAAAATAGCAGGTTAATGTCACTTTTTTGGTAGGTTTAGTTAGAAGGAGATAAACTAAATAAAAATTAAACTGAAAAAGTTGGATGAAGGGCCAAATCAGGGGAGAAGAAGAGGGCAGGCATGGAGTGATGTGTAGTGGAGGTAAGGAGACAGAGACGTTAGTGATGCTGGGGGGGGGGGGGGCGGGGGACGGGACATTCCCCAGCGAGGCCCCAATTTAGTACCTTCCCATCATTTCAACAGTTTTTGCTTTGGCTAATACTGCAGCTGCTTCAACAAGGGAGAGCCCAGTTGAAGCTGACTTCAAGCCATAATCCTCTAACCCATGTATGGGGCCACTGGTATTCTTAGATTTAGAAAGCTAAACAATATGCACTCTCACACTCCACTGCTGCCCAAAATAAACTCCTGCAGTGTGCATGTACTAGCACTGCCTTAGAAAAACAATCATGGGCTACATTACTTTTGTTGTGCCACTTGAGGTTAACATGTTGCAACCAGATGTTTAGAAGTACTTGGGCTCTAAAGATGCAGGTAGACATGTCATTAGATTTCCAAAAGTGTGTGAGCACCTAACTCCACTTGATTTTAATGAGAATGGAAGAATTTTGAAAATCCAAGTCTGTTGCTTCCCAGGAGCCTGGATCTGAGACACTGCAGTGAAGATCCCTGAACTCTTCTAGCCCACTGACCACTACCCTTTGCTCCTCATCCATGTGGGCACTAATGACACGGCTCGGAGTGGTCCCAGCCAGGTAATGAAGCACTACAGGGATTTGGGTGCGGGGCTTAAGGGGTTGGGGGTGCAGGTGGTGTTCTCATTGATCCTCCCAGTCTCAGGCTAAGGGCTGAGGAGAGAGGGGAGGATCCAGGTAGTGAACCAAAGACTGAGGTGCTGGTGTCATCGGGAAGGCTTCGGCTTCCATGACCGCAGTCCACTCTTTGGTGAGAGAGGCAGTGAGCTGCTGGGAAGGGATGGCCTCCACCTCTCTCTGCTGGGGAGGAGGCTCTTCTCAGCCAGACTGGCTGACCTGCTCCACCAGGGTTTAAACTAAGCCTGCTGAAGGATGGGGGGACTACCATCACTGCTCGCCTACTGAGCAAACCTTGCAAAGCCAGCAGACCAAGGCACTTAAGGGAGCCCACCCCTGCCCCAGCCCTGGAATGAACTGTAGGCAAGGCAAGGGCCCCCAAGGGAACACTTGCATGCCTATACACACATGCCAGGAGCTTGGGGAACAAACAGGAGGAACCTGTCCTGCTAAACGCAAATAACTATGATGGCATAGGGATAACAGAGACCTGGTGCGACTCCACCTATGATTGTACCACAGGTATACATGGATATACCCTGTATAGGAGGGATTGAGTAGACAAAAGGGGCGGTGGTGTAGCTTTCTATGTCAAGGAAAGCTATGCATCCCTGCAAGCTGACATTGGCACCCATGGTGGACTTGAGAGCCTCTGGGTTAAAATACGTGGGAAACACAGCACAGGGGATACTATGGTGGGAGTCTACTACAGACCCCCTACCCAGGGTCAAGACCTTGACCATGAGTTTGCCAGATAATTGGCTGACGCCGCACGCTCCTGGTGTATGGTTGTCATGGGAGACTATAACTACTCAGACATCTCATGGGAGCAGCGCTCAGCCAAATCTGAGCAGTCGCAAAGCTTTCTCTTGTGCATGGATGACCTCTATCTGACGCAGGAAGTCTATGGGCCGATGAGAGGTAAAGTGCTGCTCAACCTGGTACTAGCAACCAAGGATGACCTAATCAGTGACCTAATGATTGAAGGGAAGCTGGGTGACAGTGACCATGAGCTGATCACCTTCACCATCCACTGTAAAGCTGGCAAGTCAGTCAGTAATACAGAAGTCCTCGACTTCAGGAAAGCTGACTTCGACAAGCTCAGGAGGCTTGTCAGTGAGGCCCTAAAGGGACACAGCTCAAAGGGGAGGGGAGTTCAGGACGAGTGGTTGCTCCTCAAGGGAGCGATCCTGGATGTGCAAGCAAAGTCTATCCCATCTCAGAGGAAAGGCAGCAAAAGGGCACAGCAGCCCCCTTGGCTCTCCAGGGAACTAGTGGACCCCTTGCATCTTAAAAGGAAAACCTACAAAGGATGGAAGACTGGAACCACCACCAAGAAGGAATACTTTGCTCTGGTCCAGACCTGCAGAGAGCAAACCAGGAAAGCCAAGGCTGTGACAGAACTCCAGCTAGCTACAAATATTAAGGACAATAAAAAGTCCTTTTTTAGGTATGTGGGGAGCCGGAGAAAAAGCAAGAGCAACGTTGAACCCCTGCTAAACCAGATGGGACAATTGACAACCGATGCCCAGGAAAAAGCAAACTTCCTAAATGGGTACTTTGCATCAGTTTTTCACCAGTTCCATGGGATGCCCATGCCCACTGCAGGACAGGGAGGCCCGTGTGAGGGAGATTCCTTACCATCCATCAAAGCTGATCTCGTGAAGGAACACCTTGACAGGCTGGATACCTTCAAGTCAGCCGGCCCTGATGGTTTACACCCCAGGGTACTTAAAGAGCTGGCAAGCATCATAGCTCAGCACCTGGCATGGATCTTTGAGAACTCCTGGTGCTCTGGTGAAGTGCCCAACGACTGGAAAAAGGCCAATGTGGTGCTTATCTTCAAAAAAGGGAGGAAAGTAGATCCAGCAAACTACAGACCAATCAGCCTAACTTCTGTCCTGGGGAAGGTCTTGGAAAAGATTATCAAAGAGGCCATCCTATACAGGCTAGCTGACGGTAATATCCTGAGGGACACCCAGCATGGGTTTGTTGCAGGTAGGTCGTGCCTGACCAATCTCATTTCCTTTTATGACCAGGTGACCTATCACCTGTACAAGGGGGAAGAGATTGATGTCATATATCTTGACTTTAAAAAACCCTTTGATCTGGTATCCCATGATCACCTCTTGGCAAAACTAGCTATCTGCGGCCTCAACCTCACCACAATCTTCTGGGTGGGGAACTGGCTCTGCGGTAGGACCCAAAGGGTGGTGGTTGATGGAAGTCAATTGTCACGGTGCCCTGTGACCAGTGGGATCCCTCAAGCCTCTATCCTAGGGCCTTTACTTTTTAACATCTTCATCAATAATGTAGACATTGGTGTCAGAAGCAGGCTGGCCAAGTTCGCCGATGACACCAAACTCTGGGGTAAAGCATCCATACTTGAGGACAGGAGGGTGATCCAGGCAGATCTTGACAGGCTCATGAAATGCGTGGATGAGAACCGGTGGTGTTTAACACCGAAAAATGCAAGGTTCTCCACCTTGGGAGAAAAAACCCATGGCATGCTTATAGGCTAAGCAGTGGTTAGCACTATGGGCGAAAGGGACTTGGGGGTCATGATTGACCACAAGATGAACATGAGCCGTCAATGCGATGCTGCAGCTAGTAAAGCGAGCAAAACACTGGCTTGCATCCATAGATGCTTCTCAAGTAAATCCCAGGACGTCATTCTACCATTGTACTTGGCCTTAGTGAGGCCATAGCTGGAGTACAGTGTCCAGTTTTGGGCTCTACAATTAAAAAAAGGATGTGGAGATGCTTGAGAGAGTGCAGAGGAGAGCCATGCACATGATCAGAGGTCAGGAAAACAGACCTTATGACAAGAGGCTGAGAGCTATGGGACTCTTCAGCCAGGAAAAGCACCGCCTCAGAGGTGATCTGGTGGCCACCTATAAGTTTATTAGGGGTGCTCATCTGGATCTGGGGGAACATCTGTTCACCAAAGCGCCCCAAGGGATGACAAGATCAAATGGTTACAAACTCCTCTGTGACCGTTTCAGGCTGGACATAAGGAAGAACTTCTTTACTGTCCGAGCCCCCAAGGTTTGGAATAGACTGCCGCCAGAGGTGGTTCAAGCACCCACTTTGAATGCCTTCAAGACACTTTTGGATGTTTATCTTGCTGCGATCCTATGATCCCTGCTGACTTCTTGTCCCTGGCCAGGGGGCTGTACTACATGGCCCTCTGGGGTCCCTTCCAGCCCGAATGTCTATGAAAATTATGAAATGAAATCTTTAAGGTTCAAAAATGCTCCTGAGTGTTTCTGAAAATCTTAATCACTACACAATTCAGGGATTGCAAACTCAACAGATGTGGTACATTTATGTATTCACCAGTATCAAGTGACTCATGCATCAAAAAACAAAGAATGGTTTGTACAAACCTCTGGAAATTTGAAAGCCTTCAGTCCAAGGCTATAAATGACTGGACAGAAAAAAACCCCCAACTATGAGCAGCCAATGTATAGACTTGAAATGGGTCTTTTCACCTTTCAGTACATTTCTCAGATGAAAGGTTTAATAAAAAATAATAAAGGTCTAGACACACCTTACGGAGAAGGATAGGGAGAATGGAGGGACTGAAAAATCAAATATCAAAGCAGAAATTATCTGTGAGGAGCTCCTACAGGCAGATACTACCCATGTAGTGGTTATATTAATGTAACCAGCTGTGAGGGGAAAATGCACTAAAAGGGGAAGAAATGCACCTGGAAGTGTCAGTTAAATGAAAATTGTATCCTATTAGTGAAAATACAAGACTGTCTCTAGAGCGTGAATCAAGAATACTTTTAAGCAACACATTCCCAAGATGTCCTTTACCCTGTAAAGTGCCTTGTCTATCCATATAAATCTAAGGACAATGATGATGTCAAATTCAGCTGCGTTAAAACTCACTACCAGGGTATCCAAATTCTTTGCTATATAACCCTCTCATTGAGTCAACCTTTAAAAAGCACTATATTACAATATGTAGGTGATAGAGTTACACAAAAGACTCATTTTTTTCATTGAATAAGGCATTTTCAGGTACTAATGATATATCACTTAAGGCATACTGTGAAGTGAAATGGTACATTAGCTATACAGTCTGATCCTCTGTTCCTGTTGGCAGGTCCTAAATGAGCAAAACTTTCATTCTTAAATATACAGGAGATCAGTAAATACAGCAAATCATAAATAATTCATGTGGTCTCATTTGCTTCCCAAATACAAATGGGTAAGACTGACAATCTCTAGCCAGCAGAACCTAAGAACAAGAGCTGTATGAGAGTGACACAGAGTGGTCACATTGAGTGGGAAGGCCTCAGTATCTCCTGCATGCATGGCTAATTGTAACAATCAGGCCAACAGATCTGTCCAGTCATGATCTCAGCTGTAGGAAGTAGGTAAAAGTTTATATCCTATAACAAGAAATGGTAAAGGGGCAAGAAAAGGAGTCAGAAGCACTGAGTTAGCCCAACCATAAAGTGCTATTGAGGCAGCCTATGGACTGTTTGAATCATGGCTCAAACAGTGGAAGAGGATCAGTGGTGAATGAAATAATGAGAAGGGGGCAGGGTTTACTCCACCCCTCTCTCTTCTTTTTGGAACTTTATGAAGAAAACTTTGGCAGGCAAGATGGTGGAAATATTTCAAATAAGTGACCATGTCAATACAGAGAACATAAGAACATGAGAAGTGCCATTCAGAGCCAGAGTTAAGGTCTGTTTAGTCCAGTATCTTGTCTCCAACAGTGGTAAGTAGGAAGGCATCAGCAATTTACAGCCCATGGGCTGGATTCAGCCCATGAAGATCAGGACCAGGGAGACACAGAAGACAGGTAGCATGCAGCTGTGTGGTGCCACCTGCCCCATCCCCTCCATAGCATCCCCACCTCTGCAGCTCTCTTTGCTGCTCTCTTGTGCCTGCACCTGCCTGTCTGCAGAGAGGCCTGAATCAGCAGCAAGTGTAGTGTAGGCAGCTAAGGGATTTTTGCGAGGCAGAGAAGTGTGGCTCCGGGGCAGGACTAGGGGATGTAGCTTGTAAGCTCTGGTCTATGAAAGCAGAAAGTTGCTGACCCCTACTTTACAGGAAAAGTATAAGAGTATAGGAACAGGACATCTCCCATCAAACCCTCCCTGCCTCCCCCTTACCACCATTCATAGTGTTAAGGATGTCCTGAGCAACAGGTTACATCCATGACTGTTGTGTTCAACAGCCATTAATGGACTCATCCTCCATAACTTTGCCTTTTGTTCTTGAGACTCAGTCATCAAGTCATCTAGAGGAACATATGGCTGAGGATGCTGGATTATTACCATTGGACCAGTGAGATCCCAGTCATGTATGCTAACATTTGTTCTTCCTTTTTCTGACATTTTCCTTTCCACCCCCCCCTCTCCTTCCCTCTTTCCCCATCCCACATTCCTTTCCCTTTTTCCATCTGTCTCTCATTGTCTCTCTTTTGGTGGTCCTGCAGATTCTGAGACCAGCTATGCCACACAGCACTAACACAGCATGATGAGACAGCCACCCTAAGAAGTGCCAATGTAAGGACGGACCTTACCAGACAATGCAGATGGCATCTACAACCAGGAAAGTAAGGCAGGAACCAGTGACAGCTGTCAGCCAATATACCAGCCAAGACCACCTGTTCAAGACTGACAAAGCTGTCACATACACTTAGAATGTCAACAGAAACTGCATTTCCCTCACCTTTACAATGCTATCTCTTCTCCTTTTTCTGGCTGCCTGTTTTAACAAGACCGGGAGAAAGTAACCATACATAGTGGTCCACTCAAAATTCTACATGATTAATCCTTCCTTTCCCCCTATGAAAGTTTATGTGGGAGAATAACAGAATGGCTGGTATCTCTGCTCTGAAAAGGAAAGATTTTAAATGATCTGAGTAAGCGTATTTTGTACAACTGAATTCCAATTTCAACCTTTTATTTTGTTTTCAACACTTTTTTTGTCTTAGGGCCTTGTTACACCTTACGCTGTGAGCTGCACAAATATGGATTGGTGTTAGTGCTAGCTTGGAGCAGTCACACCCTTTTAGTCTAGAAACCTTCTCTCACTGTCCCTCACCTGCACAGCTGTGACTTGCCATTAGGGCTAAGGACAGACATTACACATAAACTGGTTTAAGTGATCAGAAACTGGCTTAAACCTGTAACAGAATCGACGTTCAGTGCACATAAACAAGTTTGAGATTGGCTGAAACTGGTTTGAGATAAACCTGGTTAAATGTAGTATCAGGCTTAACTGATTTGGCTCAAACCAGTTTATGTAATGTCTGTCCCAGACCCCTTCCTGGTTTAAGTTAAATCAGAGTTTCCCAGCATCCTGGCATGCTCTCTGGATTAGGCTGTGCTCTCTGCTCCAGAGAGCAGGGCTGGCCCCTCCCTTCTGCTCCCTTGCTGGAGCTCAAGAGACTGTTGGCTGCTTCCCTGCTCCCCTCACGCCTCCCTGCTAAGCAGAAATCCCCCCCACCCCTCTGCCTTGCTGAAGAGGTGTCTGTGTATTAGCTAGTAGACCACATGCTGGCTATGGTCCGTGCTGAATCAACAGGTAGAAACAACTAGCTGGTAATGTCCCTCTGTTGTTTTCTTAACTGGATGATAAACAGTGTTATCAATTCCCTGGTGGGCTAATCACAGCATCATGCTGGAGCCTGGCCATGCCCCCCTCAGCTGCATGCTGTGGAAGGAAGGGAGGGCTGCTCTAACATCCCCTGGCTTCTAGCCTCAGCCACTGCAGGCATGTGCCTGCATTTCTGGAATGTCTGGTTAAAAAGTTGATTTAGCCTAGCCAGGTTAGACTAACCTGCAAAGATTGAATCAATTCAGACTCAGGCTTTTTGAATGTCTGTCCTTAGCCTAGAGACCTTGTGAGCAGGGGCAGGACTAGGGGCTGTAGCTGTGAGCTGCCACTAGAGGGCTAATGAGCTAGGACAGGCATCTATCCCTGCTGTATGGGAGGTGGTGTGAGAGATCCTGAGATACTGGACAGCTTCAACTTGGGTGGCACTTCTGTGGGGAGTGGCTACACCTTAATGGAACAGGAGCTGGGTAGTGCAGATCAGAGATAATCCTGCCCTGGAATAGTGTAACTTTGAGCCACATAACAAGTGCTTAAAATCACTTTAAGAGTGTGAATGCATGGACAAAGTCCAGGGGTTAAGAGCTCCAGGAGCCACCCAAATTACCATGTAACAAGGCCCTTATATGCCCTAATCATTGCACTCCTAAACCTTGCTTATGGGGTGCAAACCTTCAAGCCATGGTTAAGTCCTTAGCACTGCACTAACAAATGTTGACATCTCTGATGTTTGGGGCAAAATGAATATAATGGCCCTCACTTTATTTTTGCAAGCACAGAATTATTTCAAAATTAAAAGGAAAAAAGAAATCACAGATAAGATCAGCATTAGTGCAAACAAATAAAGTCATTTTTGTATACTCTCTTGTTCGTATTGAGATAAATCCATCTATTACCCAATAAACTGACCAGCATCATACATCAAAGTAAATGCATCTTAAGCTTTCATTTCATTTTCTTAGCTTTTAGTTATTCAGTGCATTGACCTTTTAAAATCAAAGATAATTTTTATTTCTAGAACACCAATATATCCCTAAATTCTGTAGCCACAAATATTTCCCCCTATTCATAATTTTTGAGCATTCACAACAGGGGATGATATTATTTTCTTGTGGGCAAACCTTTTCAGAAATACTTCAGGACTGTGAATGATTGCAGGACATGGCCACATGAGTTCAAAATACTGTAGTAAACACATGAGCCAAATTCCCTGGTAGCCTACTTTATTAATTTTAATGTAGTTCACTGTGTAGTCCATTTAAAATATTAGATTATTTAAAATATAATCCCATATGAAGTGAGATCAGCATACAAGACAAATTTTATTTGAACAATAATGGATATTTACCTTCTCTATGTTTATTTAGCATAAAAATGTGTTGTTATGCCTAAAATATGCAGAAGAGACACATATCTGACCCAGTTCACATATTTTTCCTCATGATATGGCTTCAGATAGACAATGTAGAATAAAAAGAAACTAGATGAACAAGTCAGTTGCACTATTTAAATATCAGGGTAAATTAAATGAACATAACTACAGGTCTTTCAAACCACAGAGTTGGAAAAGGACTGCATGACCTATCTGCAGAACAGACAATCCATGAATAGGAATACCTTCCATATACTTTAGCATCACAAAACATCGAGTACTTAAGCTGAAGCAATTGTAGATTCAGTATAAATCACTGGCATCTAACATTGAACAGCAGTCACAATGGTATTAGTTTAAAATATTAGTAAAATACAATAAAATCTAATAAATGACATGCCGATGAATTATCCCAAAATGAAACAGGTTCAAATGAAAAGTTGAAACAAGCTGGCATTTCCAATTTATAAAGAACACAATTAAAGAACAACATTGGTTGGTGAACAGGGCAAAGCTTGTTTTACTATTGAAGTAAATTAGATTTAAAGCATTGTTCAGTTTTTCATTTAAAACCAGAGAATGCTAACTAAACTAACAACCTTTTTTTAGAGATATTTAATTGTACTCCAAATGGTCAAATAATTAAGGACTTAATGTCATAATACAGTTTATTTTCAACTTAAACCAGGAACCTATTATCTGTTCACTCACAAAGAAAATAGAATAGACAAAAGCACTCTGGCAGATCTGCTGTACGCTAGAAACCGCAGTGCTTACACTAGTTGGTATCTTAATTACAAGAGATATCATTAGCTTTGTACACTGGGACACTTTTCTTTTATTGCTGCTGTAATTTTATTTGCAAGGCACTGACTTTCATTGTAGGATAAACTGCTGTGTACTTTAAAATTTTGGGTTTAGCAACTTCAGTGATTTAATTCATTAAATCTTGTTCTCTTTTTCCCTATATATGAAATTAAAAGTAGAACAGGCTCACCTTGATTTTTGGTTTGATTCTGCTGAGGTCAACATAGCTGAGACAGGAATATGTCACTCAGGGTAAGTCATGTTCTCAGGGGAACATGATGGTGTTTTCTGACAAGACTGATCTGTTTCTTCAGCTCTATTTTTAAGGCTCTACATTTGGAACTTATAAAGCAGGGTAGGCGGGAGCGCCCCTCTCTGTCCATGGAATGTTGCATAACACTGAAGTATAAAAGGATCAGTTATACTGGTGTGCTAATTGCCTGCAAGCAATGTAATTGCTCTTTTTTTCTCCCCAGCATCTTTTAGAAGACTGCACAAGGAAAGGAGCTGGGCCAATACCACATGTGAGCAATAGGAAGATTGTCATTCACACCAGAGACAGCATATATTTTCAAAGGTGCTACCTAGTATCTGTCTTTACTTGATTGAGATGGCAATCTCCAAAGGCAGGCTATGGCATGCAGTCTTAGTAAAGAGGAGACAGTGTTGATAGGCCATCTCTTCTACTTTTGGCTATAAGAGGCACACAGGTAAGAGGGACCTTTAGTAACATGGTTTTCTCTATATTTGTACTAGAAGAGATCAGAAAGGAAGCTTACTTTCAACGAACAAATAATCTGTCCATCCACAAAAGGCTTCTGCCAGTAAAAAAACTTCGCTTTGGGTCCATGTTCACACTTGAGACCAGAGCTGGATGTGTAGGCTTCAGTCTGTGGACCTAGTATAAATCTAATTTATGATAATATGATCTTAAGCTTGCATTTTAGCATGGGAAAGTAGAATATGAATCTTTTAATCAAGGCCACTATCATTAGACTAGGCCAAGTGCAAATAATTGCTTTTCGTAAAGTAGTAGTTAAAAGTAACAGCTAAGTTTTTGTCTTCTGATAGAAAGAAATATAGTAGTCAGCTGGAATCCTATTGAAATAATATTGAGAATTTGTATTATGCTATTGCGGGTAGCTAGACAGGCACTGAAATAAGAGTTTGTTCTTATGCTTTTGGGGTGTGACAGTAAAATTCAGGCTATAGATTTGTCTCTTGCCTCTTTTCTGGCAGGGCAGGGGGTGATAATTAAGAGAACTGTACCTATAACTTAATTCTGTGTCAAATTTGAAAACAATATCCTAATCATAGGCAGGCTGTAGTCTTGTCCAGTGCTGGATTCAGGCAGAAGGTAAACAAGCCATAGTTTAGGGCCTCAAATTATGAGAGGCCTCTAAGACAACCCCCGGGCTGCAAAGGGTCAGCTGCTGAACTGGAAGTGACCGCGGACCGGCAAACCACGGTTGAGGTTTGACCTACCCCCTGCCCGGTGGGTGGAAGTAACTTTACCTGTGTTCTGGCAGGAAATTCTGGCCGTGGGGCTCCGTGCAGTGGTCCTCAGTTTGCCGGGCCGTGGCCACTTCCGGTCCACAGTTTGCCAGGCCACAGCATGGAAAGGTTGAAAACCCTTAGCTAAGGGCCCCATCCTGTCATAATCCAGCCCAGGTCTTGTCTCACTAGAGGCTTAATGGTCCTGAGTTTATGGGAGGCTCACAGCATTTTATGTTTGGCTCATTTTTAAAAGTGATCCACCATCAGAGGGAATAACTTGTGCCATAAAACATGTGTGTTTTCAGCTACATTTTACACAGAATTACATAAAAAATTAAGTTATCAATCTTGGGCATTAAAGGTAATGTTTATTTATTGGCTTATTTGGTTTCTTATAAGGAACAAGGCAAGGCTGGGCTTTATTATAAATATATATTAGAGTTGGAAGGGACCTCGGGTGGTCCTCTAGTGCAACCCCCTGCTCAAAGCAGGACCATCCCCAACTAGATCATCCCAACCAAAGCTTTGTCTAGCTGGGTCTTAAAACACTCCAAGGTTGGAGAGTCCACCACCTCTCTGGGTAACCTGTTCCAGTGTTTTACTACCCTCCTTGTGAGAGAGTTTTTCCTAATACCTAACCTGAACTTCCCTTGCTGCCACTTGAGACCATTTGCTATTTGTTATGCCATGTGCCACCACTGAGAACCGTCTAGCTCCATCCTCTTTGTAACCGTCCCTCAGGTAGTTGAAAGCTGCTATGAAAACCCCCCTCAATCTTCTCTTCTCCAAATTAAATAAGCTCAGTTCCCTCAGCCTCTCTTCATAAATCATGTGTTCCAGCCCACTAACCATTTCCCAATAATCTGGGACCTTCCCTGATTGTCATGACTTTTTAAAGGTAATGGCTAGCAGCTCTGCCTGCAATCACATCAGCTTTAGATGTACCCTCAGGTGCATCATATCTGGCCCCATGGACTTGTACACATCCAGCTTTTCTAAATAGTCTCTAAGCTGTTCTTTTGCCACTGTTGACTGCTCATCTCCTCTCCAAACTGTGCTGCCACATGCAGTAGTCTGGGACCTGACCTTGCCTGTGAAGACTGAAGTGAAAAAGGCATGGAGTACTCAGCCTTTTCCACTTCATCTGTGCTATGATATTAAGAAGGGAAAAATATTTTCATATGCTTTTTTATAGAAATGTTGAACTCCCTGAATTAAAAAAAAGGATGAATTTGTTATGGAGGAGCCACTGAAGGAAAATCATGTATAGCCTCATGATTGGAATTTTCAAGTGAGCCTATGGGAGCAAGATGCTTTAATTAAATTGGTTTTTAATGGCATGTACATTTTTTAACCCTCCTTGAAAGTATCATCCCCTGAAAGTAAGGCTCCTCAGTGGTATCTGGACCTTGATTCTGCCTTAATGCTGGGTTTAGCATTTCACACACACATTTTAAAATATAAATGGGGAAAATTGCAGTATCTGGTTACCAACTTATTCTAATGTATTTCACTTCAGGATAAATTGGAATAAATTGCAGTGCACTTTTAAAGTGAACGAAGGAAAGATAAGTTGGTGAATAATGTGCTGTAATTTTCTCTATTCTTAAAAAAAGCCCATGTGTTTACAGCAGAATCCCACATTATCATAGGATCAAGGTTGAAAAGTTTAGCACTCAAAGAATCAAAAGTTCCTAGAATGTAATGTCTGTTATACTATAGCTTTGTCCATAATGCACATCTCATACACCTTATGACTAATGTAGCAGATCTCAATCCATTATGGTTTACAAAGGGGTAGGCAACTTCTATCACCTGTGAGCCCAAATGACCCACCCTGGGTCAGAGGCAGATGAGCAGGTGGGAAGGCAGGTGCTAGGACTCTGTTAACATCACCATTTGCCCCAATGGTGGCACAAGGAGAGAGTCTGAAGAAGGCATCCTCTGCCACTGAAGCCCCATGTCTGTGGGCTGGATCCAAAGGCTCCATTGGCTGGATCTGGCTTGTGGGTTGTAGATTGCCCAACCCCTGGCTTATACTGAACAAGGAAAGAAACAACAGGAGGAAAAAAGTGATTGGATTCTCCTTCTTCATCCTTCATTATATCAACTGTCACAGTGGTATCCCATCTGGCTTTTTAGTGACTGCCTCCTTGTTTCACTTCCTAGATTGAGCTTCAGTCATGGATCAACTCTCTCACTTACCAGCATAGCCACTTTGCCCAAACTTGTCATCACTGAACTTAGTTTCCTTTTCAATCTCTCAGTAGACCATTTCCTCTCTGACCTTGATCTTTTATGCTTTTGCACTCGGTATTTTATAAACCTCCAATTCATCACTGTCCATTACCTCTCTGCTCCTTCCAGGCCAATTTTTCCTACTTTCTCCTCTACTGACATAGTTTTCTTTGTCTTTCCTTTTTATCTATTCAATTAACTCCAGTTCTACTTTCTCCTCCACATCCATTTTCCCTTATCCATTACCATTGCTGAACACCTATGTCAAAAGTTGTATGAATATGTGGATTTCTTCCATTACACATTTATTTTCTCCTTCTCTCGTTCCATTGTTTTCCTGGTCAAGCAGCGCTTCTTCTCTTGCCTTCATATGTTCATACATTAAAAGAAAACCAAAAACAAATTTTAGGCTGACTCTTTCTATGCTTATGATTAAAAATACGAAAACGGGCTACGCAGACACAAGGCAGTCATTGGTAGTTAAGTCTCAGAGTTTGTGTTTACAGAGATGCACGGGTTGTGCATATGTTCCCTAGCCTCCTTATCTTTTCCCAATGCCTTAATGTGACTGAAGTGCTTATAAAATATAGCCACAAGGATTTTTTCTTTTAAAATTCCTACCAAAGTAACACTATAAACTAAGCAATGCAAAAGGTTATTTTGCTGCTTGCTGTGCTGTTACTTTATTCCTCTGAATAGATGACACCCTTGAATTCACAATACACAGCTCTTAATTTAAGAAAAAAAGAAAAGAAGACAGATACATTTACAAGGATATAACTTCTGAGGTGCAAGAACTTTTATTTCTTAAAACTTAAAATTAAGAAACACAATTTTAGAAGAAATATTTAAAAGTGTTTCTTATTTTTTTAAGAAAATAAGGTTGTGATATTTTCTGATGCAGCTTTCCAAATATATTCCTTACTTTTTCTGTCATTAACATATGCTATAAAACCATTCATTGTATATGGGCAATGCAAGTGAGCTAATGTTGCCTATGAAATCTTATCTTTGATATTTCATGACTTTTGGTAACTTTAATGGTGCAGCTTTAATGATTTGTTTACTGTGCACAATTTCTTGCATTTAAAAGAGTGGTAAATTCACCTGACAAATCAGTGACTAAAGGTAGAAAATAGGCTGTTAATCTTTATATAAAATTTACCCTACAAATGTATTGGAAATTAAGGAGACCCAGGGCTAATGCAGATGTAGTCATATACATAAAACACATTACTTTTTCCAAATCATATTAACATTTGCATTTTTGAAATAAACCCAGTCCTGTGGATAAATCTAAATTCTGGCTCTTTTAGATCTGTGCTGCTCCTGCCATGCTCCAAAACAGTCACACGTGTGCCAGACATGCAGGAGGCACTTCGTAGGACTGCATATTAGAACCAATTGTGCCTTATTACTGTTGTAGGGCCTTATTGCTGGCAAGAAGCGGGCTCCTATAGCTGGGATCCCCCTTTGCTGAGGGGGCTTCCAGTTGTAGGGGCTATGGGCAGCCAGGACCATGAGTCCTGGTGGACCAGAGATTTCATGCACCCCTGAGCCTTGAGGATCATGGAAGCTGCAACCTCCAGGGCTTGAGGGTCTCATGCCGGGTCATGGTTCACGCCTGCAGCAGGGAGTCCTGTCAGCTGATGGGACTCCCAGCTGCAGAGGAGACCCTGCTATCTGTGCAAATTAAGCTCAATAGCAACCAGCTATAAAGTTAGTACACATTTTTAGGTCTAACTTTATAGCTGGTTGGAGTTTTTGATCAGGTGAGAGCTACTTTGCAGGTGTAGCTGGTCGTGCAGTAATTATGCAATTAACCAGTTAATTGTGTGATACCTGTCACATGTGTTTGTGTGTGTGTGTGTGTGTGGGGGGTATATTTACATATACCAGATCCATGAAAGTTATAGAAGGGATTCAATTTACATGACTTTGGTGTTTCCATAAATAATGCTAAATCTTATGTGAGAATTATAATGTGCAGTCATTAATTTATGAAGAAACTGGCCACCTGTACTTTTTCTTATATGATAAAAGAGGGGCACTGCCCCCTGGAGTGCAGGTGATGCATGAAGTGGGACTGAGAAATCAGTAGGAGTAATGAGTTATAATAAGACCTTTGTCTTTTGGATAAAATGAAAAATGAAGGTCCTGGGCATTTGTACTTATTTAAAATATCCCATGGCGCTTTTTCTAAAGTTAATCTCTGTTCCTGGCTAAATTAGATTTACTTTGTCATTTAAATTGGAGATAACATCATTCATTTCTATCTTAAATATTTATATGTAACATTAATGGTACAGAAGGGATATTGTATTTCTCCCTCAAAGTGGTTATATTTTGGTGATGGATAAATGTTCTTTAAATTATTCACTATGAAATATGCTGTAGAAATACGAAGTACTAGTTTGAACTCCTTAAGTAACCGGCCCTAGATCAACGCCTATAACGTATTGGTGAATTGTCCAACAATTCATGTCAACCTTGTAGAAAAGCTACAACTACTTTAGATCATTAAGAAACAAAAGCAAATACCCATATTATTTACAGAAACATTCTATCCAAGAAGATTTCTATTGTAGGCAGTATTTGGGCTGTTACAAAATGACTCAATCATTTCAGACAATCTTGGCACCCAGTTGATTTTATAACCTCAGTTATGAGTGCTGTGGGAAGGTATATCTTCACAGCTAGACAAAGCAGAATGCTTCCATCTCTTCCCAATGGTTTTCTTTTACCTTTTATGGCTTAGAGGTATAGTATTTATTGTAGTCTTCTTGTGCCAATGTAACTGTAGAAAATAACTAAATGAAAACTAGGCTAAGAAAAGCATAGCTAGTGCTACTGCAGTGAACATTGCTAAAAGCTCTAGACATGAGAGCTTAAAAATCATGATCATCATGGATTAATATCACAGCTACTCTTATTAGCTCCTTTTTCTCAATGTTAAAATGTTATATTTATGTAATATGTTGTTATTATTGGCCAGGTGGCCAAAGGACAAGGACATTTGGAAGCATGGTGTAAAAACTATAATAGAGCTAGAAAAGCTGACACGGGACATTTGTGACTTGCTCAAGTTTATGTTGGATGTCTGGCATTAGAAATCAGGAGCCCAGTGTTGCTGTAAATCCAGGGTAATTGGCCCCACTTCTCTAGATGCTTGACCCTTTGCTTGACTAGCACTCGTCCTAAGAAAATGTTTTTATAGTAAGTTATTTTCATTTGATTTGCACAGGGATTTCAAAGTGACTTAAGGGTGCTAGGTGCTCCACTCTGCTCCAAAACATATGAATATGGCAAATAAGTGAATGGGTCCTCTGGAAAATTATGTTTTATTAAAGTTGTCACTTTATAAAGACAGAGTGGGCAAGATTTTTTTTTTTTGGTAACAAGTTTCACCATGTCTTTATCTGTTTTTTTTATTCTTTTCTTACCCGTATATAGTTTGTCTGACTTTCCTCTCTCTGGCTTGGTACAGAGATTCAAAAAACTCAAGGCAGAATTGATCTAAGCTTGTGGTTTTCTGTAAGTAGCATCATTTAGGTGGATAGTGAACAGAACACACATTTGCCCTTTGGTGGGGGAGGGAAGGGGGGGGATAAATCTTAGACCAGGTTCTGTCATTTTTAACCGGTCTGTGTGTGCTAAACTTCTGTTCTGTTATGAGTATAGATCGCCTTTGTGTGCTAAAATTTTGTTCCGTTACAGGTATACACCAGTTTCTCATCGCTTATACTGGTAAACGTGTAATGTCTCTACTTGGCCTCTGTCTCTAATCTTATCTTCATCTTGTGATCAGCCTTTTGTCCTTCTAGTGATCACTGCTGTCCAAAACATCCCAACAATGGATAGAACTAGCAATAGAAACAGAATGGAAAACACAGCTGCTATCAGTCTGTTGGTGTACTTATTAAGAGGAGGAGATTGGACTGAAAAAAGGTTTATTATAGAATTAGATAAATATAACCTGGGGCTTGTTTGAGTTTGTTCTCCTTGGAAGCCAAAAAAATCCAAGAAGGAAAAAGAGGACTCTACTTTCTTTCATACGCCCATCACAGTCAAAAAGACACTACTGCTGATGTCTCTCTAATGAAATGATGACTTAATTATAGAGTTCTGATAATCATGTAGCGGTTGAGAGATAATTGCATCTATTTTTATCTTCTCTGTCAATCTAGCAGACCAAAACCCCCTAAGTTGTCCATAACCAATCAGAGTTCTTGATATAGCCACAGAATGCCTCTCTCAGAGTCACAATGTGAAGAGCTAGTTAGACAAAAAAATGATTCACACAAAAACAAAGAAAGCTAAACTGAGTCCTCAGCAGCAGCAGCAGGAGGCAGGGCTTGATCCTCCTCTTACTTGCACTAATTTTACATAGGAGCATATGAATTGTAGGCTTAATCAGACCTACTGCCCCTCTGGCATGAATACATGAAAAGCCAGTAACTCACACTTCGTAAGGCAGTTCAGGAAATGTCCCAGTTGCCAACTGCATCAGGAAAAAAAGAAAACAACACAAGGAAATGAACAAACAAACAAAGATGTAAATTAGTGATTGATATTCATCTAGCATTGGCATTTATCCTGTCTAGCATTATATCCAACAGTGTTTGATTCCCAAACAGCTAGGTGAAACCATGCCACTGCATCCCGTCTGGATCTGCTCCTGTATATGCCGGTCAAAAGGCCCTATTCAATTCTCTCTCATCTAAATACAGAAATTCTCTCGTTGAAGTAATTATGTATTCGAGTGCCAATGGCAAAACACTATCACAAGCTGAAGATATGACCCTTCTAAAAACACCTGTACCTCTGTCTAACACAACTGTATGTCCTTCTATTATCCTGTTGCATTTCTGTTCTTTTTTGTATCTTCCTAAGTTTTTGGCCTCAATGTTATCTTGTGACAGTGAGTTCCATAGAGTAGTTGTACGTTGTGTAAAAAATCATTTCCTTTGATGAGTGTTAAAGTTGTTAAATAGCATTGGCTACTCCCTGGGCATCAGAGTTTTTAAACTGCTGTCTACAATCACTAACATGGGGCAAAGTCTGCCTGATTTTAGCCTGTCTGGTCAGCACGTTTAAGGCATATCTTTTCTGTACCCAAGAACACTCAAGGGAATGATGTGTCTAGCATCCTATCTAATGTGCGACTCCCAACCGAAACAGCTAGGTACCCATTTACAGCTGAGTCAGATAGGGACAACCTTCAATATAACTGAGGGCATTGGCATAGTAACATATGTAAATTTATGTCATATAAAAGCTTCCCTTCACTCCTGCCCCCTTCAGAGGAATGAGCAGAGCACTTATTCCCCTGAAGCTGTAGTAAGATGATTTAACCAATCTACAGATATGGACAAATGTATACTTGTAGCAGCTTCAAAAGGGAAGGGAAAGATGCTGGTACACAACTGAGGAGCACCTCCTCCTGTCCTGAAGCTGTTACAAGTGTGTATTTGTCCATAACTTGCCACTGCCCTTTGTTTCTAGGGATGTGACCTATATGAGAAGTGATTTCAATTTTTTAAAGCCCAGGAAGATCTCCTGATAATTCAGATTACATTACCTTACTTTTATCTGCCATTATGCTACCTATTCACCGACATTGTTTAGATCTGCCTGAAATTGCATCTTCTCCATTCTTAAATAACACACGTAAATTTATGTCATATAAAAGCTTCCCTTCACTCCTGCCCCCTTCTTTTTCCAGATCACTAGCTGTAATAAACTATGCCAGTGCTAATGTAACTTCAGTTGAGATATTCCTGATTTATTATGTAAGGGAGAGGAGAGTTGGCCCTAAAGCTTTCTTTAGTTAGAGTTATAAAAAAAAAATAGGGCTGGTGTCAGCCAGACTTCAGATACAGAATGTCATTACTATTTCTTTCAAAATATAGGCCCAACAGAAAGGGAGTTATGATTCCTACAGTCCCAAATCTGTGTTATTATTGAAATTTAAATTACTGTGTTGTACAAAGAAACAGTACATGTGTAAATTTATATAATGGCTTTGGTAGTATGGGTCTGTTGATGCTAATGGGCTTTTACTTCATTGGGCTCGGGATCCATATTTATGTCCAATTGCATGTGCATTGGGAACTGCAGCTTCCTTAAAGTTAGGGCTGGAGCTAGATCATGCATATGTTCACAACAGCAGGATATTTGGTATAGCAGTCACTTGACCATTCAAAAAGATTATTAGGTTCACTGTAATATAGTTTCAATATAACATATTAACATTAGAGTGACCTGAAGTTACACAACCCAGAAGAGAGCACACACAGGAAATGCAAAATACCAATTTGTCAGCTGTCAGTTTAAGACTAAATGTACTGTTTTCAAAATGCTCTAAAACATGATTGCTAAGTTCTAATGTCATTCCAAATCTAAACATAGAGAAATCTTAAGAAAACGAATCAGGTATTTTCTCAAACGAACTTTGGAAAAGAAATTGAGAGAGGAGCTATGAAATGCTGGACAAATATTACTTTCTTAAAATGACCAAAATTTATCTCCATTTCCACTTCATTTCTTAGGTTTAATACTCTGATTTTTAATCTACTATTCATGCGTTCTAATCATGTCAGCTGTGTAGGCGTTCAACAATTCTTTAAGAATAATATAGAATGTGAATAGTGCTATCTTCACACTCACAGCTGACTGCACTCTGTTGGCTTTCCATCAGCACCTAATTTATCAGCTCCTAATTTTCCGAGAGATAACGTTTAATGCTAAAGGAACAGCTTTTTGCAGATAACGTTACACTGCTGAGGGGGGAAACATTAGAAACATCTGACCAATTACATGTGCTCCAAGATACTCTTCCTAGGCACTGTTAATTGTCTACGTTTCACTCACCTTATTTCTAAAGACTGTTTAATAAATGTCACCTGGAATTAATGACGATTTTTTGCAATCTCACAAAATATTCAGTTTTCAGCTAAAGACAGAAATTTCCTCATTGAAGCAATTACACATTCAAGTGTCAGTGGCAAAAGACCATTGTAAACTGAAGATAAGAAAAAGAAATGCTTAATATAATTTAAAATTATTATCAGTGTTGTAAACACACATAAAAACATATCATAAAACCATCAAAGTGACCATCATAAATGTTATATAACTGAAAAAGAATGTAGGTCAGTACACCTATTTTCTACCTACACACCTTGAATATTTCTGAAAAATTGATCATCTCAGCATCCAAGCATACCTTATATGGTAAAATGGAATTAAAATATCTGGCAGGCATATGCAAATTTTCATAGCTGATATTACTCAATATTTAGAATTGATGATAAATTAAAGAAAAATAGGGCTCTTATTTTTAGATCTTCTATGTGCATTCACAATCATTTCCTTGCTATTTTGTAAAAATTGCTATTTTTCACAAATATTAGAATGATAAACACAACTCAGGAAGCAGTTAGTTTGCATAAGCATTATTGTATGGTAGTAGATGTTGGTCCTTAAGAAAATATTATGTATACGCCTACGGGCAGGTCCAGAATTTTGCCAAAGGGGGAGCAGGAGCAGCAACCAGCACTGCAGGGGTGTCTGCACCTCCATTCCCAGCCTCCTCCCCTCCCCACCAGCAAGGGCAGACTGCGACACAGTCTGGAGACTTTTAAAATCTCAAAGCAGATAAGAATCACCTCATCCCTTCTGTGCTCTGAGGCACAGCCCCTCCCCTCCACTCCACCATCCCCAGGTGCTCCTTTCCTCACTGTCCCAGGGGCAGGAGAAGCTCCTGCCTGCTCTAACTGGGCTGCATGGAAGATGGGCTCAGCTGGGGACAGCAAGAGAGGCGGCAGAGGCATGGGCAGGTTCCTCCTCCCTGCCTAGTCCCTGAAAAAGAAGGAGAACCTACCAGCCCAGGGCAGCAGGAAAAGCAGCAGCAACAGGTGGGGAGGGGAGGAAGGGAAGGGGAGAGGAGAGGATGTGCCTCTGAAGCATGGAGGGACTCTTACCTGCTCTAGGGATTTAAGAGTTCCCCGGCTGCTGCTCCCATGGTACAGTCAAGGCTGAACGGGGTTCTAGATCCACCCCTGTATATGCCAGTCAAAGGCTCTATTTGGACCTAAACATCTAACAGGCTTCAGACATACAGCCAGATTCTCACTTAATAGACCTATGTTCAGTATACATTAGAGTTTTATTTTACATTTTAAATTTGAGAATATACTTTAATACAGAAAAGATGTCTTTTTTTCCTTACAATTAGATTCTTAGTTCTGTTCTACTTTCATGTCTCCAAAGTGATATGAAAAAGGTGTTGTGTGTTTATATCTTGCATATAAATTAAACATACTGAGTTAATGAAATTAACTTTGAAAATCAAAATAGCACAACACCTAAGATAACTTCTAACTCATAAAGCTAAACCATTCTTGACTATATTCATGTGTTTATACATTATGTCCCTAGTCACTGCTCTTCTGTTTTGCATCTTTTAGACCAAGGGTCAGCAATCTATAGTCGATGGGCCAGATCTGGCCTGCAGGTCCATTTTATCTGGCCCATGGAACCAGGAGGCTTCTGCAGCATTTTGACAATACAGAGAAGCAGTGGTGGTGACACTGCAGGGGGGTGGTAATTATGGCTTGGGTTGGAAGTGGCCTGCACTTAGAGATGAGCTCTGTTAAAGCAGGCTTCTGCCAAAAAAACCCCATTGTTGGCTCCTGTTTTACACCAGGCATGACAAAGCTATGGCATGCATGTTACTAGTGGCATTGACAGCCTGTGGCAGATCAGGCTTTGCAGCAGAAGATAGGGCAGGAAGCAGTGTAGCAAAGCTGGCAGTGGAAGGGGATTAGAGTGGCACTCAGGGAGGCTGCAGGTCTGATTTGTGGTATGCCTGCCAAAAAGATTGGCCTTCACTGTTTTAGTCTTCTAGAGCAGAGATTGCCTTTATTTATACCTCAACCATGCTGAGCGTAAGAGGTCTACAACCCTTGCTGGAGTTCTTGGATGCTACTGTAATATAACTGTTTGCTATTATTACTATTAAGACAGACTTTCATTTAATGACTGTGCTAACAAGTGAAATGGAGTTGATTTATTATGCTATTGAACAGCTAGATTTGTCACTGTTTCAACAGTACAACAGTATTTCTAAAATATAGTGCTGTTTTAAATCAGTTTTAGAGGTATGTGAAAACGATTTTTGTCCTTGACTCTTAAGAAGTCATAGGTGTCTCCTTTTTAAGCTGCTCAGAACTTAAAAAAACTTCCTCTAACTTCCCTCAACTTCTACAGAAGACAACAGGACGTCTGGCATCTTCATTGGCACCTCAGGCCCTTCCAGCTGAGCTGTCAGCATGCTTATACTAGGCTGCAGGGTCAGGCTCCATGTTGCCTGCACTCTTTCTGGCTTCATCACACTTGCATTTTTGGCTGCAAAATGGCCCAGCTTCAACAACAATCATGGTTACTTCAGGCAAAAAAACAGCTTGGGGAGGAGAAAAAGGAGGCGAAGGAGCTACCCCCTATATTATATTTAAACTCACTGAGAACCTCTGGCCCTCCACAGCCTGAGGAAGTAAAATCCCACATCTTCCACCCTCCAGGAGAGTACCCTAATCATATGCTGAAGTTAGGCCGCTGGCCAGAGAGAAAACAATAACCAGTAGCATTGCTTAGTGATTAGGATACCCAACTGGGAAGACTGGGGTTCTGGACCCTGCTTCCAAGACAATTGTTTTATTTGTAATGCTTCTATGAACAAGAACCAGAACCTGTAACTTTCTCAGCTGAGTGTCCGAACTCCTAGGCTACACAGCCAAGTTCTGTTACTCTACTCCTTGCTTACTCTACTCCTTGGCCCAGTTTCAACTGGAGGAGCAAAGGAAGCTTCCACCTAGAGAGATTTATAGCCTGGTGCCTTGGGAATGCCTCTGGGAAGTAAGAGATGTGGGTTTAAATATGCTCAGATTAAGAACCTTGTTTTAGGAACCTTGTCCCACTTCCTGGATGAGCTCTTAGGCTAGGGACAGCAGTTACACATAAACTGGTTTAAGTGATCAGAAACTGGTTTAAACCTGTAACAGAACAGAAGTTCAGTGGATATAAGCCAGTTTCAAAATGGCCAAAACTGGTTTAAGATCAACCTGGTTGAATGTAGTATCAGACTTAACTGATTTGGGTCAAACCGGTTTATGCAACTTCTGTCCCAGACCCCTTCCTTGTTTAAGTAAAATCCGAGTCCTCCAGCATACCAAAGCAGGGGCAGGGATGTGGTGAGACACCAGGCAGCATGGCCCCATTAAGGCAAAGTCAGCAGGGAGGAGGTTAATTTTTCCCTCCTTCCCCTTCTGCCCACTTCCCCTTCAGCTGGGGTCTGCCTGTCTGTGGGTGTTTGGCAGGGGCAGAGGGGACAGCCGGGGCTGGCAGACCTTGACTGCAGGGCAGAAGGGACAGAGAGAGGAATTCACCCACTTCCTGCCCCCGCACCTTAATGAGGCCATGGCAGAAGGGCATCTGGCCATGTCCCACCACTGGAGCAGTGAAAGGAGGGGAAGCGGCAGCAGCCTTTGTCAGAGTGTCCCCCCTCCCTTCCCTGTCCCACTAGCAGAGACCACAGCCATCCCGGCATGGCCCTGTTAAGGCTAAGGGGGTAGGGAGAAGGTTAATCCTCCCTCCCTCCCACCAGGGGACTGCAGCTGGGGCATAGCAGCCCTCCTCCTCCCTGCCCCCACCCCACCACGGGGTGAGGGCCTCTGTGGAGTGCTGCCCAGCCCTGGAAGGGGACTCTTCCCCCTGCTCCTCCCTGCCCCAGGGCAGGGAGGTGGGGGGCTCTGTTCAGTGCCAAAGGATGACACTTCCCTCTCTTACTCTTCTTCCTGTCCCTTGCTGCCACAGGGCAGTAAAAGGGGGGACTCTGTGTGGCACTGCCCAGCTGGCCCAGCCTGGGAGCAGCTGTCATTAAGCGTCAGCTGCTGGGGTAATCCCACCACCATGGCTTGGGCCAGCCCCACTTAGCACAGCCAAACAGCAGGGCCAGGCCAGGCCATAGGTGCAGGGCCATCCTCAGTGGCTGCAGCTCAGAGACGGGAGGCTGAGCCCTGTCAATGAGCACATCCAGAGCCAGTGTACACAGGTGCTGGCTGGCTGGGCAGTGGGCTACCTGGGCTGTCTTGAAGGTGCTGGCGGGCCCAGAGCTCAGCAGCTGCCTGCCACAGGGGCTCTCTGTGGACCCACAATCCCCCATGGTGCCTCTGAGCTGCGCCACGTAGCCCATTGGGGCTGAGCAACCCCAGACAGATGCCCCCTCCTTGCCCTGCATCAGTGAGGTGTGGGGGGAAGGAGGAGGATGAGGAGGGGGAAGAGTCCCCCTCCAGCACTGCATAGAGCTCCCCTCCCCACCCCGCAGCCTTGGGGAAGAGGGAGGAGGGAGAAGAGTGCTCCCGGAAGTCAGGGATCTGTTGGGGGTGGGTGATCTCCCCTTCTCTTCCTCCCCTGCCACAGGGGTCTAGCCACGCTCTCTCTTCCCCCACCCACTGAAACCTGCTGGCCAAGGTGGGGGTTTAAGCCCCTCCTAAGTTTTACTCAAGCCTGCGAGGGCCTGGCGACATCCCCCTATCCCCACCCTCAGCGCAGCTTCTCCGTGGAAGGGAAGGTGGGCTGCTCTAGTGCCTCCAGGCTTCTGGCCTGAGCCAGTACAGGCATGGGCCTACATTTCTGGATTGAAAAGGGAATGCTTATCCACTTGCAAACCAGTTCAATCTCTGCAGGTTAGACTAACCTGCAAACATTGAGTCAATTCATGCTCAGGCTTACTGAATGTCTGTCCCTAGCCATATAGAAATGGTGAGCAGTGCTGATTCTACCCTCACTACTTACTATTCCCCATTCTGGAAGTGTCTATTATTGGTAAATATTAGACACATTCAGACCATGTTTAACAGTTTCCAAGGACTTTGTAGAGATTAAGTGCTATTCTGCATTGTATTGGAATCTCAGTTGAAGTTAGATGAGAGCTAGGTGTCTAGTTTATCAGATCAGGCTATTTCTCCAGAAGCGTAGGTTTTGATGCTTAAATCTCTTTGAGGTAAAAAAATTGGTACTTTAGGGGTTCTGTGGCAGCTGTGGATTCTGTGTTGCTTTTTGCAAGGTTGCTACATATATTCTGACTAAATTAGGAACCAGATTTTGCCATGAATTCTTTCACCAAAATAGTTCCCCATTTAAAAATTCCTTATGTACAAGATTTTAGTATAAAATTTGGGAAAAGATAGCAATTACTACCTCCAATTCATGTAAATAACAAACAGAAACAAAATAGAAGTAGAGAAACTGTATTTTATTTTCAAGTCTGCCACTGACATGCCAGCACAGTTACTTGACCCATTTATGATTCACTTTCTCATCTATAAAATGGGATCCTGATTCTAACTGCTTCTGTAAATATCTCGAGATCCACAGATGAAAATATTCTGTAAGTGTCAAGAATTATTAGCAGTTATATAGTAATTATAGGGCAGAACAGATAGCAAAGACAGCAAACAGATAGCAAAGAACATATAGTAAAATGAATGCTTTCACTCAATATTACAAAGCTCTGTTTCTAGCTCTGCTTCTTGGCTAGATTTCTTCTGGTGTATGTCTCCACTATAACAATAATTTTTAGTTATTTGAAATATGTTGGAAGATAGCACCCCAGAACTAATTCTTAACATACTGGGAAAATACTACAGAAAGATGCACTGTAACAAGGTTCTTATCAAGAGAGATGAGGAAATGTTTTAAACAATATTTAGGGAATGCCAGAATTGCTTGGGGAACATAACATTCTGCATTTGGAATGTATCTTTCCAGTTCTGCGCAAGCATTTGGTTGTTGCTTTGTAATGCAGAAAAAATTGCTAGATACTAATATTTTCTCATATAAAAATACTTAATCTTTCCCAGCTGTGACTTGTCCTATGATGGTTAAAGAGAAGATATTTTCCATGCTTTCTTTGATGTCAGTCCTCAGATATGTACTTGTCTAAACCCTGTCTGAATCTTGCCAATCCGTGTGCTGTTTGTCTTGAGGTTTCTGTTAGAATCATGTGCATAAGAACCCCATCCCCCATGTAATAGATCAACAGGAAAAATTGTTCAATGCCTATACTACTTTTTTTCTAATAAATCCAGCCCTAAGCTTTTCTTGAGCTAAACATGCCAATTCTGTATAGTCTGTAATGGTTTTGTTATGTGAACCAAACCACTGACAAAATTTGATGTCAAATTCAATTCACTGGAGACTGCTTATAGCCAAAAGATCAGAATGATTTTTAACCAGACTTGTCAGTACTAAATGTATGGCCTCACTTGGAGACTTGGCCTCACTTGCAGTACTGCGTTTTCAAAATATTAACAGTCTGGAAGCTACATGATTGAACCTTCCCTTTTAAAAGAGAACACCACAACTGACATTCTCTTTATGCCACACGGTGTAGAATGAATAGCTGTTTTAATTCAAAATAATCAAAACCTTTATTTACTTTTGTTCACCATGAATAAAGTAGAATATTTTAACTTTGACTTTTAAAATGATAGATAGTTAAGAAAATTATCCCTTTCACACAGGGCTAAGGCTGTGTTTTAGCTTTCTTTGACTAAAGGAATTTGGCCATAATTTTGGTATATATAATTCTTTACTACTATGTACTAAGCAATTATGTTCAATAAATGGATTGCAGAATAACAGGGGCTGGAAAAGCAGTTTTTTATTTTCTTCTGCCTTCATTTGTAGAGCGCATTAATTAAAAAGATCAAACATTCTAGAGAAATATCATTAATCTCTGAAAAACAGCTATAGGTTATTCCCTACTGAGAAATGGGGATGTAATCAAATTTACAGAGTAAAAATTCTGCAGTTACAATTTAATGATGCACACACATATTTTTAAAACTTCATTGTCTCAGCTTTTCAATTCTGTTTATTTGTTCTTCCTCCTGTGAAATAGAGTCTGAGTAGATTAGTAAGGCATTTTAAGCTCAAATTTACCATTTCAGGGCCCTAGCTGAAATGTAGTTTTCCAAAGTATGGTATCATTAAAAATTCTCTAAAAGGTTTGACTTAAGTCCACATACATAAAAAGGCCCCTTTCCTTGTAATAGTAGGCAAACACTCTGGTTTATTTTTATATAGATATATAAAAGATTTTTTTTTATATAGATGGAATGTTTTAGGCTCATTTTTGCTTCTAACAAGGGCATTCTTAAAATGCCATTCTAATCTGAAAAGCAACTGTCTACAAAATTGTTCTTTCTTATTCAGCAGATCAGCTGTACATACTTTGGGAGTTTTAACTGCTTGTGTTAGTGATAAAAAGTTTTGACCCTCTTAGTTCTGTGAGCCACACAGTATGAAAAGCAAGCTGCGTGGTACATCATAGACTAAATTTTGATCAAAATACAAAATCAGGAAGATGACAATGAATTTCCAGTGTTGGCAATTACGAAAAGCATGCATCTACTGTGAAGTAAATCTAGAAGTTGATTTAATCCAGAACAGTGGTTTTCAACCTTTTTCATTTGCAGACTCCTAAAAATTTAGAATAGAGGTGCAGACCTCTTTGAATTGTAAGTTTGGGTATTCATATGATTCTAATTGATTATAGTTATCTTTCATGGACCCCACAGACATGTTCACAGACCACAGGTTGAAAACCACTGATTCAGAAGTTAATAAGACTCAATAAAGTGGACACCCTATGATGCCATTTTTCTAGTCACTTTTCAAAGCAGAACCATATATCAATAAGAGATACATTAATATTCTTTTTTTGATCACTAGATTTGTGACTGGGTTGCACAGTAGGGCTGTGCGAAGCTTCAGTCCCTCATTCGACTCGGTGGAGATTCAGCCCAATTCAGTGGCTGAATCTCTGAATCCAAATCAAATCAGGAGACCCTTTAATCTCTCTGAATCGAATCGGAACCCTCCAAATCGATTCAGAGAGATTCGGAAAGATTCAATGATTCAGATACAGACACAACTTTAAATGTTTCTTCTACATACCTCAAGGTACCAGGTGGCTCATGAATGCTGCAATGCTGGGGCAGATGAAGCGTCTCACAGAAGTGCAGGGGGTGCCCCAGTGCACTTGGCAGCAGACCCAGAAGTGGGCCAGAAGTACTTTCATCCCACTTTCAGGTCCACCGGGGAACGTGTAGGGGGACCCCCTAGCAACCCCTGGCTCAGTGACTGGTGTCTCATGATTCTAGGGGGCCATCTGGGGTCCGCTCACGGCCAATCACTGAGTCAGGGGGACATGCCCCCCCCAGTGTGCTCAGTGGTAGACCCAGAAGTGGACTGGAAGTGGGCCCCCCAATCCTCCTGTGGGACGCTTCATCCACCCCAGCACTGCAGCATTCACAAGCCACAGCTGGCACCTTGAGGTATGCAGAAAAATCATTTAAAGCTGTGTCTATGGCTGAATTGCTGATTCTTGGAATCAGCATTGAATCCTTAGATTCAGATTTGGCCAAATCAAATTGGGGACAGTGATCCAATCAACTAATTGAATCACTGTCCCTGATTCAGGTCGAATCTGAATCCGAATAGAATACGACCTGTTTCGCACACCTCTATTGCATAGGATGTTAAACTAGGAAGACTTCAGATAAAGGAAGGACAGCATGGACATTTGTAATAGGTATATTGCAGTACAGAGTTAGAGTTGATGTACTGACAGCCATCTTTAATTTGTAAACCCATTGGTATGAGCATAACCCTGATGAATAAACTTTGGCAGGAAAGCCACCCCCCAGGTACATATTTCACACACACACACACACACACACACACACACACACACACACACACACAAAATAGGGTATACTCTGCATGGATTTTGCTGGCCTTTCTTCAATGCAAAACTCCATTATGGAGACAGCAGTCTAGTGGAAGGTAATCATCCATTTCAAAGCATTTTTAAATTTTTATTTTAAAATGTTGAAATACCTAATAAATAACTTAGGGAGAACAGATAGTTCCTTCCTGTTAAATTTCTGCATTAGAGACTGAGACCTTCTACACAACCTAATTAATTAGTAATGATAATAAGAAATTGCATTTCTTATCGACTCTCAATTCAGTTAGTAAATTTTAATCTGGCACTAATTTTCTGCTTGGAAAATTTACTGCTTTCTGTGCACCTCAGTTAGTGAAAGATCATGAATTTTATGCAATGAAGAGTGCTCATATTTTGTGTTAACATTAAGAAACATAGAAGTATACTGTCACAGAAGTGGAGTAGTCTATTTTCATTCCATTATTATTACGGATGTAATTTTATTCTGTGAGCCACATAATGTAAGGTCTCTTCTTAATGCTCTGCTGGACTTCAAAATATATATGTTAAAAGGCAGAAAATACCTTTTAGGTCATGCAGGTCATCATTCTACCACGGGAATCTAGCCTCCCCCTTACAGTATCTTCTGCTTTATCCAGAGCCCACTGAAAACAGTGAAAGACTTTCGATGACTTCAAAAGGTTTTGGAACTATCCCCTTGTGTCTCCCCTAGTCTAGCTCTCATTGCCCCAAGCAGTGAGATTTCCCCACTAATTCCCTTTAATTAGGTTGCAAGCCAATTTTGTGAATTATTTTAAATAAGGAATAGACTCTTAAAATCACTGACTTTGTTCATACCTCAGTAAAAATACAATTCCACCCTTTATCCGCCTGAATTCAAATACTTCACGATCACCTGTATTGAGCTTCAATATTCCTTGTAGATTTCAGATATTCCCTTCCTGTCAGGAATTATTCCTGAAAAGAAAATGCACCTTCCCATTTCAAAGGACTCTCCATTTTCTTCATCACAAAGATGTCTTTTATACATCTTAGGAATGTATTTCATTAATATTTGCCTATAGAGGTTCTTTACCCACCCACTAGTAGGTATGCAGGTAATTAACATTTTTACTCCAATATTTTACAGGGTTTTTTACTAATGCTCAGGGTCAATTGCAGATGCTCAGTCACTTCTGTTTTTCACTTATGTACTTTCCACTCTCCTATGTCAAAATGTAGTTTGCTGTAGATGTTAATAACTTTGGTACACAGTGGTAAGCTTTCACTACATCTTTTTTGTTTACTTCTTGCATCTATATACAAATATTTTAATATCTTCTAATTCACATTTAGATACTCTTTTCTGACCAATACAGTGCAGATATCTTGTTGCTGTTATTCCTTTGAATTTATTTTGATACTTACATCCTACTGTTCATTGGTGACGCATACGGGGTGTACGTGGGTGTACTTGCAGCCCCTGAGATTGGTCATGAACCCTCTGGAAGCGCCAGCCACGAAACTGGAAGTGCCAGCAGAACTTCCGGTTTTGCCACTGGTGGTTCGGGGCTCAGCGATCGGCTGCTGGTGGACCCCCTGTCGGCATTCTGGTGCCCCCCCAGACTCGGGAGGCACCAGTCACCCATGCTACTGTTGATTCTTTAACTGATCTGCAATTATATTAGCAATGTAAAATTTGCTTTAAGTAATCTAAAACAGCATATGTTTAGGATTTGAGTGGATCATAGAATCACAGAATCATAGAAAATTAGAGTTGGAAGGGACCTCTGGATGTCATCTAGTCCAACCTCCTGCTCAAAGTAGGACCAGCCCCAACTAGTTCATCCCAGCTAGGGCTTTGTCTACCCAGGTCTTAAAAACCTCCAAGGATGAAGATTCCACCACTTCTCTGGGTAACCTGTTCCAGTGCTTTACTACTCACCTTGGGAGAAAATTCTTCCTAATATCGAACCTAAACTTCCCTTGCTGCAGCTGGAGACCGTTGTTGCTCCTTGTTCTGTTATTTGCCACCACTGAGAACAGTCTAGCTTCATCTTCTTTTGAACCCCACTTCAGGTAGTTGAAGGCTGATATTAAG
This sequence comes from Alligator sinensis, assembly GCF_000455745.1. Classification (NCBI taxonomy): domain Eukaryota; kingdom Metazoa; phylum Chordata; order Crocodylia; family Alligatoridae; genus Alligator; species Alligator sinensis. The sequence goes on along the minus strand of NW_005842297.1, from coordinate 471,676 downwards.
TCCCCTCTCAATCTTCTCTTCTCCAGACTAAATAAGCCCAGTTCCCTTAGTCTTTCCTCATAAGTGATGTCCCCACCCCCCTCACCATTTTTGTTGCCATGCTGATTTCATAGACATTAGGGCTGGAAGGGACCTCGGAAGATCATCGAGTCCAGCCCCCTGCCCAAAGGGCAGGAAGTCAGCTGGGGTCATAGGATCCCAGCAAGATAAGCATCCAGTTTCATCTTGAAGGTGTTCAAT
>NW_005842297.1:460862-468122 GCF_000455745.1 Alligator sinensis | reverse complement strand
TGTTGCCTGTGGGAGCCGGCAACTCAGCAGGCTCTGCTGGAGCAGCAAGAGGTGCGTACCTGTTGCTCAGCTCTGGTGGGGCAGGGGCCTTGGTGCGGCGGGCCTTAGGGCCCTTGACCACCTTGGTCCATACCCCTGGCTGGACAGAGCGGGAGGTCCCGGAGTCCTTCTTTGGCCTGGAGGGCGACTGTAGTCTACCCTCCGCCTCCCGGGGGAGAAAGGCCTGGCAATAGGAGTCTATCTCCTGCTCGCAGTCCCTGAGGCACGCAGTCTCTGGACTGTGGCCTGGAGCATCTCCAGCTGGCATGCCAGAGACCCCAAAAGGGAGCAGACCCCACAAGGGGATTCTCTCTAATTTGTCAACATTTTTTCTGTAGTGGTGGGCCCAAAACTGAACACAGTACTCCAGATGTGGCCTCACCAGTGCTGAAGAGAGAGGAATAATCTCTTCCCTTGCCCTTCTGGCATCGTTCCTACCAACGCAGTTCAGTATGCCATTAGCCACCTTAGTGACAAGGGGACACTGCTGGCACATATTCAGCTTACTGCCCACTGTAACACTCAGGTCCTCTTCTGCAGAGCTGCTGCTCAGCCAGTCAGCCCCGAGCCTGTACCAGTGCATAGGATTCTTCTGTCCTCAGTGCAGGACTTTGCACTTGTCCTTGTTGAAACTCATGAGATTCCTTTTGTCCCAATCTTCCAATTTGTCGAGATCACTTTGACATCAAATATGGTTTTTGTCTCTGAGAACTTCATTTTCCTAGATAAAGTACTAAATATAATTATTCAAACCAGTGGAAAAGACATTTTAGAGTCCTGGGATGATCCTATTGAGGACCTGATTGGACATTTGATGAAAATCCTTTAACTCCACTCAATCAAAAATTCACCACAAACTAAAATGAACTGACAATCTGTGCTCAAGCAACAGAGCTAGATTCCTCCTGACTATGAATGACATTTCCTTTTATGCAATTAAACAATATTTCTTTTACATGAAGGTTGCAAGTTACTTTTGGCAGTGATGACGGGAAAGATGTTTGAAAGATTTCTGCCTTTATTACTCTCACACCCTTAATGGTCCAACATGGCGGGTGGCTCACAGGGGTATATATTTTTTATATTTGGTATATTTTAAAGCTTTCATCCATTTCATGATTTCTGCAGACATTTTAGAGGCATGATATCCATCACACTTAATAACACGCCAAGATTTAGTGAGACTTCTGTGGCTTAGTTTCTGTTTGAGAGTCATGGTTGTCTTATTTTAGGTTAATATCTGATTTTTGAAGCCAGGTTTGCATTTGCTTAAAAGTAACCTCTACAGGCATGAGTAAAAGTCTTCCAAGGCTTGACTGAAAAGCCCTGAAAAGGAGTCAGAATGATAGAAATAAACTGTTTTGACATTTTGGGGGAGAGGGTTGATACCTCAAAAAATCCTTAATCACATTTTATAACTTTAGACTTACAGCTCTCTTCTCTGAACTTTTGTGTCAAAAGTTAATGTCAGTTACTCTAGCTTATTGCTCGTAAATGTTTTGGTGAACTTACTGAAACGTATTGTTACTGATTATCTCCTCTTTCAGTTTTAAAATAAATCCTTTTTTCTTGTTAAGATATTCTTGAGCAGGTAACTGATACAAACTTGTTGCTCATATAAAAAGAAGCCATGAGCTTAGTTTCATAATTTATTGGACTGAGATGCCAAGGAAGACCTAAAGACTTGCACAACATACATACACATGCATGCATGCAGGCAAAGTTACAATGATTGAAGTTTGTGGTGTAGTCCAAAGAAACATGCTGCTGACCCTCTCCAGGCTTCTTAAGTAAAACTTTTGCATTATTATTTATTGTTATTTATGTTGTAGTAAAGTTTTGAAGTCAACCAGATGAGCATTCCACTGAGTCGGGCTCCATATACATAGCATATAAAATTCTACCCCTTATCAACAAGCAGGGAAACTCCTCCTCCAACCACACCTTTCAGAAACTATAAAAGGGGGAACCCCCCACATCAGTAGCAACTTTCACACCTCCAAAGAAACACCTAGAAGCAATGGAGGATGCATAATATCCACCTAAACAATGACCTCAGAAACTCTTGGACAATCCACTTACATGACCATCACCAAAGGCTACAAGGTAATATGTCCATTCCCAGCTGCAGTGATGAACAGCTGTCATGTAAGTATTTGAAGTTTTCTGGAAGAAGCAATCAGAGGAAGTCTAAAGTAATTTTGTGGGGAAAGGCAGACAAGACTAATAGGGGTGGAGGTATACAGTTGGCTGTTTTGGCAGAGAAGCAAAAAGACTATTTTTCACAGGAAATGTTTCACACACAATATTTTTTTCAAAAAGCCCTTATTAAAACATTGGCAGCACCATCATTGACTTTCCCCCAGGCAGCTGATGTGTACAGTCCAATAGGGGGCTGAAAGAGGAAGATTTGTGTCTTGGAAATTTGTTTCTGACCCCCAAAAGCACTACATAAAACCAAACTAATTCACATGGTTTCTATTAGCAGATCTCCTACATGCGATGCTGAATTTGCATCGCTAGTTTGAATACAGATCAGGTTCAAACTCAAACCTTAAATGAAACCATTATTTCAAATCACAGCTTAAACTGAATGAAGTTTTTAATACAATTTAAAAGAAACTAACAGACTCAAGTGTTTTATCCAAGTTATGTTTCTCTATAGTTTTGGCTAGTCAATATTGTTATTACACAGTTCTGTAAGCAGCAAAGTTGAATAACTATTAAAAAAAAAACCCCAACAAAAAATTATTTGCAAGGAGGAGAGGGGAAAGAGGGAGGGCTTGCTTCATGGAATAAGGAATGGACACTCAGTCATTTCTTAGTTCATCACTTGAAAAAAAAAAAAAGGTTGAATACATTCAGAGCCCCCTGAACATCATTTGACATGGTCAAAATGTGTCTAAACACTTTTACTTCTTAAAGTACCCATGGAGTCATACGTTGAAGAACTAAAATGTGGACCAAACTAGGTGAGAGGTTAAGGACCTCACCACTCTTCTTTCCTGCTACCACTAACCCAACTTCTCATTTGGACCATAGCAGGCTTATCTTGCAACACCCTCCTTCCCACCCCCTCCTTTCCTGCTAGTAATTCTCCACTTTTTAAAATAGAGGTCTTACAACACAGTTGAATAATTTAATAAATATCTTCCATCCATCTTCATCATTGGCAGCCAATCGGTCTCAGGAGACCATGGAGATTGCGCCTTTGGTAGGTTACTTGGTACCACCACAGCTTCTTGAGTGGCTGAGGAGTCTGATGTGCAACAGGCAGCCCCTTTGGCAAGCTGCACTTACAAATCTGGTTAAGCTTGCACTGGCATGCTGAGTATCATTTTGTCTTGCCTGCCCCTGATTCATCTTCTCTAGCTCATCATTGACCCTCTCAACTTGAAGTGATGTAGGCCCTGTTTCATGGCAGCTTCCCATTCTTTTCTATGAGGGGGACCATCTCAAATGAGTTCTCCTTGAACCAGTCATTTGGTTCCTGCAATGCAAGGTACCACAAGAGTCCAAGGCATTTGATAGATGGCTCATTTGAGCTGTACCCATTTCTCCTCAGCATTATTACACAGCTTAAGATATGATACAGCTCCAGGGAATGTTTTAATGAATTGAGATGATGTGTCTTCAGCTTTCATTCACATACCATTAATTTGTAGTAAGGAGAGTTTCTTGCTCTTGTACAATTTCCTGGGATGCAATTTGATTTTAGTGCATACCAGTGACTATCAGTATCACAGTTAGCAGTATCACAGATAGGATTGCATAATGATTACATCACAGAAGTTTCATGAACAGGTGATAATCAGGTTGAATTGATGCCAGTGTCCAAATCATAGGTGGTACCAAGAAACAAAGGTTCTTCTCAAACACCTCATGCAGTTCCATCCATAACAGCCATAAAATCAGGTACTGTGTTCTTACATTTGCTCTGTTGGGGTCCCCAAAGAACCTTGTGAATTGTACGTAGTAGTAACACTCAGGCTATTTTAAGAGATTTCCCTCCTTTTCTTCTCTTAGGTAGAGAGCCAAGATTAGGGATTCAAAATATAAACTGGCTGCCAATTACTGAACTGATTGAAGAGCCCTGTCCCTTTGAAAACACACACTTCCTCTGCCATGTACAAGTATAGCTAAACATTTGCAACTGGCAGAAACAAAACCTTCTAAATATGATCTTCATTCTCCAAATGAAACAGGTGAATTTTGCTTCTTCCATAATCCCGAATGTAAACCATGATCCTCACTACAACAGAAAAATGCCACTTGATGCCATTTCATGTCTTGGCTGACTCTGCGAGCACAATGATACACTGTAGTAGCTTTGCTACCAATGTTTTTGTAAGGTAGTACATTAAACAGCCTAACATAATCCTGAGGAAAAATGCAGATATTCCTTTTAGCAAGCATCTATTAAGTCAAAATGCTGAAAAATGAGATAAATGTCAAATGACAAACTGATAACATTAAATGATAAAAATGGTTCTTTAAAGTAAACACTGAATTACATGCTGTTGCCTATATTCAAACATCTGTAATAGACTATGCACTGCAAAACACTGGCAATATGCAAAAGGAAAGGAATATTTGCAGTTCAGACAAAACTCAATTCTGCCAGGACTCTGGGCTCTCACCAAAGAGACGAAGAAGTGATGACACTAAACATAGTAAAGCCCCAAGGGCACTTATACACGTGCTCTGGGAGGAGGGGGTGGGGGCACTTTAATTAGAGCAGTTCCAAGAGCCACTCTAATTAAAGTGCCCAGTGTGTCACGTGCATCAGCATCCCTGCACAGAAAAATGGCGGTGGGGGGTGCTTTAACTAAAGCTTGTCGAATAAACTTTAGTTAAAGTGTCCCCGCTACCATTTTTCAGTGCAGGGATGCTGATACACATGACACTGGTGTCTGCTGGAGTGCAGTAATTACCATGCTCCGGCAGACTTAATTAATCAAGTTTGCATTGACGTGCTATAATTACAGCATGTCTGAGCAGCCTCAATGCATGTATATAGGCAGCCCAAATGTTTAAAGGAAATGTTTGTTTTGTAGACATTTTGCCCAGGATATACTAACGGGCAAATGTGAAGTACTACATTTAGTACTGCTATAGTACTACATTTATACAATATTATTGGAGGAATATACAAAAAACGCTGCCTCATACAGACATAAGTGCTGTGTGAGGGCCAAGTGTTATAATTTTAGAACTAATCACCTGGTGAACACAAAGCACAAACAATATCTAGTCATCTGGGTTCCCATGGATCTGGAAATTTGGCCACAGGGGAATGGCAATTGATGCTACCACCACTCTCCTGCCACAAAATTTTCAGAACTATAGGAAGCCCAGTGGGCAGAATGATAGGGATCCATGGGTCAGATCTGGCCTGTGGGTCAGGGGTTGAGCATCCCTGTTCTCAGGAATTGTTATGGACTCAGATCAACTAATCTGAGTAAAATTCTCTCTCATACAACATAGATGCATTCATGGGAGCACACCTGCAGATACTCTTACAACTTGAAATACACCTTTTGGAGAAGGAATGGTTGCCATTGGCCAGACAGAAAATGGCTTTTCAAATTAGATCACACTCCTGGGTGCACTAGAGTCCTTTCATGGTTGTATTTTGTTTCACCAGGTCTGTAAAAATAAAGTTTGCAGCTTATTTTACCTTTGACTATCCCATTTCCAACGACAATCAGCTTCATTACTTTGGATGATAGACCTGGAATTGGATGATTTTCCATGATGGCCCTCCATGCGTGATTCTCTGTAGAGTTCAGCTTCCCAGAATGATTCATAGATTCAAAGACACTAGGGCTGGAAGGGACCTTGGAAGATCATCGAGTCAAGCCCCCTGCCCCAGGGGCAGGAAGTCAGTTGGGATTATAGGATCCCAGCAAGATAAACATCCAAATGTCTCTTGAAGGTGTTCAAAGTAGGTGCTTGAACCACCTCCGGCGGCAGTCTATTCCAAACCTTGGAGGCTCAGACAGTAAAGAAGTTCTTCCTTATGTCCAGCCTGAAATGGTCATGGAGGAGTTTGTGACCATTTGACCTTGTCATTCCTTGGGGCGCTCTGGTGAACAGACATTTCCCCAGATCCTGATGAGCACCCCTGATAAACTTACGGATGGCCAACAGATCACCCCTGAGCCAGCACTTTTCTAGGCTGAAGAGTCCCATGGTGCTCAGCCTCTCATCATAAGGTCTATTTTCCTGACCTCTGATCATGTGTGTGGCTCTCCTTTGCACTCTCTCAAGCTTCTGCATATCCATTAGAATTGTGGAACCCAAAACTGGACACAGTACTCCAGCTACGGCCTCACCAAGGCTGAGTACAAGGGGAGAATGATGTCCTGGGATTTGCTTGAGAAGCATCTATGGATGCAAGACAGCATTTTGCTTGCTTTACTAGCTGCAGCATCACAAAGAAGTCTCATGTTCATCTTGTGGTCAATCAAGCACGGGTTCATCAGCGGCAGGTCATGTCAGACCAACCTGGTGGCCTTCTACGATCAGGTCACTAAATCATTGGATGCAGGGGTAGCAGTGGATATAGTCTTCCTGGACTTCCGGAAGGCTTTTGACACCGTCTCTCAACCCGTTCTCATTAGGAAACTGGGGGACTGTGGCGTAGACACCCACACAGTCCAATGGGTCGCCAACTGGCTAGAGAGCCGCACCCAGAGGGTGGTAGTGGATGGGTCCTTCTCGGCCTGGAAGGACGTGGGCAGTGGGGTCCCGCAGGGCTCGGTCCTCGGGCCCGCCCTGTTCAACATCTTCATCAGTGATTTGGATGAGGGGGTGCAAAGCACCCTGTTCAAATTTGCTGATGATACCAAGATGTGGGGGGATGTGGGCACAATAGAAGGGAGCAACAGGCTACAGTCGGACCTTGACAGGTTACAAGGATGGGCGGAGGAGAACAGGATGGGGTTCAACACAGACAAATGCAAGGTGATGCACCTGGGGAGGAACAACCAGCACCATACCTACAGGCTGGGGAACTCCCCTCTTGTCAGCACGGAGGTGGAAAAGGATCTTGGAGTCATTATTGACTCCAAGATGAACATGGCTCGGCAGTGTGGGGAGGCGGCTAGGAAGGCCAACTGTACCTTGTCGTGCATCCACAGATGCATTTCAAGCAGGACCAAGGAGGTGATCCTCCCCCTCTATGCGACACTGGTCAGGCCGCAGCTGGAGTACTGC
>NW_005842297.1:419153-460544 GCF_000455745.1 Alligator sinensis | reverse complement strand
GTGTGACCCCCGTTCCTCTTTCCTGCCATGGCAGGGGGTCGGACTAGATGATCTGCTCAGGTCCCTTCCGACCCTAGAAACTATGAAACTATGACCCCCAAGTCCCTTTTATCCATAGTGCTAGCCAGCGTAGCACTGCCAAGCCTATAAGCATGCTGCAGGTTTTTCTTCCCAAGGTGGAGAACCTTGCATTTTTCAGTGTTAAATACCATCAGGTTCTCATTCGCCCATTTCCTGAGCCTGTCAAAGTCTGCCTGGATCACCCTCCTGTCCTCAGGTGTGGATGCTTTACCCCGGAGTTTAGTGTCATTGGCAAACTTGGCCAGTCTACTTCTGACTCCAATGTCTGCATCATTAATGAAAATGTTAAATAGTATAGGGCCAAGGACAGAGCCTTGAGGGGCCCCACTAGTCACAGCACACCACAACGATTGACTTCTGTCAACCACTACCCTCTAGGTCCTACCAGAGCCAATTCCCCAGCCAGCGAATCATGGTGAGGCCGAGGCCAGAGTTAGCCAGTTTTGCTAAGAGGTGATCATGAGATACCAGATCGGAGGCTTTTTTAAAGTCAAGATCTCTTCCCCCTTGTCCAGGTGATAGGTCACCTGGTCATAAAAGGAAATAACATTGGTCAAGCAAGACCTACCCACAACAAAACTGTGCTGGCCATCCCTCAGGATGTTGCCATCAGCCAGTCTGTTAAGAATGGCCTCTATGATAATCTTTTCTAAGACCTTCCCCGGGATAGAGGTCAGGCTGATGGGCCTGTAATTTGCCAGATCCACTTTCCTCCCTTTCTTAAAGATAGGTGCGACATTGGCTTTCTTCCAATCTTCGGGGACTTCACCAGAGCACCAGGAGTTCTCAAAGATCCATGCCAGGGGCTGAGCTATGATGCTTGCCAGCTCTTTGAGTACCCTTGGGTATAAACCATCAGGGCTGGCTGACTTGAAGATATCTAGCCTGTCAAGGTATTCCGTCACGAGGTCAGCTTTGATGGATGGTAAGGAATCTCCCCCACCTGGGCCTCCCTGTCCTGTAATGGGTAGGGGCATCCCATGGAACTGGTGAAAGACCGACCAAAGTACCCATGTAGCAAGTTGGCTTTTTAGGGGCATTGGTTGTCAGTTGTCCCAACAGGTTTAGCAGGGCTCCAATGTTGCCCTTGCTTTTCCTCCAGCTCCCCACATAGCTAAAAAAGGACTTTTTATTGTCCTTGATTCTTGTAGCTAGCTGGAGTTCAGTTGCAGCCTTGGCTTTCCTGGTTCACTCCCTGCAGGTCTGGACCAGTGCAGTATTCCTTGTTAGAGGTGGATCCCATCCTCCATCCTTTGTAGGTCTTTCTTTTTAGATGCATGAGGTCTGCTAGTTCCCTGGAGAGCCAGGGGGGCTGCTGTGCCCTTTTGCTGCCTTTCCTCCTATATGAATAAACTTTGCTTGTGCATCTAGGGTCAATCCTTTGAGAAGCAAGCACTCATCCTAAGCTCCCCTCCCCTTTGGGCTGTGGTCCTTTAGGGCCTCACTGACAAGCCTCCTAAGCTTGTCAAAGTCAGCTTTCCTGAAGTGGAGGATGTCTGTATTGCTGACTGACTTGCTAGGTTTATGGCGGATGGTGCAGGTGATCAGCTCATGGTCACTGTCACCCAGCTTCCCTTCGATCATTAGCTCACTGATTAGGTCATCCCCCATTGCCAGTACCAGGTCAAGGAGCACTTTACCTCTCATCAGCCTATAGACTTCTTGCCTCAGATAGAGGAATGTTCCAGGAAGTTCCCACTCTGCAATTGTCTCAGAAATACAGTGCTCCAAAGTACGTACTGAAAGTCATCACTTGAAGATAGTGACACACCACTATACAAAATGGAGGTTGCTGAATTCCACTACAAGTTCTGTGTGTTATTACTGCTGCCAGGGAGGCTTCAAATACCAGTCAAGTTTGGGAATAACACAGACACTGCCATACTGGATCAAATCTACTAACTGCTCAGTCCAACATCCTGTCTTTGATAGTGGCCATAATCCACTGAGAGGAAGAGGAAGAAATAAAAATCCCACAGAATATGGAAATGCACAATAATTTTTTCCAGTATGTTAGTTCTCATGCTATTTGTACTAGAGACTGAGTTAACTCCTGATGAATAAGATTTCTTGCCCCTTCTGAAATATTTATAATTTATTATGCTAACTCTGGATATTGTTGCTATCTACATACATATCCAATCTTTCAGAATCTTGGCCTCTGTGACTTTCTGACAGTGAGTTGAGCCATCTAATTAAGTGTTGTGTGAAAAAGTTTCCCTTTACTGGTTCAAATTTCCTACACTTTAATTTAAATAAATTATTCTCTGTTTATACATAATTAATTATCTCTACATATTTTTACCACATCTCTTCTTATCCATCACATCTGTAAGATAAATAATCCTAGTCTTTTCTTATGAGAGCTTTGCTATGCCTCTGCTTATTACCTTTGACCTTTTCAGAACCCTCTCTAGCTCCACGTATCACTTTGGAGATAGGGTGTCCAACACTGCACAGACTCGTTCAACTGAGGCCACATCACTAACCTATATAACAATATTAGAATATTCTCCATATTGTCCAACATTTTTTTCCTTAGGGACCTTAACATCCTGTAACCTTTTCAGACAACAGGTCCACAATGGGTAGAGGTCTTCTTGAAGCTATCACCAGTATCACTTAAGGCATCTTGAGTTGATTAAGTTGATATCAGGTGTATCAATTGCTTTTTTCCCCTCTTCTAATGAATATTATTTCGTATTTACTTGTCCTTCATTTGCCATCATGCATCCTGAATCATCTAGTTTGTTTAACTAAAAAGCTGTTAGTCTCTCATGCTTACCAGCCTCTGTTGTGAAGATGTCTCAGGATGGGTGTAGACACAGAGCTTCTTTAAGGGAAAAAACAGTGTGTAGGACACTGAGCAAGGCAAAGCTGTTGGGCTTACATGGGTCTTGCAAGGCCTGCCCTGTAAAAACTCTCATAAAAACAAGTGAATCAAGGGAAGCCATCTTTAATTATGTTCTGTGCTATCAAAGAGTTTGTTTGAAATGAAAACACTACAATCCTTTATTCTCTGTATTAAATATCTGTGAACTTCAAACTGTCTTCTGTTAGTTTCTTCCCAGGCGCATTTCTCTTCTGTTCCCAACACCATAGTATAACTTTCTTAACATTGTTTCTAGGACCTCCTAATCTTCTTACACTCTTGTTTTTTGCCTACTAAAAAGAAGGTATTTACTACTAATCAAATCTTTTGTTCTGGAAGCTTCTGTGCTTTCCAAATAAACAAATCCAATTCCAAAATGTTCTGCTTGATTAACACGGGCATGTTCTTTTTCCACAACTCTTTTCCAAAGCCAAGTTTTTTTTCCTGCTATAACACTAGTATACTGATAAACCACCTCAGAAATGGGTAATGGAGCTAAATTCATATTAACATCTGTGTTCCACATCAGGAAGCCTACCTGCAACACTTTCCCTGCTTGTCTACCTCTTTTTGTATTAGTAAGGTATCCATTTTACAATCTAGCTTAGTTACAATTGCTATACTTACACATGGTGATAACAGAGTGATTACTGTAACTGAATAGTAAAAGCTTCCCTCCATATACCATCTACTTCAATATGTGGTTTGGTATTTCCAAGCCAAGAAGGAGCTGAAGCTAGAAGAATTGCAGGAACAAGGAAAAGGAGTGGGAAGCATTATGAATGTTTGGTGACAATCTTTGGAGGAGAAGGGGGATTGTAGGGAGGCATGGGGAAAATGTATAAAGTATAGACATCCTTTTCTTACTCCTCAGTCCAAGTGCAGATAGTAGTTTCTCAGTCAGTTAATGCCCTCAGCTGATAACAACACAATTCAGTTCAACAGCAAAGCATACAGCTGGATAGATTTTAGTTCTTCCTCCTGTGTAATACATACCTTGCTATTTGGGAAAGGAGAAAGCAATTTTTGATGGTCCAAACTATTCCCACTGATAAGCATATAAAGAGTGCTGCCTCAGGCAAATACTGAAAATGTTCAGCCGGGCATTGAAAAGGGCAAAAAACCACAGGAATCTGCTAGGTTTGCTGGAGGTGCAAATTAGTTGTTGGTTTTGTTTTTTTTTTTTAAACATAGCTCTTCAATATATCAAGGGAAGATAATGTTTACCATATTTGTATTAGTCATTTAAAATTAATTGTATGCTTAAAATATACAATCCCAGGCTAGACTGACATCTAAATGAAAGCTTGGATCACTGGTCTTGCAGAAAGAAGCTTCCTCTGGTGAATGGGTTAAATTGCTGCTGTCAGTCTGAATATAATTAGCACAGCTGATATGCAAAGAATTGCTCTGTCAGGAAATGTCACCGTCACTGAGCACTACTCCCAGTCTGCATTCAAGTTTATGTCTGGCTCAGAGAATTTAAATAACGGGTTGGGATTCACATGTAAAAAACTGCTGGATGTACACAAGAAAAAAGTCCCCCTACCTCTATTTCAGTTTTCATTTTAGTCTAGAGCTTTATATAAAATGCGGTTATCGCCTTTATTGCATCTTCCTGGCTTTCATCAATTGCATTGAGGCACTTAATGAGAAGTATTTCTTTGGTAAATCATTGCATTTTTAATAGCAGTTAAAAAAAGGCTAAATGGAGCAAAAGGAGTTGACACATGGACACTACCACCAGCATTTACAAAGTGTAATTAAAATAACCACCCACAGGCTATTCTCTTCCTGGTCCACCCTTCTCTTGGAGCAGTCCCAAAGGGCTGTTTCCAGCACTCTCCTTTCTTCTCTTGAACTTCCCCTCACCTAGTTATTGTATTCCAATGGCCTCTTATCTCTGTGTTGGAAACAGTCAAATCTATCTTTGTATACCATCCTTCATACTTACTTCTCTGATATTTCAACAGCTTCTCTCAAGTTTCATACATCTCTAAGACATTTTATGCAAATTGTTTAACATGCTAATTTAGAAATGATTTGGACATAACCATAAGCTTCAGATTCAAGTTGTTACTCCCTAAGCAGTGGTGGAAGCAGGATAAAAGAACTGCACAAAAGTTCACAGCCCTGGACGTGGCTATAAATGAGGAGCTTTTGCATGGGTAGCTGGGTGCAGTTAGGTGCTATTCCAGGTAGAAATCAAGAAATTTGAACAGTTAGCTGCCTTTTTCTGAGAGGCTGATGATCATGGTGATGACAGTCTGAGGATGAGTGGATGCTCTCTGCTGTTGGTTGACTATGTGGATTTTGGGGTCAGGTAGGATAGTGACCAGAGTATTAGTAGTGCAGAATACTGCTAGTATGTTATATAGGTACCTGCTGAGTCAAACAGGTATTCTGGGGAGTCAGGAGACTTTATGAGGTTTGATTGGGAGCTCTCTTGCTGAGAGGCTAGTAGCTGGGGTCATCTGGAGTCAGTACAGACTGGCTAATTGCTCTTACTGCATCTGGTATTATTCCTCCAGGGATGGTTCTTGTCGGAGGAACAGAACAAGGGGAGGCAGAGCTGCTGTCTTTCTGCTTTGGCAGCAGCTAACCACAAATGTCCTCTAATGGATGGACAGTCAAAAAGCTTGAGGCTGAATTGATTCAATCTTTGAAGGTTAGTCTAAGCTGTGTAGATTGAACAATAAACAGGTGAACAGACATTCATTTTTGATTTCACAAAGGCAGCAACATGCCTGCAGTGGCTGAGGCCAGAAGCTGGGAGGCACTAGGGTAAGCCTCCCTGCTTGGCTGGAGCAGACAATTGGGCTAAGGCTAGCGCTATTGGGGCGGCGGAGGGGGGGGGGGGTGTTGCAGAAAAGGTGCAAGGCGTCCTGGGATGCTGGCAGACTGTGAATTAACTTGAACCTGGAGGGGATTTGGGACAGAAGTTCAATAAACTGATTTAACCTAAATCAGTTAAGACTGATACTACATACATACAGGTTTATCTTAAACCAATTGTGGCCATTTTGATAGAAGTTAATGTGCACTGAACTTCTGTTGTGTTACAGATTTGAACCAGTTTCTGATCACTTATACTGGTTTATGTGTAATTTCTGTCTCTAGCCAAAGAATAATTGCAACTCTCACCCAGCCCAGCTGGAGATGCAAATTCATCTGGGCTGTGTCAATTTGACAGTGCTGCCAACTTTGTGAGTGCCATGTGAGCTGTGTGACACTTGGCAGCCCCCTCTCTCCTCATGGCTGTCCTGACACCTCCTTGAGTAAACATTGCAAAACCAAACTTCTCACCTTTCATCTTCTCCCTCTCATCACTGCTGACAATGCTGCTATCCTCCTGCTGATTCAAGCATACAGACTTACCAACACTTTTCACTTCTCTCATCTCAAATTTCAGCTCAAGCCAAATATTGTCACTTTGCCCTTTTATAACAGTTTGAAGTTTTACATTTTGGTTCCGTCCATTCAAACAAAATCTTAGTTCAGATAAGAGACTAACCTCTCTTCTGCCTCTCTAGGCTTGCCTTGCACAAACTCAAAATAAAATAACTAAATCAGTGTATACACATACCTTTTGTTATTTTGGTACAAGTCCATATGAGGACACACTTATTTGAAAATGAAGCGTTTTGTTTGAGTTAAGCTGAAATCATTTTAAATCTTCAATTGAAATATTCTATTTTTAACCTGAAATAAAAGGCTGTTCAGAGACTTGAAAAATAAATAAGCGGTATGAATTAAAGCAGATTTTGCTATTTTAGTGCAGATTTGTGTGTACACTGACCCTCCAGTTTAATCCCTCTTCTATTTATTCAATATCCAGCTGCTAAAATAATCTTCTTCCACCTCTGTCCCTATTGTTCTCACCTGCTCACACCTCTTCACTGCTTCCCAGCATCTTTCCATATAATAATTTGAACTCGTCTCTAGTTAAACCTTGAGTTACTTTTTCAAAAATAGACCGTTAATCACTGACCCAAAGACAATGTGATGAAACTATTGAAATTGTGGCATACTTGTTCATTGCTTTAAATTATTGCAGAATAATTATGTTCCAATTAAAAAAGCTGTACGTATCCAGTCCTTATGGCTATGAAGATAATATTCAAAATGTAAACCAATATAATTCACCAATGTCTCCCTAAATCTGTAAACAAGTTTGAAACCATGCTCAGAGAGGTCTGGATTGCCCAACATATATCAATAGAGTATTAGCATCAAAGCAGAATCAATATTCTTTGGCTGCACACACACGCCACCCTACTATGAAGTAAATTGACTTTACTTAACAGTGAATGTATCTACAGATGCATTTGATCTGGGAGCAGTTTACTTGCAAGTAAACTACACGCCAAAATGCTCCCAGGCAGGTGTCTATATGTGCAGGGTCTCAGTAGCAGATTTCCTGCTCATGGCAGCAATCTGCTCCAGCCCCCACTGGCCCTAGCACCAGCCCTCTGCAGCAGCCAGAGGGAGCTCTGGGTTTCCCCTGGGTGCTAGCCCAGGGGCTGGCAGGGAGCTGTCTCCTGGTGGGGGCTGAGACATTGCTCCCGGTCAATGGTCTATATGTGCGCTACTGTAGTTACTAATCTCAAGTAAATTTGCTACTTACATTTGCAGGTTGCAAATTTACTTGTGATTAGAGCTAATTACTGTGCAGTAAACATCTGCACATGTAGACATGGATGCTTACTAGCAGTAATTAGCTCTATTGTGCAGTAAAGTGTCTCATGAAAAAGTAAAACACCCAGTAAAAAAAAATGTGTACCAGACTAATATCTACTGTTCTAGTCAGTTTTGTCCCAGGGTAGCCATTTGATCCTCAGAAACCTAGTTGCCAAGCAGTGCCTACTGCTGGCAACTAATCTAGGGGAGCTGATTGTGTGATCAGTCCTTACTATGGAGCCAATTTAACTACAGAATAACATCGAGGGTAAATTACTTCTAATTACTAATAAAATTACTAATTCTAATTACTAATATCTACCACTGGAGCATTTGAATATGGAAGGGAGGAGATCTCTTTCCTTTTTTCCCTTTCAACAGGGATACAGGGATAATTGTGTGTGTATATTACACACACATACACCTATCTATCTATAGGTGTGTGTGTGTATTGATATATTGGATATATTGGATGGACATCTTGCATTCATCCATATTTTATATATACATGTGTGTATATATATATACACACATATACACACACACACACACATATATATGGATGAATTCAAGATGTCCCTCCAATATATCAATACACACACACACGCAGCTAGCTAGCTAGGAGGGGTGTGTGTGTGTGTGTGTGTGTGTGTGTGTAATATACACACACATCCATCCCTCCATCCCTGCTGAAAGGGAAAAAAGGAAAGAGCTTTCCTCCCTTCCCCAGAATTAATGCCTCAACTATTTCTAGATGGCCCTATCTAGTAACAGAGATACAATGCACTACATTTTGGCTGCTGAAACTTCTAGTTTCCACTGACTGGTTGCTGTGTGTGTATGTGTGTATGGGTGTTTAAAATATAACACACTGCCAATACTTAATTTAAAATTATATGAAAGTAGAGGGGATTATTTTTTATGCATTCATATAATTTTGTACAGTTCTCCAAGTACATCAGTGATTCTCAACTTTGGATGAAAGGGGGGAATTTGCATAGAAGATTGCTCAGTGAATTGGCCAATTGTAACAAACAAAAGGGAAAGTCCTGTTTTTTACTTTTTCCAAGTACCCAGAGAAACACCACAACAAACATGCAAATATCCCTAGCAAGTCAGGACTTCTCATCACTCTGGGCATGAAGGATAAGGGTCATTTATTCTAAAACATTATTATTATACCCTTCATCCCATACATTTATCTATGCAGCATCATAAGACTCAATTTCATAGTTAAAATCCAGGTATTTGCCTTTCTTGCCTAAGCATATGGCTACTAAGAAGTTACTAGTAGAAAATAAAACCACCATCAACACTGGGCATGTCTACACAAAACAATGCGCAGAAGAATAATTTTACTGTGTATTAGCACAGCTGGCAAAAATGGAGCTAATGCACTAATGACCAGTAGATTTAGCGTAGTGAGCATTAACCTCACTTAAAAAGCGTTCATTTATAATAATGTGCAGTAGTGCTAATTACAGCGCATTAAGTTAGTACCAGTTATTACAGGTATTAAACTTAATGTGCTGCAATTATGACTCATTAATGAACATGTAGACGCACTCACTAAAAGCGAGAAATTAATTTCCAGGTTAGGTCAAGGAATTGGCATATGAAGACCAAAAAGTTGGTGGCCTCCTAATTGCAACTCAGCACATCAGAGAGATGAATTAAATGTGAAGCTGAATCCATAAACTATTTCTCTAAAGAAAACCGGACAAATTTTATGACACAAATGTCTCTAGATTCTGCTAAATCTTTGAAATATGTAAAATATTTCATGTGCTAAATGTTATGACATCAATTACATTTTCCAGCTATTTTTAGACATATTAAAAACAAGATACTAAAAGGTAGGTTGTGCATGCAATTAAATCATCTCTAGTTTTCAAACAATTTAATTAACATAATTAATTATGCACATTCTCAATGTTGTAACATTTCTACTATTCATACATATAATTCAGTATTTAGGTGCCCAGAGGCTTTTGATAATGAACTTCTATGAATTAAAACGTTTTAAAATTTATTTACAGGGCAATCATCTAAGACTTTATCAAAGGACAATGATTAAAATTGGAAACATGCTTGTAGACCATTTGATAGGTGTACGTTCTATATGCTAATTCTCTACTATTTGATTTGAATCCTGCAGATCAATTCTGTTCAAGTACAACACCTACTACCACCCAGGACAAAGAAAATATGATTGCCTTAAATCTCAGGCATGCAGCCTCCCATGGGATTAGAATATAGATGAGCTGCAAATGAAACACTCACGTCATAGGACTGCCCAAAGCAATTTTCCAGCATGGCCCCCTCCCCTCAGGACATATTTTACTCCACCTTTACTATGTGCATAACATGATTTACATGCTAATGAGAAGTGACAGGAACTAAGTAATTAGGAAGCAAGACTGTATCTTGGTATGCATGTTAAATATTGTAAACTGCATTTCTGGAATAAATATTCAGCCTCTTTCTTCATTTTCTTCTTAATTAGAAAGCTGAATTAATGTATTCCTTTTAACTCTAATAAACCATTAGGTAAAATATCCTGTAGGTAAGAAATTGAAAAGAAATATATTGATACAATAAGGAGTGCATAGGTGATTAGCCTTAGCTCTGTAGTGTTTAGTAATCATTACTACTACTTATGAAGCATTGATGGCGCACTCAGGACTGTACAAAAATTCAGAGAAGGAACATTTTTTCACCACATAATTTATAGACTGAAGTCATATCTACATAGAAAGCAGTGGTTTGTAACTTGCCCAAGATTACACAATTAATTTGATTTTCTGACTTCCAGTCCAGTGCCTTAGCTAGAAGACCATCTCTTTACCATGCAAATCTTTGTTCCTTGAGAAAGTTTAAGAGCTCCTGGAACTCAATTTGGATAATTCAAAACAACATAAATAATAAAACTTCCCACCTTCCCACCATCTATCCAACTGTCTCAAAATGCTCCCAAAACATGTTTTCCTTTAATTATTACATATTGAAATACCATATTTACTCAATTCCAAGAGAGGGTTTTTCTTTTCCATTCAAAAGGGGGATAACCAAGCCACATCTTAGAATTGAGTGTCTGGCTGCTTCATCTGGGAGCTGTGGGGAGATCCTATGTAGGAAGCCTGGCTCAGCAGGGGACAGTGGTGGTGGCACAAAGGCTCCTCCTTCCCTGCCTGGCTCTCTGCCCTGTCTCCCCCACTGGCTAGGAGAAGGCTAGAAGAAGGAAACTGCACGCTACCACAATTGCTCCCTGCAAGGTGGGGCAGGAACAGGTTGGGAGTAAGTCTGAGGCTCCCCTGTGCCTGTATCAACTGGGAGTTATGGGGAGCAGCTGTGCAGAAAGCTCAGCTTAACTGGGGACAGCAGCAATGCTGAACAGATCCTTCCTTTCCTGCCCAGCTCCCAGCTAGCAAGAGCTGAAGGATGGTGTGTAGGGAGGAGAGCTTGATGGGGACCACGTGCTGGAAGAAGGAACTTGCACGCCCTGTTGCTATCCCCAACCAAGCTGGGCTCCCTGTGCAGCTGCTCTGCATAGCTCCCAGCTGATGCAGGCATGTGGGATCCACAAAGCGACTCTTGACCTGCTCCTGCTCCTGCTCCACTCTGCACTGCAAGGAGCAGCTGTGGCAGCACACAGATTCCTCCTCCCAGCTTCCTGCCAGCCAGGCAGGGAGCAAAAAGGTGAAAGAAGAAACACTGCACCCATGGTCCCTGGCCAAACCAGGCTCCCTACACAGCTATTCCCTGCAGCACAGGACAAGAGCAGCTCAGGAGCAGCTCTGGTCTCCTCCTGTGCCTGGATCAGTCAGGGACATTAGCAGGGTCAAATGGTGGGGAGGCACGCATGTGGATGTAAGTGGTGGTGGAACAGGCACAGGAGGGGCAAAGAGCAGGGGTTAGGCTGCCTACTCCCCACATCACTTGCCTTCCCACCACCTGCCCCACACCTGCCCCCCTTCACCTTTTGCTCTCCAGTAGCTGCTTTCCCACTGCAATGGCTGGAGGGCAGGGGGAGGGGTACAGGGATGAATTTAAGATGTCCCTTCAATAACTAGATTCTAGACTTAGAAAATTATAACAAATTTATAATTTTCCATGTTTAGAATTACAGGGTTATCTTAAATTGTCAATAATTTTGGATTTGGGGAAGTATGGTTAATTAAATTAATTTATTCAAGAATTATAGGGGTATTACAAGGCCTTTCCTTGAGGAACTGCAGGCCTTCAA
The DNA here is from genome assembly GCF_000455745.1 of Alligator sinensis. Taxonomy (NCBI): domain Eukaryota; kingdom Metazoa; phylum Chordata; order Crocodylia; family Alligatoridae; genus Alligator; species Alligator sinensis. The sequence goes on along the minus strand of NW_005842297.1, from coordinate 448,665 downwards.
ATACATTACTTTCTAGCATGGAACATTCTGAGAAGAGAGAGATTTGGTGGCATCTGAAGTGGAGCTCAAAAGAAGTAACATTAGTAGTTAAAAAATACAAAGGAAAACCAGAGAAAGTAATAGCAGTGTGAATGCAAACAATATGAGGAAAATAAAGAACAGTGGGGGAGATAATATAAAATGAAAAAGGAAGATGGACAGAGAAAAATAAATGAGAAGGATTTAGTTTAAAGGCCTTTAGTTACATGTTGATTATTCATACTTAAAATATTTATTTTTAGTATCATAAATGTGTGCATAGAAACTAATGGACACAAAACCTAATGCACACTTACATAAACCTACATATGCATTTGCAAACTGAGTGAAGTAGTTGTACTGCTAGAGTTCTGAGTCTTGCATAATTTTTTCTGCCAGATGTGATATTTTTATTAAGAACCAAAAACAGTTTTAAATGAACTGCCTCTTTGTTTCCTTGAGAAGACAGCATTAAATATCTGTTCATAGGTTTAAGAAAATATGGAGGGGGGGTTGCTCCCATTGAAAAATCTTAGTGTTTGCTAGTAGTCTTTCATATGGTATCATCATCAAAGAGCAGAACCTACAGACAAGTTTAGCACTGACAACAGGATATGAGAAAATTAATTTGCTTCTTAATTCTACCACTGTCAGTCAATGACTTGGGCATAAGATGCTGGCTGACCAGTAGTGTTGGTTCAACCTCAAAGCCATGGTACTTTTTCGCAGTCTAATACAGTGGTCACCAACTGGTGGATCATGATCTAAGGGTCAATTGGGGAGCCCCTGACAGTCGATCTCAGTCTGGCAGGGCTAGCCCCCCAGACTGAGATCGACTGTCAGAGGCTCTGTGACCAGGAGCGGCAGGATCCATGCGGCTGTGCTGAGCCATGCCCCCTGCTGTTGGGCCTGGCCAAAGTTAGTGGGACGATCCCCCTCCGCACCCCCTGCCACCGGATGAGTGGGGCCCTGGCTAGGTGGGCTGGGTGAGGGTTGGGTCCCCGGCGGCTAGTCCAGGCATGCAGGGGGGCTCCCACCACTGCACATGCCCCCCAATCTGTGCATGGGGTGAGGCAGCTGCTGCTATGGGCTGGGCTTTGTGTCCAGAGTCTCACTGCAGCTGGCCTGGGAGCAGCCCAATGCCATGTGTGTCCCGCCACTGGACAGGCAGAGGACGAGATTCAGCCCAGTGGCAGGAGGCATGTGGTGTTAAGCTGCTCCTGGGCCAGCTGCAGCTGGGCTCAGGGCACAAAGCCCAGCCCACAACTGCAGTCACCTCTGCCACACACAATAATGGAGCATGTGCCCCCCAACCCAAATGCTGGAGCAGTGGTGAGAGAGGGAGTGTGGTTGGAGCAGGGGCAGGCCCTGAATGGGCAGGTCATGGGGTGGGGTGGGGTGACACGCAGTTCAGGAGGTCACAGGGGGCGCGTGCCCCCAGATCTGCATGCTGGCCAGGCTTGCTGCCTCTGTGGGCTGGGACCGGGGCAGTGGCCGAAGCCAAGGCCTGTTTGTGCCACAGGCCCTGGCTGCACTGTGCGCTGGACAAAAGACAGCACCGCCAAGCACCGCCACTGTCCCACTGCTGCTTTATTGCTCTGAGCTGCCTGTCCTGAGCTGGGGGCAGCCTGTGTCAGCCATGCAGTGCCAGGGACGGAGGTGGGACTCAAGCAGGGAAGCTGCCTGGAAGGGACAGCTTGGGCTGAGAGGTGGTGCTCCCGGGCAGCTGCCCCGCTCCAGTCCCACCACTGTCCCCAGTGCTGCGTAGCTGACACAGGCTGCCCCCAGCTCCGGGCCAGCAGCTCAGAGCAATAAAGCAGCGGTGGGACAGTGGCGGTGCTTGCCAGTGGTGTCTTTTGTATGGTTCACAGCGCGGTTGGGGCCTGAAGCACAGGCTTGTGGTGCAGCTCAGGCAAGCCCCTCAGGAAGAGCCTGGAACTTCCCCGGCCCCAGCCTGGAGCAGCAGCCAGACCAGCTGGTGTGCAGATCCGAGGGCATGTCCCCCCTGGGCTGCGTGCCCCTCCTCCCGTGCCCCACAGATGAGTCACTTGCAGCTCTGGTGCCCTGCCCGGTGTATGGTAGATCTTGGGTTGCTTTTTAATTCAAAAAGTGATCTCCAACTTAAAATGGTTGGAGACCACTGGTCTAGTACCACTGGTTCTATTATGTGGCAGAGAATAATTCCTTCTTCTACGGGAAGTCTAGGGTAACATTCTATAATCTGTTTTGCAGTTGGTTAAACTACCTGACAATGAGCTCCTGTGGGTCTAGAAGCCAGGAATTATTGGCCTCCTTCCACACAAAACCTCACAGAAGGAGAAGACAACCTGGCAACTCCACAGCACATACCCTTTTCCCCACAATTAGCTTCCCAAACTTGGGATGTATAGTTTTTGGTATGGAAGCTCTTTTCTTCACTGGAAAGGAAGCAAGCCTGGAGATACTGTGCATGCCATGCAGCTTCCAAGAAACCTGCCATTAGGGCAGAGTCCTGTGTTAACCCTCTCACAGCCATATATGAGCACTTTTGCTTATGTCTGAAGCAGCAAGTGAGCTGCTAGTAGTGTCTTGATGAAGCTTGTGATCTGCACTAGGGATGTAATTACCTATTAATTAAATAGCCATTTAAACTCCCCTAATGTTATTGGATAAACAGTTCACCAATAACATGCTTCTACCAGGGACTGACCCTCACATGTACTCACTTGTTCTCTGGGCAGCAGCAGTGGGCTGGGAAAGCCTCTTGCCCACTGCTACCACCGGCACATGGCTGATCAGGGCTGTAAGTGGCTGCATTGGGGTCCACGGAGCTCCCACTTGGCTAGTTGCCAGTGATGGGTACATGCACACCTTGGGGCAGATGGCAGGGAAGGAGCCAGGGCTACACTGCCACAAGAAGGATCAGGCCTCATGGCTCCCCTGCCACTTTTCTTCCATACTAGGTACTAGGTCCCTCACTCTCTCTCCCCTCTCCTCATTCCTCCCTCCCTCCATCCTGCCTGCCCTGCTAACTTCAGGGGCACCATGCCACTTCCCTTCTCCCTACTCTGCTGGACTGCTCCCCACCCTGCGCTAAACAATAACTAGTAAGGTATTACCGGTTAGCAATATGTGAATGTTTAACTGTTCACATCCCTAATGTGAATGCAACATTATTTACAGGAATGTGTATAAAGAACTAATTACAGTATAAAAATAACAGTTTTGCTATTGCTCTGCAAGGGTCTGGGCCTAATTTTGTATGACACAGGTACGTCATCTTGGAAACATAAAATGTTCAGGAAGTATGGCATCCCAGGAGATAGTCAGGGGGAGGCAGCTGGAACCAAGAACTTCCTAACGCCACACTGTCTAGACACTATTGTCAGGAGGACTTACTCCTTGTCCCACAGTTGGCTATAACACTGGTTGTTTCCCCCCACTACATTCTGCTTTCTAAAAAAAAAAAGATGCAAGGGAATATGGTGATTGCATAATTAATTGCACTGTTCCTCCTAGAAACATGAGGCAAATGGCAGAACAGGTTTGGTTCATGACTGTTTGTGAATTCAGGTGGCTGGCTAGATACTCAAGGTAGCAGACGTGCTACCATAAGTACATATGGTATCTTACACATTCCATGCTATATATAGCAATCTATACTTTCTCTGGGAGATTTCCACTTCTTCTCCCATAGTTATTAGACATCTGAATGGTACCACAATGCTACAGATTTCCCCATTTGGCAGAAGTGTTTTGTTCATGATTTGATAAGGTCTCAGGGTACATACAATCAGTAAATATTTCTCTAAGTAGCATTTAATTGCATACCTGTTTCAGGTAAGTGGCATTAGGAAGATATCAGGCTATGCAGGGGATATATTATTGGAGTCCCAGTTTTTAGGACTCTGGATAAATGGTTGCTGGCACACACAAGGACTGGACTTAATGACCTGGGATGCCTTTTCCAGTACATTAGTCCTAAATTCTAATCAGTTCTGAGGTCACAACCTCCTGTCATGTATAAACCCTCAATCTGCGTTCACGAATTATAAGAGTAGGGTGGCTACTGGTGGTTGTGCAACATCAAAGAACACTATTCATCCTCTGACCAAGGACCACGAGATGATCCTAATCTGTTAATCTTCCTGTGATACTGAACAGCTCATACCATTTCAGAGGACAAAAAGCAGAAGACTGACATGCTTATATTGAGTTGAGAGGGCTCCCCATGAGGGACTATTGTAAGAAGAAAAGTCTTCCTAGGTCCTTGTTGCAGAGCATCTTGGTGTTACAGGCAACTGTGGCCAATCAACCACAGTGGACAAAGACAAGGTTATATTCAGGTCTGATCCCAAATTAAGTACTTGGATACAATGGTGATGAGTCCAGTATGAAAACCTATAAATAAAAAAAATAAAACTAAAACATACCCTCAATTGTCTCTTCAAAGCAAGCTAGTGTTTGTATCATTTTATGTCTGTCAAACTATTCCTCTATGCTTTATCATCACCATAGTATCTAAGTGCCTATTATTAGGAGGAGAACATCAATGAAAATCTGAGATACATCCAGTGATGTACATAATGCCTCAGTGAGTAGGTGGGTTTTTATGTTACAATTTCATGGGAATAAAGTTTAAATGTTCTTGCCTGATATACTTTTTATCCTTCTTCATCATAAATATTCAAAATTGGTATATACCAATATAAGAGTCATTTCTATTCACAGATTTTATGCACCAAATATGTGTGGAAACAGATGACAGTATTAAATAGTCAAAACTAACTTTATGTTTGTCTTTTCTGGCAGAATTCCTCAATTTAGCTAGCCAGATAAGAATGAATAACAATTGGCAAAGTCACTGAATAAAAAGTAGAAGATGAAGATGAATTATTCCTTTGAATTCTTTCCTTGACACATGAAGTGCAGATGGTATTGGATGTAAAAGGCACTTTTTAATGGTTTAAAAATAACTAATAAGTCAATTTGTCCACCTTTATAGACATCAAAATATTGCTATACTGGGCCTATAGATGATCAACATCCTGTGACCAATTTTGCCTTCTTAGAGAATATTTACTGAAGCATTTTTTTAAAAAATGAATAAGAGTTGCATAATGCAGAACTTGAAATAGGGCAGAATAGGATGCTTAGAGAAGAAGCTTAAGCAAATAAGTAGAGCAAAGAAAGGTGGATTTGCTCAATATTTGTGCAGGAGCATTTCTATAAATTAACCCCAAGGCCAGCATCTCATACTTTACTTGACAGTTTATCAGCCCTGAAAATGAATGCAGGCAATTTAGATGAAGGATGAAGGCAGTGGCTTCAAAGCTATGCTAGGCAGCTCAAAAATATTCCTTGAGCTTAAGCTCTTAGTTTTCTAAAGGTTAATGGTCCCCAATCATCCCTTCCACTTGCTTTTATTAGTGTAAAATCAGTCTGTAGGTCTATTCAGTGTGCTGCACAAGGAAGTCAAACAGCATTAAACATAGTTGTTTTCATTCAAGTTTTCTCCTTCTGTGTGACTAAGGAAGGATTCATGTGGACATTATGACCCCCCCAAATAAATCTAGAACAGCCTTTACTACCAACCCATTTGTTAGACATTGTCAATATTTAAACAATATTACATTTAAAAAGTCTTTTAGAACCTGCAGCAAACACTAAAATACATTAAAACCCTGTGAACTAAACTCTACATGGACCATTTGATATAATTGGTTAAAAACAGCTGAAAATAATTGCAGATATTGTGTCTCTCTCAAATTCTCTCTGCATATGTCATAGTTTTTCAAATTCGGCACCTAATTTATTTTTTTCACTAATGAGCTGTTATTTAGGTAAAGAGTTTCACTGATTTTAATGTAAATCTTCCTAGGAATAACAACTCACAAATGTAATTTCAAATGTAAGTTCATATTTTAGAGACTGATTTTGATACCTTTATGAATTCATGGATAGTTCCATGAGGTCAGTTAAAGAGCATACAGTTTACCCAGAGGAAGGTAACAGCATATACCCTGAAGGTGTTTTTATTTCCTCTTTCTGCAAGAAAAACTATCACAAAGAAAGAGAGTTGAGAAATGAGAGGGTCAAGAAAAGAGTGGGTAACACCAAATGCTTTTGGAAGATGTGTCTTTTGGTGGATATATAAAATGATGGTTTCAACAATTTAAGGTAATTAATAATATCCTGACTTTTCCATCCAACTCCTGCCAACAGTGGGAGAGTAACAGCACTGTCACTTCACATAAATTCATCACTGATAACTATCTATCTAACTTCTGCCTCCAGTTTAAATGTTATTCTCTATTACCTGTTCCAAATAATGATATAATAGTTCTGTCTTCTGACACTGCTCTGATTTGACTGAGATGCTCTGTGAAAAATTTCTTGGATATGCAGCAGTGGTCCTTCTGTTTAAAAGTTATATTATAAAATGTGAAGTACCTTTATGGTAGGAGTCACCAAATGGCAGGAGTCACCAAATGGCACTATTGTACACAGTCTATTGCACATAGTTTTATCAGTTATTATATTTTGAAGAAAAATGTAGATTGTTGCTAGCTTCATGATAATTCTTTTTGAGAAAGATATTGGAAATAGCAAGGGAATTTGTTCTCTGGTTCTCTGTTTTCATCTCAATAGCCAGAGTCAGTTCTTGAAGCAAGGTTAATTTTTGGGAAATAGGCACTGGCTGAATTTATGAAAGAAGATATTATTTCATGAGGTTTGTATGGGAGGAGAGGGGTGAAGGGGTAGATCGATACATTAGATAGATAGATGTGTAAATAAACAATTTGAACTAAGATTATACCCAGATGCACAAATGATTTTTCCTTCAGGAAAATCATATGCAAGACACAAGGCTTTTGCTACCTTCTGGCAGAAAGACAGGAGTAGTTTTATTCATGTCATGGTAACCTCTTTGAACTTAGCACTGCTCCACACAGTTTCTATGCAAAAATACTGCAAGGTAATAACTGTGGTTGTGCTAGAGCTGCAGTAAAACTTTATTCAGAATTGTATCTGGTTGGAAAAGTTAATGGAGCTTTTCAAATGTACAAATATACTAATATACAATATTATAGTGTTTTAAGTTTGTGGTTAATAAACATATATATGTTTAAGCAATACTATTAAAACCTGCTGATAGGTTACTAGATGTACTAAAAACAATTCTGAAAGGTAATTGTTTAAGAATATTCATCTTCATTTTTGCACAGCTAAAAACTTTTATTTTATTTATGTGCGCTCAAATGCCTAATCAGACAGAAAAGATTAACATACTCTCATCTAAGTAACAGGTCTATAACTTGTAAGTACTGAACTAGTTCAATTATCATCTAAGGGTGAACTGTGTAATATTTTTAGATATGAATTTTTTGCCCATTTTATGAGATTTTATACCCCAAATAAATTACAGTAGTCTCATAATAGATAAAAAGGTTATTGCCCAAGGGTACTTTTTGACTTCTTTTTGTAAAGATATTTTATGTAAAGTAAAGGACATTACAATAGTTCTACTTTCCGTACAAATGAGAAGGAAAATATTGAAGTAATACAGAATAGATAAAATGATTTACTTACTCTCTTCAGACAGGATAAACAACATTCAAAGAGATTAATCCACATGAATATGTGATAAGTGAAAAAGGTACTTTAGCTTTTCTGACGTATTAGAAATATAAAACAAATATGCAATATTTTGGCAATAGTAGAATAGCTTTTATATTCTAATTTCTGCAGAAACTGTTATTTCTTATAGCCAAAAGGAAACATTGTGTTGAGCTGGTAAGATTTTGATAATCTTCTCAACAAATTTTCTGTCCCAAGTAATGTATGTACAGGATTACATCTCAAACATCCCTTTTATACTTCAGGCACTCATGGCAGATATAGGACTTTTAAAGGGCAAGTGAGGGAGCAGCGATCAATGCTGCAGGAGTGGTTGCATCCCTGTCCGCAGTTTCCCTTCCGCCTCCATTCGAGACAAGTCAGACCAAACCATGGGAGCAGCAGCCGGGGACTTTATTAAAGTTCTCAAATCAGGTAAGAACTTCCTCCCCTCCAGAAACCGGTGATATAATCACACTGCAGGTAAACTTAATTCTTAATGGAGTATTAACCTTTAGTACCCCATTGGAATAGCAGAACTGGGCAAAAATCTCAGCCTTGATGAAATGAGATGATTCAAAACTCCAGATGGACCAGAGTTAAAAATTCGATCAAGCAAAAAAAAGTTAGCTATTAGTTTATAGGTGTATCTATTTAAAAATGTGCTATGCATTTATATAATAAAAATGAGTTTAAGGTTTTATAATTTTCAATATTCCTCACAGAATACTGTGATCTGTCTTGTTTCACAGACAGGGCACAGAACACACTTTTGAACTTCAGCAAAAGTAAATATAGTCACAAAAATGTGACTGTCATATGCTCATCTGGTATTTACAAGCAAAAAGATTACCTTGTGGCTAAAATATCACTGTAGATTTGGAATCAGGGAATCCATGTTCAACTCCATACACTACTCTCAGATACTACAGTGACAACCACAGTATCAGAACATATATAACAGAGAATATGTCACTGAACATCCCTACACCTCAATTGCTTCTTTGAAAATGGAGACCTTTTTTGGTTGGGTCTTAGTCTATTTTAACTGTAGCTCTCCAAGACTGGGACTGTTTTCTATGTATGCACAACACAATGAGAACCCAATCTTTGCTGAGGTCTTTAGTTGCAAATAGCTGTTAATATTTATATTAGTGAATTTATATACAATAATTAACCAGTGAAACTCCACTTGGTATGAAGATACCTGGATCTTAAAGAACAATTATCATAACTTAGCCTGACATTTTCAATAACACAGGTCATAGAATATCATACAATAAATCCTGCCTCAGGCTATGGGCTTCTGGTTGAGCTAAAAGTGTATCTTGTAAAAAAAAAATAAAATATATATATATATATATATATGATTCTGAGTACAAGTGATAAACAATTCATCAGATTGTGTAGACAGCTCTTCCAATGGGTTAGTATCCCCACTACTAAAATATGGCACCTTGCGTCTCTCTTCCACTTCTGGTTATTGGATCTTGTTATGTCTCTTCTAGTAAAGTAAGGAGATTTTCCTATCAGAAATCCTTTATCCAGTACTTAGACACAATAGTCAAGTCACCTCTTAGGTTTCTGTTTGCAAACCTAAATGGATTATTTTATTCTCTCATTATAGGTTTTGTGGACCTCAACTCATTCTTCAGCCATTTTCTGATTATTTTCAAAATACCTAAGTTTTACAGAAAAGAGCAAGTTCAGGTTTTACTTTGATCATGCAACAATTTCTCTTTTACTGTAGTGATAATCAAAAACTACATTTTCTAGATACCTCTTACTGTTTGCAGTTGATAACTAACACAATTTTGGAAACCAGCAATAGGTCTGTTAGTGTACTGGTTTTCTAACTAAGAACACTTGAAAGGCACTGATGATATGTATTTTCCAATGAACCACCAGTCTCAGAAAAGCTGTTTTTCAATTTTTTCATTCAAATGCCAGAAGATTAAAATCTAGCGCAGATTTACACATATGATGAACCGTCCATATGCAGCAAGTTGAACTGATTTTAATACAGACATTCATAATCTCAAGCAAATACAGAAGTTTGTCAAGACTGGAGTGTAATAAAAGTCATTGCAATTTACAGAAGAAGAAAAATCAAAACAATTCCAGCTTCGTTGTGCTGCATTGTACCATTTATATATATTTGCCTTCAAGCTTATCTTGGAGTCATATGGCATTGGAAATTCAAAATAAAGATTTTCAGTTAGCTTCTACTGTATGAGAAAGGAAACGGAGATAACATAGCTAACCCCTGGTTCATTATATGTTATATATAAACTGGTGGTTACATCAGATTAGAGAAGTTATTGATCTGCTGGAAGTTCGTGTGTTCTTTCTCAGAATTCTTGAATTTCTATGAAATACAGTATGGAACAAAACATTAGCAAGTGGCCTTATATCGGGGTTCTGTGGGCTGGATCTGGCCCATCAATTGATTGCATCTAGCCCACGGCTGCCCCAGCAGGGCTCTGAATGGGTCCAAACCCTGCTTGCTCCTGCCCAAGGCAGCCCGCACTATACTCCCACCCTCACCCACCCTGTTCCCACTGACAGTGCCACCCCAACCCCAGCCCTGGCCTCTGTGCGCAGCTTCCTGGCAGGGCTGCTCTCACTGCTGCTGCAGCCTCCTGGGTACTGCTCGGCTCCAGCTGCTCCTCCTCCTCCTGCCCCTGCTATGCCACACCAGGTGGGGGGACGGGACAGGATGGGAAATTGAAGTTGGGCAGCTACTGCCCCAGCGCGTGGGGCTCCAGCTCCTGGTCATCTTCTACCACTCTGCCTACCCGGTGCAATAAGCAGCCACCAGCAGACAGCTGAGCGAGTGGAAGGTGGTTGGGAGCTGGAACCCCATGTGTTGGGGCAGGAGCTATAGCTTCCCCTCTGCCTCGAGCAGTGCAGCAGGGGCAGAAGACAGAGGAACCACTGGAGGTGGGGAGAGCTGAGCAGCACCCAGGCAGCTGCAGCAACAGTGAGAGCAGCCCTGCCAGGAAGCTGTGCACATTGACCAGGGCCAGGGCTAGGGCCACGGCAGTATGAGTGGGAGCGTGGGGCAGGCTACCCCAGAGTGGACTGGGAGGGGTTAGGCCCCACGCAGAGCACCATAGGGGCAGCTGTGGGTTGTTTGGGGAGGGGGAAGAATGCACCTGTACCATAATGCCTGTGTGAGCTCTGCTGCATGTGCCTCCTGCCCACCCTCCTTCCCCCCACCTCCAGCCAGCTCCCTGGACCTAGCGTGTGGGCATCCCTCTGCCCCACACACACATGAACACACCCATCCCCCCCACACCACACAATATATGAGTAAGGCTTTCTTTTGAGCTATTGTGCAATCGCCTTTATACACAACACTCAAAAAAACATAGATCAGGACAAAAACTATTTTTGAAATAAAATTCAAATACATTATAGTAGATATTTGATTTTTAGTATAGGATTTGTTCTTTGTCTATATTTTGTCAAAACAATGTCTTCTGAAATATTTTGTGTGTGCAGCCCTAGACAGCTCCCCAAAACTCGTTAAGTGGCCTGCCGACCAAAATAATTGCCCATTCTTGCCTTACACTGTAAAAATGTCACTCCTCTGAGCTAGAGAAAGCAAAAGAGGCAACTGCATTTAAGTTAATTATTTAGTCACTACAGAGTAATAATACTTTTTACAAACTGTTCATTTTGGCTCAAACACAAAAATATTAAGGGTGATAAATTGTAATATTTGAAATGTTTACTAGAAGATATCCATGAAATGATATTAAATCAAGTTTGGTCAAGACAGCATAAATTTTATAAATTATGCTTTTTGTAACTGTAGCTAATGTTTCAAGAATTTATCTTTTAAGCTTTTACATATATGTTAAATAATACGCTAGGAGAAGTAATACAACATTCAATAATAGAAGTAAGATCCTGGGTTGCATGTCAGCTACATTTTTTCCTCCTTTCAATTATGGAGCCATGATATTTCAAGTGAAGGAAGAAAAGACCAAATCAGCAATATATACAAATTAGTATTATAGAAATTTGCCGTATGAGTAAAGTATCCATTAAATGAAGAAATAATGAGTGCCTATAATATTCTTTTGTAGAATATCATGTACATTCTGACTTGGATGTTATTATTCAAGGCATCAAAATTCTAGGCCAGCACCACAAGTCATAAAAGGTTTAGAGGGCACACTCTTACAAGCTTATTTATAATACACCTCATCAATAATGTGTGTTTCTGTGTTACTACTAACGAATTCAAGCTGTATTTGGAAAAGCTTTGGGAGTCAAAGTGGGTCAGCCAAAACTAAAATAAACACTTAAAGATATTCACCCCTCTTAATGAAGTCAGAAATACTTCTCCTATGACTGCAAATAAGGAAATTTAAGTAGGTATTGATGAAATGCCTCCCTCAAATGCATGGCATTCACTATAAAAGGAGCAAGAAAGCTGAGAAAAAATGAATATTCACATGAATAGCTGCTGGCTTTCAGGAAACGAAGAATGTTGCTTTAGGCATTTTCATCGTCCTCATCCATCAAATTTACCAAGTATGTCTAATCAGATATCTCTGCTTTCTGATGGTACAGTAGTTATATAGTAGTTGACTAAATAATGCCATTGAGATGTCCTGGCTAGTCCCTTCCTTTAAGATCAGGTGAACCTTTTTTACATTTTGCTCACGGGACTTATCATCCAGCTATATAAACATGAAATGCAGTTATCATATTATCCTATCAGATCAGCAAGCACAAATATTTTGACATTTCTTAATGAATTATATCTGTACCATACTGAAAATTCAGCCCTGTGTCTATTTTAAAGCATATAAAGTTAGCATAGGTATTCTACTGCTGCCATTAAAGAGGTTTATATTAAATAACGATTAAAAAGTAGATGCTCCCCTTATTAACCATGAGCAGAGAGCAGCAGTTAGTTATGTTAGTCTGAAGTCATGCAGAAGGCTTATATTCAGCTTATGGTCTATTGTAACCTCCCAGGTCCTTCACTGTAGTATTGCAGCCTACTCAGTCGTTATTGTTTCCCTACTGCTTCTTTTAATCATCTAGCTGGAGCTACTTTTCTTAGTGTATGGAAACTTTGTTTAAAGCACTGAAAACAAATATATTTCTTTAAACATTTTTCCTCAAAAGTTAATAAGGCCTACTTATATTAGAATAGGTTGTGTATTCATGAAGTTATTGGTACCAAGGTTACCAGGGCTGTAAAATTACTGGGCGTGTGTAGACTAAACAGGGGCCCTAAACTGAAGCGGTGGCTTTTAAAAAACACCACTTCAATTTAGGGCTGATTAAACCCCCGTGTCATGCATACAGCCCACTGACTTACATGTCTCTCTGGCAGGGAGGGGAGGGTGAGCTGCCGGCAGGCGGAGTAGTCCCTGGGCTGCAGTGGGGGTCCTGGTGCTTCCCTCCATGGCAGCTGTGGCCCCCCCACCAGGTGGCACCTGCTGACAGGCACCTGGCTCCGGTGGTTCTGGGGGGTACCACAGCTGAGGAGGGAAGCACTGGGCCCCACACAGCTCAGGCAGGTAGGCAGGCTCCGAGGAGTGGGGGCGGGAAGATCAGGCTCACTGCTTTTCTTGGGCAGAGCCTGCCTTCCCGGGCTGCTGTCAGGCTGCCTGCAGGGCTTCCTGCAGAGCTGTGGAACTGCACGGAGACCAGTGCTTCACTCCAAGGCTGTAGGGGCAGCAAACTAGAACTCCTTGAATAAGTCCTAGTTTGCTGCGCCCAAAGTAATTTAAGGCACATTACACCACCAAATTTCCTACCGTGGCTGGAATTAATGCACAATACATCGCCAAGGCATGCAAACACCAACACCATTAACGTGCTGCAAAAGCATTTAGCCTGCTTTAAAGTGTCATGCACAGATGCCTCTCATTTAGTCTACACATGGGGACTGTCACTTAAAACATCAGGCTAAAAATTGCTATCAGTAAAGGTCATACAAAAGCTTTAGCCATCAGTAAAACACTAAGCAGTCACAGATTGATTGAAGCTCCAACAGACAGAGCAGAGCAGTGCTACCTGGTGTCTGAGCAGGAGCTCACTTGCAGCACCTTGCAGGGAGTATTCTCCCAGCCATGTGCTGCTGTTGCTGTGTCCCATGCTGTTTATAATACCACTGGGTTACAGTTAGGCTTCTTTGGGAGCGGTCTGAGCTGGGATGGGAGGAGCATGGCTGGTGGGAATAAAGCTGGGGGGGGTGAGCTGGGGAATAGCATGGTGCTGGGTGGAGTTGGGTGGCAATAAGAGGGCCTCTGGTGGGTGGGGTGCACAGTGTAAAACCAACGCTAGCCCAGGAGGGTTGCCAACACAAGAAAGTTTTTAATGTGAACTTTTTACTGACTACTAAACTTGGCCTTTTTTTCAATGGTTAATGTTAAACCCCTATAATTGAACCCAGCCCTTCTAACTGGGGTCTGGCAGCAGAGCAGGGCTTGGCAGAAGAGTTATGTTTACGTTATGTAAAGAATATAACGGTAAAAAATGTGTCAGTAAAAAATTGGCTGTCAGTAAAAAGCTTGCAAATTGTCAATCAAAAAAAATGTCTTTGCTTGGCAGCTCTGATTGATGAGCTCATTGTTGGTGGCCTGAAACTTACAGAACAAGGCATACACTCACAATCTGCTAGGAAGCCTGGTACGATTATTTATATTATACAATAAATATTTTAACAAGGGCAACATTCCTAACATACATTACTTTCTACTCAGAGGGCACATCTACATGTTCAATTAATACAGTTTAGGTAATGCATATTAAATCTAGTACCTGCACTGCGAGCCACTGGAAAAATGTGAATTAGCCTATTTTAATGTGCATTAGCTAAAGAGCTGTTTTTTTGTGATGCTGTAATGCTCATTAAAATAAGCTAATGTGCATTAAAGTACACATGTAGATGCACCCAGTGTTTCCTTAAAGAAGCCTAATTTGGACCCTGGGTATCTCAAAAGGAGAGTGCATTATAGTTTTCCAAATTTAGAGTCAAACACAAAACTGAGGTTGAAGTATCTTTTCAATCTCAGTTGGATGTTTCTTTCTATAACAAAACTAAAACTCTATGGCATTCGCAGGAGTAATGCAAGTAATAGACAGTGGCCATATTAATCACTGATAAAGTACCAATCTATTCAGAATACCTCATAATCACGGAGCAGAAATTAGATACACAAACGACAAAATGGCAGGCTGTACAACTGTGTGCATGTACAACTCTAGAGAAAGAGCTGAAGTTTGATAGATTGGGGATGAGGTACAGTACAATTAAAATTTAGGTACAAGGAAACTTTCATGATCATTATCTCGGTATGTTTGGATCTAAGTTAGTGATATTACCAGTCCTATCCTCCTGGAACACCTTATTCAGGTATCTAAAAAGGAAAAGACCTAACCATGAAATATTACTGTCAAGTTAACTCTTCACAAAGAGAAGCGACAGTCTAAGTGACTTACGTGAAAAGACAGTTTTTGGAAAGCTTTGGAGCAGAAAAGTATGACAGCACTTTATAAACAAAACAAACCTGTTACACACAAGTGTTCCAAAAATCTAATAGAAAAGGGCTCATCTGTAAAATCCATGATGCGTTATCACGTTAACCTGTATTCTGCATCCCGTTCTCCCTCCCCCACTTCTCCACAGGTTTGTGGAAAGAGAAAAAATGTCACTATAAGGTGACCTTTTCCTGAGGCATTTATTAAAACTTTACAAATGTCAAAACAACATTCCAGAGCACAGAAAGCATCACCAGCAAGGAAAACTCTGTATGCAGTTCTGAATTTAGTTTAACAAGCAAGACATTTGAAGGGTCAAATTCTGCCCTTATTTCCACCAAAAAATCCCACTTGAAACATATGGGCTTCCAGAGCTGTAAATCAGAGCCAAATTTAGCTCTAAATCCAGACTGTAACATATAGGGGCTCTTTCTGGTTTGAATACTGATTTAGAAAAAATAAAATTAAGAAGAAGAAACGAAACAATAACAAAGGGATAATACTCAGCACTAAATAGAACACAATTTCTAGATAGCTAGACCAGGGGTTGTCAACTGGGGGTACACGTACCCCTGGGGATACTTGGACTGGTCCTAGGGGGTATGTGTGGGCGGGTGGAGACAGAGCACCACCACCTTCCCGGAGCTGGGTCAGGGTGGGGCGCGGGCAGTGGTGCCCCTCTGCGGGATGGAGAAGCTCGCACATGGTGGCCACCACCACTGCCACAGACCAGCCTAGTGAGCTTCCCTACCCCACAGAGGGGTGCTGTTGCCCTCACCCCAGGCCAGTGAGTTTTCCCACGCCATATCACCCCACCCCAGCCCTGCTCCTGGGAGGCCGCGGCACTCTGTCCCTGCGCACCATCCCTACCTCCCTGCTCCATGTCCAGCTGCATCTAAGCCCCCACCCCGCTTAGCATCAGGCTGCTGGGGGTACTTAAACTAAAAAAGGTTGAAAACCCCTGAGCTAGACAATAGCATATATTTTTCGGTATAAAGACTTTGCCTTTTGTACGAACAGTATTAATATATTTCCCTGTCACTACCATTAAATTAATCCTCATTTTGTTTTCGAATGGGTATTCACCATGCATGAAGAAGATGTGCCTGTTTAAGTGGAAGGCAGAGAGAAATAAAAATGTGTAGAAGTACCAACTAATTCCTTACCCAAGACCAATGCCTAATCTTGGTTGCTCAAAATGGCATGATCCCAGAATGATGACTAAGATTACAGGCTTCTTCCTTTTAACTAACAAAATGTCAACCATTTAGAATGGAGGGTAATAACTGTATTTGAACCTTAGTTTTATTTTATTTGAATCTGTATTTGAACCAAAAATGCCAGTGCCTTCGGGGTTACTCGGAAATCTAGTCAGAAAAAGAACTATCATGATTCTTACAAATGTCTTTGAATGAGTAAGTCAAAAACGCAAACTCAGTGTTAATTTAAATTTCACTCTTTTGGCTGCTGTCTAGCTATCATCTTCAGTGCTAGATATTATATACAAGAGCCTGACCAAACATTGGACTAATGTATCCTTTGTGAGTCAAACTAAAGAGAATAAGCCCATCCAAACTCATTTATGAAAACTCCTAAAGTTACTGAAAATTAATTTATGATACAGAAATAAAAAAGTTTTTAAAAATTGCAATAAATGTCAAGTCACTAGAAAACCGAGGTGATTATTATACTGTAGCATTCAGTGGCAAAATTGATATAACAATGGGCTCAAAAAGATGGAAATGAATCACAATCTCATCCTTAAATACAAGAACACATGTGTGCTAGACATGAGAGTGCTGTTTACGGCTAAAATAATCATTTTAGATTGTATGCACTTTGGAACAAGGTCCAGCATGCACTTGTACAACACCCAATTATATGGGACCTCAACAGTCCTTTAGTTGCTGCTGCAAAATAACAACTCAAATAAAACAACAGCTGCAACAGCAATATACCTCCAACAGTTACAACAGGAATACACGTCTTGGTAATTAGGAATCTTTTTACCACCACCTTCTACACATCTATGTGACATTAGACACAAACTTTCAATTTAAGTGGGAGATTTAATAAACAAAGAAAATTACAAGAAACAAATGTTTAATGTTGCATCCAACATTAGAGATTTAAGATAATTTTCCAGTTAAATCTGTTTTGTCATGTCAGTTTGATTAAAACTGAAAATATTTGTGAGTAGTTAATTTTTATGTATCTTCTAATTTGAATATATATTTTTAAAAGCTGAGAACATTTAAAAATCTTGTCTCAACACTGTCAAAATAAAAACAGGTTTCAATTTTTTATATGAAATTATTTTATATGAAAGTTCAGGACCTTCATGTGGTAAAATGATAAGCATTTTCTTTGATCCAAATAATTCCTCCCCCCCAGATTTTTTAGTCAATAAAATGTTTTAAGATTTTTTTCATGCTTTGTCAGGAGACGAATAATTTTAAAATCTTGAAAACTCTTGTGGGGTGAAAAAAACAGAATTATGCAGTATTAGTAATAATATTAGTGATAGCTGTTCACATCTTAAATTCTTTTGCAGTTCTTGTTTTAGTCTAGGCTTTCAATACAAGTTTGCCTAAGTAAGGAACAAACAAGAGCTAATAAAAGGTCTCAAGATTTCACACAGGATATTGACAGAATTATTATTTCGGCTGCTGAATAATTGCGTAAGGGCTCAAAATAACTATCACATATCTATTCTTCTGTCATGTTTTAAATGACCTTGACCCACATTTTGTTGTTTTGAGTTCCATGTCTCAGTATTGTGACCTTTACAAATACAAATCCTATTTTTACATTATTGCCTCTGCAGCACTCACCCTCTAAGCTGTTCTCTCTCTCTCTTTTCCACTAAATGATGTATATTAAGTTACTTGAATCTCTTCGAATCCCTTCTACTTGCATCTTTTCTGCAAACGGTTTCAGAATTACCTACAGAAAACCTTAATGCTAAGATCAATGGTCCAAGGATACCACCAAACATCACACCAAGGCTTTTCCCACCTGCACCAAACAATTTAGTTTTTCTAGATCTGATAATATTCAGCTATTTGTGTTATTGTTGCCAAATTCTTCCTCCCTTATACCTCCTTCAGCAACCTGAATAAAGTAACTTACTTCGTTACCTGCGTTTTCACTTCTGGAGAAACTCAGAGCTGTGAAGAGGAACAGCAAAAACCCATGCCCCTAAGGTTTAAATGAGACCAAGGGGTCAGCATTGGTCTTCCAGAGGTTCATTGTAAGCTAATAAATTTTGCCATCCCTCAAATTATACTGAAGGAAAGTTAGATCCCCAACTTTCCATACAACCCAAGCTAAAGATATGGCAGGACATTATCTCTTAAGGATGTATTCATTTTACTGCATTTTGGTTCAGACAGAGAAGTACTGAAATTACAAAGGTAGTAGTACCCAGTTCAGTGAAGGAAATTACTAATAAGACTGGTGCAAAAGCATCTTTGCATTGACAAAAATCTTCAGTTTTTTTTAATTCATTGTAGAATTTTTGCTTTTTCTGATTAGAGAAAATTCACCAGATAAATGCTGTCTAGCCCAGGTACCTCTCACAGCATGTCTCAGAGGTACAACCATAAGCAGAATAGCCAATAAAAATAGTCAGTGTCTTCTTTTAATCCCTTAATTTTACAACAAGGAATGTGGTCAGTAAAATGTATAGGAATTCTTATTTTTCTGTGTTGAAAATACAGAGGAAAGTCTTTCTGGGAAACTAAAGTCTAATTACTGTGTCCCTACAGAAAGGCTAATGATACTGGAACTCGATATAATAAGCATGTAGCATTTCTCATAGTAGATTACTGTTAACATACATCACAAAAAAAATCTCAAGAATGCAGTTTCTACCGATTTCAATCGGTGTAGTGGGAACACTCTGGGAAAAACAGGCTAATGCAGATTCTAGTACTTGCTTCTCTATTCATAGAATTAAAGCTGTGAGTAAATTCCTCTGGAATAATTCTGAATTTAGAAGTGGCCTTACTTTAAATTAGGAAATAGGTCACATCCATATGATTCAGTATAGTGCCTGGTCTTGGATTCAATTACTCCAGTGATGCACCATAAAACTAATTCAGAATAGTATAAGACATGAATCTAGCGCCCCTGACATGCTACATTTAAGTTGCAATTAACAGGTTAATTGCATCTTAAGCAGTAACTGATCACATGTGCAACTCAATTTAGGGTGTTATAATGCAGTACAAGAGCCACAAAGTTATTCCAAGTATAATATGGAATAACTCTGTGGCTTGTTTGTATCGCGCTGCAAATTGAACGCGAGGATGGGACCTGGGAAAACCCCGTATGCTGCTCAACTGGGGTTTTGACAGGTTCTAGTGCACAGGGAGCCTGACATAGGGCTGCTGCAGTCCAGTGCTGGACTCCCTGCACACAGGCAGCACATAAGGCAGTACATGAGCTGGGCAGCACATGAGGTTTTATAGTCCCCATACACATGGAACTGGTTCTCTGCTCCCTGTGTACAGGGAGCAATAAAACCATGTGTGCTGTCCAGCTGGGAAGCACATGAGATTTATCCAGTTCCCCATGCACAGGAGCTGTTGGTGCATATGGTTTTACAGCTCCCAGTGAACCAGGAACCCAGCACTGAGCTGTTGTAGCCCAGTGCCAGGCTCCCTATGTGCCAAGCTGATTGTCTGCTGGGGCTAGGAACTAGTTTTGTTCCTGACCCCACCTGACAATCAGCTGATTGGTTTCACCTTCATGGTGCAGAAGGAGCTTGGCTCCCCCTACACCAGCAAGTAAAGCATTATTGTGATCTCATCCCTGATCCCAAAGTTGCATGTCCTGCTACACACATGTGACATGGAAGGACATGTGATTGTTGGGATCAAGAATTAGATCACATCACACCTTAAAGTGAATGTCCAAGGGGCCAAGGAATCCTACATTTTGATATATGAACCAGTGGCAATATTAGAAGCAGTAAGCTTTACAATAATATTGGTAGTTGCCCAATGGATATATAATATCTTTCCCATAATTATTATTCCTATTATTATCATGCTTGCATGAAAATGTGCATCACTTCTACTATATTTCTGTGCCCCACCCCTGCTAAAATAAACTTATCAAATGAAACCAAAGCTATAACCTCCAAGCAAGATATAGTGGTGTGTCCCAGGGGAGCATGCAGAGACGGGTTAACCTGCCTGCCTGGCCACTAGGGCTGTGTGAAATTTTGCTGGCAGTTTCATTTTGACACTGTTTCAACTCACTTTGAGCATGAAACAGTGAAATCGAAATGAAACAGAGCTTCGAAACAGACTCAAAATGAAACGAGGCATGTCAAAACATTTTGAAATTTCCAAAACATTTTGAGTTTTGAAGCTCAAGCTGGGCTTGCCTGCAGGGAAACAAACTAAAATAAGGAGAGGGAGGGGAAAGAGGGGGGAAGGAGCGCTCTCATTATTGACTGTGTAGCTGGCCACTGACTGTCATCCTTTCCTGAGGTCCCTTCCAATCCCAGTGCTCTGGGGGAGGGATGTAAAAACTGCAAAAAAAGGCAGAATTGTTTGAACTGCCCTGCTTTCTGCCTTGGTGTCAGCTAGTGAGGGCGCACCTTAACACATGCACAGTGTCACCCACCCATGTCATGAGTTTTGCCTGTCAGCAGCTAGAGGTGCAGGGCCCCAGAACCCAGACTCCCCCTGTACCTATTTCCTTGATAGCTGGCAGGCTTTGTGGCTGCAGCAGGGCCTAGCAGGCCTGTAGTTTTCAAACTCTGTGCCCCAAGACAGATATAGTCCCACAAGCATCCATGTCATGAGTTTTGCCTGTCAGCAGCCAGAGGTGCACGGCCCCAGAACCCAGAAACCCCTGCACCTATCTCCTTGAAACCCAGAAGGTTTTGTGGCCTCAGCAGGGGCTACCATCCCTGGAGTTTTGATCCCACTGTGGCTTAACACACACACATGACATGAGTTTTTTGCTTTCAAGACCTTGAGGTGCAGTTTCCCTGAAACCCCTGCACCTATTTCCTTGAAACACAGCAGGCTTCATGCCCTCAGAAGGGGCTACCATTCTGTCAAGTTTCATCCAAATCAGGCCACAAATGACAAAGTTATAGGTTGTGTTGTGCTTCCCCATTATAGCCTATGGGCGAAATGTCAAAACAGCAAAACAGTTTTGACGAAACGAAATGGAACAGCAGTTTTGAATTGAGACAAAATTTGAAATGAAACACTGTTTCATTGAAACATTGAAATGCAAGTTGAAACAGAACTGTGCCATTGCGCACTGCCCTACTGGCCACAGCTGTTGCTAGCCTGCTGCTCTTCTGTCCCACAGGACAGCAGCTGTGGTGGGCAGGCAGGTTAACCCTTCCCTGCCTGCTCTCCAAGGACAGTCAGCGTGGGCAGCAACAAGTAAGCAGGGGTTGGGGTGGGGAAAGTGAGGTGTGCTGTGGAGGCCATGGGGAGGCAGTGCGGGGGAATGGAGTGTTTACACTAAGGTGTAGCCTCGCATGGTCACACCTTAGTGCAACATGAGCTGGGTAGCACAGATCAGAGATAACCCTGCCCAGGAGCTGTGTAACTTTGAGCCACATAAGGAGTGCTTAAAACTAGTTCCAAGTGTTAATGTACAGACAATCCAGGGGTTAAAGAGCTCCAGGAGCCACCCATGATTACCATGCAACAAGGCCTGGTTGCATCACCTCCTGGGGCTTTTTGAGGGCTGCATCAGGAGTAACATTTAGTACTGGGCCATAATCCCTGCCCTCTTCTTAATTATCATCATTCTCCTAACTCAAAAAATAATGGTGTTATAACTAACAGAGCATGAGAGCACCTCATTACAATTTTTTGTGGATATACAGGTAGGCACAAAGTGAACTTCCCCTAAGCAGGGAAAGCAAAAATTCTACAATGAATACAAAGAAAACAAAGACTCTGTAAGAGCAGACCAATGATAATATGTTAGGGCCTGTATGCCTGCTCAGTTTTGTTTTCCTGGTTGTTTTTACAAGAATAATTGGTTTTCTGTGTGCTATGTTTATCTTAGCTTGGACATTTACTCTTAAATACTTATAGCCAATTTCTAAACCCATCCAAACCTACTGAAGCCACTGGATCACAATGTTATGAGGGGCTTTCTAATATTCCCTCTCATATTCAACAAGAATAATAAAATTATATTGCATTATATAATACAAAAACATATAGGGTGATAAAGATCATTATAGACTAATGGGTCACACAAATATAACGTGCTGGTGTCAAACTGGTAAGCAAAAGCATCCAATTAAGAAACGCATCTTTCCCAACAAGGTTAGGCATTGGCTATTTGTACAAAATCACAGAGCTACATAAATAAGGGATGTATGGGATGCTATATCTTGTTGTGGGAATTAATTAAGCTACACACAGATTGACTGCTGTCTGAAAAATGTTTAAAAAAAATTTTTTTTAAAGCATTTATCTGGAAGTAATGTTTTCAGTGTTTAAATGTGATGGTTTTTGGTGCAAGTGAATTTAGGAATCTTTTACATAGTACCTGACATCCATCCTCTCTAAAGTAGGAGTTGATGTTTCTCTTTCTTCTTTTGTGTAACTAGAAACGTAATCAGGCCAGTTCTTGCTTTTCACTGCTTTTTTGGAGCAGCAAGCTTGTCTGGTTCTCTTGCCTTACAATGCCCACCTACATCATGTAGGATTGTTTAAAGAAGTGGGGGCCAACCATTTTGGCAGGTGTGCTCTGCCTTTTGGCTAAGATCAAGTGAAACTAGGAGCACCTGAACCCCTAGGTCTCCAGTTCTGGGACTTGCATGTAGGATGCTTGCCTGGATCTGGGGAGTATCCAAAGCCCTGGACTGATGGGTCTGGAAGGGAGGATACTTCCCAGTGGTAGAGCCACACAAACTTGATGATTGAGCTCTGCTTAACTGAATTTTGGAACTTGACTATTGGCCTTTGCCCAATTGAATTTGAAACTAATTTGGCTTTGAACAAGATAAAAAAAAAAAGTTAACCCTGCACCCTCCCCAAGTACCACTCTGATCCCTTTCCTCTGCTTGATCTGCTGCCTGCATTCTGCTCCCTACTCTGCGCTCCCTGTGGGATCTCCTGCTCTGCCTTGACTCCTGCTCATTCTGCTGCTCTGCTGCCTGCCCCTTCCCTGATCCACTGCATGCCACACACAGAGGCTACCCATGTTATAGCCTAGCCACTCCTGCTTTGAAGTGACATCCTTTTAATCCATGTACTATAAGGCATTTCCTCTACCTTGTAGACAAAGTAAGAATTTGTTACCATAGAAACAAGGAAAAGCACAGTTCCTGCTTCCAGTGAAGGCAATTGAAGCTTGGTATTGACTTTCTTTGGAACAAGCACCAGGATCTACATTGTTCCTTGAACTCTGGGGATGGAAGTGCTTTCCCCTTTGTTTAGAGCACAACAAATTCTTATAACTTTAAGAGGAATAAGAAGCTGATCTTATTACCCCTATGACCACCTGAATGTAAATCACACATTGCCTGTCGCTAAGCTACAGTGTCAGAAAACAGTGTTGTGCTAATATAACATTTAGCTGTAAATCATATTTACCATTGTGGTTGATCCTTGGGCTCTTTGGGCAAAATTGTAACCAAATGCATTATTTGAAAGGCAATATTCTATGGCCTAGTGATTAAGTAATCCCATAATACCTACCTAAGGAGATGAAAATTGAAAACTAAGCACAAAGGAAATACATTTAAAAATATTCCTCTTATTACTTTAAATGTTTGTTGGTGTTTTTGATCAAATTAAATCAGGTGTCGTATTCTACAGAGGCTGAATTAAATTGAATCACATTAAATTAAATATATGTTTTTAGTGCATTCCATATTCTCCCATGCCCCTGTCCTTTGTCCAGGACCATGTGCATTTGAATTGTGCTAATGAAAAAATGAACTTGCATTTTATCTAATGTCACTAACATTGCCATCCAACTATTTGATGGTGCTCCATGATGGATAATGCAACTCCTCCAGCACTTCAGAGCTTAATCTAGCAGCATTAAATTGCCTGTAACTTCTCTGAGACTACTGAGGTGATTAAGGATCCTCCTACTATAGGCTCCTAAGATGTATAGTAATTACTAAGTGCATTTTAAAAATGATCATTAATTGTAATTTGATATGTGTTGCTACATTTTCTTCCATGGTAAAAGATGTAAGTGGTTTATTAAAAAAAAATATACAGGAAAACCAAATCTACAACTTGTATAAAGGGTTATTCATAAAGGCAAAATCCTGGATTGCCTGCTTAGCTTTTAAAGGTAGAAACAAATGCATCTCCTGCTTTACATTTGGATTATGGAAAAGTAAAGCTAGAAGGGAGTTCATGAAGTCATCTAGTCATTGCCCCCTGCTCAAGTATCTGTCTAATGCACTCTTGAAAATTTCCACAGATGCAGATTCTACAACCTATCTAGGTCGGAATAACCAAAAATTAAACAAGTAGAATTTCTTTGGTGATGTCCATTATGTACAAGTATCTTGTTAACGCAAGTCCTAGAGAATTCTGTAACCTTGAAAGACTGGTGCTTTCAGCTCCCTTGTGAGTAAATAAATTGCAAACAAAAGAAAACAAGGGAGATACTTTGGGGTTTTATTAAGCTGAGTGTGCAAATCCAATATTTTTCTTTGATGTTCATATAATTGCTTTTTTAAAACTTTATCAGAGCATTATATTGCTTTCCAAACTGTGCTACTGCAGCATCATTCCTAATCACATGTTCCAGTGTCAACTCTTTTCTTATTGTTCTTGAACATAACTATATAATCAAAAGTATATTGGGCAGTAGCAGTACATGAGGCTGCAGTGTCAGTGGCATAGCCAGCTGCAGTTATTTTTGTATGCCATGCTCCCTCCTTCCCCCCACTGCCACAGGTGGCATCTGGAACTGCTGCATTCAGTTCCATTACTGAATACAATACTCACTCCTTCTTCAAGTATCCTGTATTTTCCTTGTCTTGATTTTCCTGGTACATTTACTGATATTGTTGCTTATTCTAATGTATTACATTGCGTATTGTAGAAACATATTGGGTGCAGCCCTTGCACTAAACAGCACTTACTCAAGGCGAGTGGTCTCACTGATGTCTTTGATTTGGTTCTTTTTCTTTTATTACATAACTCGTTCTTGGACTCTCCACATACACAAAATAAGGATTGCATTAAAGACTCAGAGCCAAAGAAGTAAAATTGGAAGGCAAAGACATTATTCTATCCTTTATGGGCTCAATTGAAGGAAAAGAGCTCTTGAATCAAAATCCTCTGAGTACCCACTTACTCTTTAAGCCCCGAAACAAGAATCTGTGCAGCTGATAAATATCCACAAACCAGAAGATCCTCAGAGAGGCTACCTGATAGCGTAATGAAGTTAACGAGACTCATGGTCCTGGGATGCTTGAACAGCATGCAAGCAATGCCTTCAGAAAATACAGTTAAGATTTATATTCAGGTATCATAGAGCATCTCTAAAATCAGTCAGCTATATCCTGACTGGATATGAATATGAAATACAAGATTTACTGACCTATCTTTGTTACCTATCTTTGTTACAGGGGAGAGGGAGAAGGAGGCCAGAAATTTCTCCTCGCTTCACAGCAAGTAGAAGCCAACTTTGGTGCTACAGGATTTAGATTTCTTCCGGCAGAAGTCCAAGAGCAGTCCTACAAAATTTCAGCATTAATCTTTGAACATCATGGCTGACAACTTAGACACTGTTGTCCAGGTTCTAGATGGAGAGCCAGCCATCATGTTACTCTATAAAGTTTAATAGATTTGTAATAGAGAGAGATAAGGGCAAAAGGCACTCCTGCCCAGTGATCCCTTTGAGCTAAAAATGATCAAATTAGGAACCATTTATCAGAACTCAATCCCTGGGCTTGATGCATAATGTTAGGTTCCTTTCCAAAATATTATCCCCCTCATTGTTACAAAAAAAAGAGAGGATGACTCTGACAGCCAAAGCTACTTCTTTCTTGAGAGACAGAATTAAGCCTTTGACCACACAGAGTGGGGAGCACAATGTGGTTCTTGTCAGCATTATGCCAGCCATGGAAAAACACCACCTGCTCAGAATTAATCAGTTTGGGTATCGGTACTTCTAAATGAATAGAGGGCATTTTAGTTACATTCAGAAGAACAGCACTGTAGTCAATGGCACACAATGTTAGTAAGCAGCATTCTTTTAGGCAAAGACTGGAAGTCAATCGAAACATACTGACTGTGCAAAATTACGAGGCAAGAATATCCTGGAAAAGCTCTATGGAGCACGGGACATAAGGAATGTGAAAAAATACTCATAAGATTCCATTGCTTTAGTTCCTACAGCCCTTCACCTGACCATATTTCTGACCATGCTCTTCATCTCTTGGAGAAGAACAGCAGTCTCTGTCTCATCAGGAGAGAACTGGAGGAGTAATGCTGGCTAAGTACAGATGTTTAAAAAGCACAGGAGGAATCTATCTAACCTATCTGGGCTTCTATAAGCAGTGCAAGTTAGATCTGGAGTGAACAGAACGTACGTTTGCCCTTTGGTAGGGGGGTATGCAGGCTGCTGTACTGGCTGAAGCCAGCAGGTGGGGGGCACTTCTGCACAACCCTCAATCAGGCCCTGCTTGGGAAGCACCCCTGTCCCTGATGCCCATCGTGGAACTCCTGGCCTGCCTTGTGTGTCATTCTGCTGGCTGCCAGGGCTCTGAGGGGCCCAATCCTTCCCACCCCCCCCCCCGTCCCCCCCCATCCCTACTGCCCAGTGTAATTCTCATGGGCTGCCTGGCGTGTCCTGCTCCTGACTGCTGCTGGTGCCAGGACTTCTGCAGGGACACAGATCCTCCCCACCCCTGCCTGATTGCTAGAAAATTATATTTAGAGGGGGGGGTTTCGGGAATTGGCTTGTAGGTAAAGTAGATATTGCATTAGTCCAGGGCAACAGCAAAGGTTAATTGATTTCTAAAAGCCTGTTTGTGGCAAAGTCTCCTTCACAGCCCATTGTGTCTGATGCAGGCAAACAGCAAGCAGACACACGAGCTGGGAAAGTGAAGACATGTACCACACTGTTCTATGACACGAGATAAGGGACTCGGCCATATTGGCTAGGTCACAATGCCCATCTGTAGAGACCTTGGGATTCCCAGTTTTGGGGAGCAGACTAAAGTAGGAGGACACCAGAAACAGCCAAATTAGGATGTGTGCCTGCGACAGGTTTCCAAAACAAAGAAATATGTTGACAGAACATGGACAGCATGATGTCCACAGGGAGACCAATCAGTGGTGCCCAGAGATGAAGATTTAGAGGGGAGAAAGAATACAAAAACATGGATTCCAGAGCAGCAAATCATCCCCCAGCGGGGAACCTAAGGCCACTATAGACAGAGAGCATATCACCAGCCCATCTTACCCACCCCACTGGAGAAAGGTGGGCCTTGACCTCTGACCTCCAGGCTGCTGACATCTGACATTCAAGAAAGAACATCAAGGTGAAGCTCGTGTAGTGGCCAGATGTACCTTGACTCTGTGCAGCTCTAGGAGTGGTAGATAAGAATAATGCAAACAATTCTATATCTGCTATCATTGTGTTCCCAGTTTTGGGGAGCAGACTAAAGTAGGAGGACACCAGAAACAGCCAAATTAGGATGTGTGCCTGCGACAGGTTTCCAAAACAAAGAAATATGTTGACAGAACATGGACAGCATGATGTCCACAGGGAGACCAATCAGTGGTGCCCAGAGATGAAGATTTAGAGGGGAGAAAGAATACAAAAACATGGATTCCAGAGCAGCAAATCATCCCCCAGCGGGGAACCTAAGGCCACTATAGACAGAGAGCATATCACCAGCCCATCTTACCCACCCCACTGGAGAAAGGTGGGCCTTGACCTCTGACCTCCAGGCTGCTGACATCTGACATTCAAGAAAGAACATCAAGGTGAAGCTCGTGTAGTGGCCAGATGTACCTTGACTCTGTGCAGCTCTAGGAGTGGTAGATAAGAATAATGCAAACAATTCTATATCTGCTATCATTGTGTATCAATAAAATTTGCCTATTATCAGATGGAGAGGTAGTTGCCCTAAGAACCAGGGTGCTTCTGGTTCTGTTCCCAAATAAAGGAGGAGGAAACAGCAAAATTGATATTGCCTTAAAGTACGCCTCAATCTTCTCCAATCAAGAATCCATTTATCCATCTTCTCCAAACGAGAGTCCACCTATCTCTTTAATAAATCAGTTTTATTGAGCACTATAAAGTATTAACTCCAAGCATGCATATAGATATAATCCTAGCAGTTTCAGTTATCTTAGCAAGATACAATCTTAGCAAGCAAGTAATTGTATATTACCAGTCCTAATAATATGCAACTCGGGAGCTGGCCAGGCTTCCAGAGTAGACAAGATTCCTTGAAAAAAAAGATCAGATGTTGAAGAGAAAGATCAGAACTGATCACTTCTCAAGAGACTTAGGCAATACAAACAGCTTACCAGGAATCTAGGTATTCCTCTACCTAAATTCCAGATCTTCACTGGACTCAGGTCTGAGCTGGGTGCTGAACTGCTTGGTTTTGTCAAGGTGGGGGAATAGGATATTTCACTGAGCAGGTGAATAAGGTATTTCAAGACTGCAATTTTGGACTTTGGGTCCAAACAGAAATCACATTTACATGAACTGGTTTTGTACACAGAGGCAAATTACATTAGGATCCAAAGTAGACAGACAAACAGCTATTCTCAGGTAGCTGCTTGTTCTACACACTAGGAAAGTCAGCTAGTACTTATCATTTTGTGACAGGGAAGTATTTAATAAACTCTTTGCATTGAGGAAATACTTACAGACGATACTTATATCAAATTCAAATAAGTTACAGAGGTGTAAGGGCTTATGTTATCTGCCTACTTCTCAGTTTACACTCATGTAAGCACATCCTCTGTCCAAGCCCTTTGCCCTAGGAACAGAAGTTACACATAAACCAGTTGAAGTGATCACAAACTAGTTCAAACCTGTAAAAGAACAGAAATTCAGTGCACATAAGCCAGTTTCAAAATGGCTAAAAATGGTTTAAGATAAACCTGGTTGAATGTAGTATCAGACTTAATGGATTTGGGTCAAATCGGTTTATGCAACTTCTGTCCCAGACCCCTTCCTGGTTTAAGTTAAACTAGAGTCCTCCAGCATCCCAGTATAATCTGAAGTCCTGGGCTGGGCTGTGCTCTCTGCTCCAGAGAACAAGGCTATCCTTGCCTCTGTGCTCTGTAGCCTGAGCAGCAGTGGGGGTGTGGCCAGGTACCAGCCTGCCATGGCCCCCCGAGGTGAAAGGGGCAGGGATGGGGTTTATTCCCCTCTC
>NW_005842297.1:403508-419139 GCF_000455745.1 Alligator sinensis | reverse complement strand
GGGGGGGGCCAGCCAGTGTCTGCCTGGCCAGGTTACAGCAGCCCCCTGTCAGGCATTTCCACCCACCCTTGCCCAGTGCAGCCAACCACCTCCAGCAAACAGGGATGGAGGGGAGGTTAATTCCTCCACCCTTGTCCCACTCACACAGAGCTAGTTTGGGGCAGAGCCAGTTGCAGCTGGGGGAGCAGCTCCTGCCTGATGGCCCTTTCTACCTGCTGGAGAGTAGGGCCCGGGCTGGCCCTGGACCCCACAGTGGCACACACGTCATGGGCTCACCCCCTCAGACCTGAGCTCTATTACCTGCAGCTGCCACTGAGCTGGACGTGCCCTACTTGCTGGTCCCCTACATGGCGGTGAGGGTGCAGCATGGCTCTGTGTATCAGGTGCTAGGCACTACCCCTGCAGCTTCCCCACTGCTGGTGGTGTCACCATCAGGGGGGCCCACCATGGCCATGCTGGTAGGTGCCACCCACTCCAGGTGGGCAGACAACAGCAGCAGTGAAGCCATAGGAGTAGCATCCCATGCCTGATACATGAGGCCATGTTGTGCTTTCAGCTTATTCCAGCTGAGGGAAGAATTAACCCCCTCCCTGCCCCCTTCACCTTAACATGTCAGAATGGTATCTGGCCACACCCCCACCACCCTGGTGCTGGAGCAACAAGGGGGGAGCAACCCTGACAGGGCAGCACCCCCTGTCTTTGTGTCTCAGGAGCACAACCCTCTTCCCAGTGAAGGGGCTGCACTGTGGGCAGCAGTGGGGTGAGCGATGGCACCAGGGCTAGGAGGGGTGGCTATAGCTCCACAACCCCCGCTGGCACTGCCATCACTTGCCCCAAAGTCTGCAGAAGCTGTGCCTACCCTGCTTCCATGCACATTACAGCCCCTCACCACCACCGGGAAGAGGTTTGCACTCCTGGGACACCATGACAGGGGCTACTGCTCCATCAGGGTTGCTTCCCCCTCACCGCTCCAGTGGGAGTGGCAGGAGTGGCCAGATGTCTGCCGACATGGCCCCCTTAGGGGAAGGAGGAAGGAGGGGGTTTATTCTCTCCCTTCCTCCAGTGTCTGGCAAAAGGAAGGGGCTTATTCTTCCACTCAACCCATGCAGGAAGCAGTTGGCAGAGGTGGCAGCCACAGCTGGCAGACCCTGCCTGTGGTCCCCCAGGGGCAGAGGGGGTGGAGGAGGGAATAAAATAAAACCCTTCCCAGCACCTTAGCCTCAGGGGACTATGTCAGTCAATGTCTGACCATGCTCCTGCCCTTGCCACTGCAGCAGAGAGAGGGAAGCGCCAGGCAAACCCCAGCCCAGGTCTATGCCAGTGGGACAGGGTCAGGGGGAATTAAACCCCTTTCTCGGCTCGCTCACTTGAGGTTACTGCCGGGGCTGGCCACCACCCCTGACCCAGGGCACATGCTAGTGCCCCGTGCCTTCTGGCTTTAGCTACTGTGGGCATGTGCTTGCACGTGCTTGCAATAATAAATAAAACACTGACGGTAAATCTTTTCTACTACAACAAGGATACTCTGATGAGAAAGCTGTTACTGCCTGTGAAACAAAGAGTCACTGTGGTCAAATGGGCCATATAAGGAGATAGATACTTACCGTTTCAATCCTAGTAAAATTACAAATCATTAACTATGTCACAGTCTACAAAAAATATCATGCAAATAGGTCTAGGCTTGTATTTTGAACTGATGTAATTATTTCTGGAGTCTTCCTCATATGTAAAAAAATGCCATAAAGGAAAATTTCTAAACCTTCTCCCTAGGTTGTAAGTAAAGGATGTATGTAAAACTGGATACTTCTTGGTGACCAATTATCACCCACTTATGAAAGAATGTATGTATTACAAGAAAAGTGGAAACTGAAGGCAAAAAATAATTAATTAATTAATTTGAGAGACCTGTTAGCAGTGTCACAGAGAGAGTAATGGTGATCACGTGGTCAGGACCTTGGACCTCAGACACCTCTGCTGTAGACCATGTGGTACTGGAGAGGGGTAAAAGTCAGGAGGGTAACAGGGGGTTGTGAATATTAGTAGAATAACTTACAAACTTTAGATTTGGATTTATCCTTCCTGAGGTACTGACCAACTCGCTGGTGATTGAAAGCAAGCTCCTATCTTTCCCCACAGCACCATGTTTTCTGAAGCATACATTAAAAATATAAAAGGTCAAAAATTAAATTCAGTTTTCCCAGTCAAGCCAGTTTTGTTCCCTTCACAGAGTATGTGTGTGTATGATACACACATTCACATATAGTTATTGAATCATTTACTTACCTTTCCCCTACTAACCCACCACATATTTGGTATGGAGCAATCCTGTATAGGAGGGAGATAAAATAAACCAAAAGTTGTTCTCCTTCCTCCAGCCCTTTTTTCTCCCTAAGATTCCTTTATTATATGCTGAATTTCTCCCTCTGTTATTTTATATGATTTTGCACATCTCTTGATGCAGCTAGACTGAACCAATTAGCAGAGTTCAGGGGTTACAGAATTCTCCTTTCTAATCAATTTCTTATTCAAAATAATTGTCAAAAATAATCTCATCTCGCATGGCAAAAAGTAAATTTTTATTATGCACATGCTGAAGGCTAAACCCATGTAGTTAATAATAGTCTGGTGTTTCTGAAATATCATGGCAACATGCTTTTCATTAGCAAGACCTGTAAGAGCTCAGGATCCACATTTTTGGGCTAAAGTAACTGCATCCATTTTGTTTATTTATTTAAGGCAGAGGTGGCCAACCTGCAATGGGAGCACAAGTGGCACGGACAGCCACTGTGTGGCATATGGCAGATTAGGGATAGGGGCAGGCAGCACAGCAGAAAGAGCATGAAGCAGAAAGCAGAGCAGCAGATCAGCCAGGGAGGAGAAGGTAGAGCAACAGGTTGGGCAGGAGAAGGGGATTTGAGTGGCACTGGGGAAGGATGAGGGACTAACTTGTGACATGCCTGCTAAAACAGCTGGCACTGACTGATTTAAGGGATTGGAAGGAAAAACATCTATGCTGAATTTTTTGCTTGAGCAGGTACATGGCTCAGAACATTATAAGCCCTGCAGCAGAATTACCTTACCATTTTTAGTACATCTTGTTGGCTCAAACTATAATTAGGAAAGGCTTCATTGAGACAAGTAAAGATAAAGGATGAAAGTTATTGGCCAATGGCTGCTCCAAATTACTGAGTTGAAACACCTACTCTAATCTCTCTAGGTGAGGTCAACAAGGCCAGACACACTTAATGCTTATTTCAGTAAATAAGTCACATTTATATATATAGTAATCATTAATGTTTACATGTCTTCCCAGACACTCTCTTGGTTCCCATCTCATTTGGGACTTCAGAAAAGACATGAACTCTAGACTTTTTGTCTGGCACATCACTGTATTAGACCAATAGCAGCCAACCACTCTACAAACACTGGATTAAAAATGTGACTACTGGGTCCACTTCCAAATAATGTAAAAGCTACAAGTACTTTTGTGAGTGATATCTTTTATTGGATCAACTGTATGGTTGGGATAGACTTAGACAAGCTTTTGAATGCAATGCATTCTTGAGGTGTATTTATGTTCCAGTGTCTAGTACTCTAAATTATATTGTGTTGTTACAGCCTTTTGGTTCACGCCCACATTTTAATTTTAACCACACTATACTACTGGTTAATAAAGTGGCTTTAGTCTGTGTTTCAACCAATAACAAATCAACACATTTATCAAATATTAGCCATTTAAATGACTGTATTTTTAAACATATGCAAATCTTGTAATGGATCTATTTTTGTCATTTTCCCCCAATAAATCAGGGCTAGCTTTCCAGTACGCTGTGTATTAGGCATGCCAGTTACCAGGGACAATTAATTACTAACAGTCCGAAAGAGTACACTGAGCAATCATTTCAGTGACACCCAATCTCTTACTTAAAAAATACCGGACTAACATACTCATTAAGGAGATAATTCATTTCTGAACTCAATGATCACACAGTACAGTAGTGATGAAATGAACAAACAAATAACAAAAAAAAAATTATTATTTCACTGTCTACCCTTACTGTCAGTCTATTTGCAAACAGTTAATTTAGGAATGTAAGCAAACCCTATTATTCCTGATCTCAACATACGAAATGTAGGAGAAGGTACTTCATTTATAAATCAGTGGAGAAATCTCAAGTGTACTGAACAGTAAGCAAGCATGTGAAGTCATTAATACAAGCCCATAAATCAAACACACAAAGCCTCATTCTGGCTGCCTATCATTAGTTCATGCTTAAATGGGAGTGTGCTATAAATAATTTAACAGAGATCACATTATCACTTCATGTTTTGTGCATGTGGCATTTTACACGTTTCTTTTAATATTGTATGATGCCCTGTGCAGTTTACTTTAGGAAAAAAGTTAATTATTATACATTTTATGATTTAAAGAGGTACACTTACATTCCCTATCAATTGCTAAAACATTGAATGGCAAACATTTTGGACAGAAGCAGCACACACACCAGCAGTTTTGCTCTATGGTGTAGTTTGCCTTGTCCTTTGCCCTGTCTACAGAGCATTATTTAACACAGAAAGGACAGAGGCCTTATACAGTGGTGGTGGAAATGTGACTGGAAGGTCAAGGAGCAAACCCCGAAGAAAATGCAATGTCCCTTACATGCAGTTTTGCCTTTTCCCATCAGTATTTCCAGAGAGAATGGCTTGGCAGTGAAGACTGTATGCAAATGTTAAATCTTCTTCATTTGTTCTCAGCGTAAGCAATGGATGGAGTTTAGGCACCTTGAAGCTGGTACCCAGCAGAAAATAGGGTCAAGGCTTTTACTGCAGTGCTACACATACTTGTGCAATCCTGGTGAATCTTAAGCACATTAACTTTGAAAAGGTGTGATGAATGAACCCGAACATTCACAAATTGTACTGGGGCCCTTGTATCCTGCTGGTAAAACTAACAGAAAAACTATACCAGATGAATACTAGCCTTCTGTCAGTGGGACTTCCTTTCCAGAGTAGGAAGAGCCACTTAATCTTCAACAGTTTAATATTTTGAACTTAAAGAATAAAAACAAAGATGTTTTTGTCTCTTCACTGATATGCTGTTACACTGTTGGCATTAAACCTGAGTGAGGCAATCTCGCAGGTAAATGTCAGTTGGATCAGTAAGCATTAGATCAGGATATCACAAAACTGACTAATCCTCTTCTTTTTATTTTCATCATGCTGCAGCTCCGCTGCCAGATTTCTGGGCTACCTTTCATACCTGGCAAAGCCGATACACAGAGCCGTCCCTAGGGGCGTGCGCAATTTGCGCCTCCCCCCCTCGCCTGGGACAGCCCTGCTGATACATAACAAATCTGAAAACCTGATTCCACTCAGCTTCCTTGACTGCCAGTATAAGGGTCAGCCTGGTTTGGTAATTTAACTTAGTCTACCAGAGACAGGGTTCTTTCAGTTCAGAATGTGTGTCAAGTGCAACAATCAGAATAATAGTCTTCCTTTCATCCATTTGCCCACATTATAATGAAATCTCTTCGTAAATGAGAAGCTTGCAACCCAATTCATCTCCTACTCCAAAAATGACGGGACACCATATATTAAGCACGTATCATTTTGGTGAGTTGACAGGATTGCCTTTCATACTGATCATTATTGTGAGGGAAGATAACATCATTCCTTCTTCATTGCACACACCAGATACTACTTATTGCTGGCAGTCCACTAGACTCTAGAAACCTAAACTGTGCCCTGGGGGCTTATTATTTGCTGTAATAGTTGTACTCTTGGAATACCTGCTGAGGATCTGGCCATCTATTTTTTCATGTTGCCCACAACTTCTCCCCTTTTATTGTTCTCTCACTCTTATCTCTGCCTTCCATTCCCTGTTCATCAAAGGTAGTGGTAATTTGATGTATTCATATATCTATTTCCTCAGCTGTACCTCAAAGATCTAAGAGTCTAAACAGGTAAGACTGCTAGGGCAAAGACAGGATCATTTCCATTTTACAAAGCATCTGTAAGATTAAGGCTGGAATTTTCAAAAAGGTCTTAAGGAAGTTGGTTGGCCAAATTATAATGTTTACTTACTTCACTCTCCTTTGAAAATCCCAAGTTACACTCAGTATTTTATTAGGACTGTAATGTTAGGCTTCTAAATGCACAATTAGATGTCTAAGGACGGGATTTTCAAAAGCACCTAATTTACTTCAGAGCTTTAGCTCAATTAGCAAAATCCACCCTCCTAAATGACTATGGGTGCCTGAACATACACTTAAAAGCTTTAATTCCTATTTTTGAAAATTTTGGCCAAACAATTGGTGAAATGCATAACCACAAAATATGTATAAATAAACCTAGCTACTACTACCTGGATGAACAGAGAATGGAAAGCAGAGGTAAGAGTGAGAGAACAATACAAGGGGAGAGGTTGTGGGTAACACAAACAGACAGGTGGCCAGATCAGAGTGACTTACACAAATTGGAGGATTAGGCCAAAAGAAATCTCATAAGGTTCAACAAGGACAAGTGCAAAGTCCTGCACTTAGGACGAAACAATCCCATGCACCAGTACAGGCTGGGGGCTGACTAGCTGGGCAGCAGCTCTGCAGAAAAGGACCTGGAGGTTACAGTGGACAATAAGATGAATATGAGCTAGCAGTGTGCCCTTGTTGCCAAGAAGGCTAACGACACACTGGGCTGCATTGGTTGGTGTGTTACCAGTAGGTCAAGCAAAGTGATTATCCCCCTGTATTCAACACTGGTGAGTCCACGTCTGGAGTACCGTGTTCAGTTTTGGGCCCCCCCGCTACAGAAAGGATGTGGACAAATTAGAGAGAGTCCAGTGGAGGCAACAAAAATGGTGAGTGGGATGGGGACATGACATATGAGGAACAACTGAGGGAACTGGGTTTAATTCAGTCTAAAGAAGAGAAGACTGAGAGGATATTTAATAGCAGTCTTCAACTACCTGAAGTTCAAAAGAGGATAGAGCTAGATTGTTCTCAGTGGTGGCAGATGACAGAATAAGGAACAACAATCTCAAGTTGCAACAAAGGAAGTTTAGGTTAGATGTTAGGAATAATTTTCTCACTAGGAGGGTAATAAAACACTGGAACAGGTTACCCAGAGAGGTGGTGGAGGCTCCATTTTTGGAGGTTTTCAAAACCTGGCTTAACAAAACTTTAGCTGAGATGATCTAGTTGGGGATGGTCCTGCTTTAAGCAGGAGGTTGGACTAGATCAGGGGTATCCAACCTTTTTGAATGTGGGGATGAATGAACTTTTTATTACCTAGTGGGCCAGCGAGCCATATTCAAAGACTTCACAGGAAGCGGTATCACATCAGGAACTGATATCACATGACCTTTGACACCAGTGAAGTTGCAGGAAGTGACAATGAAATGGGTCTGAAAATGTGGTTTAAAATCCAAAATAAAAACAATATAAAAGCAACAATGAAATAATACCAAACACTTGACTAAAATAAACGCTTTTGCTTCTACTCACTTCTCAGTGAATGAAAGAAGCATAATGCAGGCTTGCCCTGGGACACTTGGGCATACAGCACCAGATAGAGGAAGCCATGGAGGAGCAGCCAGCTGCTGGCCTCCAGCAGCACCATCGAGGAGGAGTGCATGAAACAACCAAGCCCAAGGAAATAACAAAAAATGACCTGAGGGGAGCTTTAGGCAGAACTCAGGTTATGTGATGGAAAACATTCTAGCTAACTGCACTCAGGATTCTGGCCAGTTCTTCAAGCAACGGTGACTGATTATATATATTAGTGGACTAAACACACTTTCCTCACCAAAATAATTGTAACAGTTCAATGGAAACAGTAAACTCCTTCTGTACGAATTGTACTTAAAGAACCAACCTTCCAGATGCTCTCAAGAAG
Organism: Alligator sinensis; assembly: GCF_000455745.1. Classification (NCBI taxonomy): domain Eukaryota; kingdom Metazoa; phylum Chordata; order Crocodylia; family Alligatoridae; genus Alligator; species Alligator sinensis. The sequence continues at coordinate 411,246 of NW_005842297.1, read as the reverse complement.
TAAAGACTGGTACCCCATGGAAAAAGGTCTTAGGGTAACTCACAGGTTATCAACTATAGGCCCGTGGGCCACAACTGTCCTGTGGAGACATGTCACTGACCCACAGGACTTCCCACAGGCCCAGATATTTGGTGGCAGGGAAGTGGAGACAATTAATGCTGCCACATTTCCAGGTTCCATGGCCAGCTGACAAGGCCATGTGTGCTGGATCAGATCAGTGCCTGGGCTCAATCCAGTGAGCACAGGGCCAGAGCTGGGCCTTCATTCATCACATACAGGGCTGTGGCAGGAGCTGTGGCTGCAATCAGGGCCCTGGGCCTGATCCGCCATGTTTAGGGCTGGGGCCAGGGCCAGATCTAGTGCACACGTGGTCAGGGCCTGATTCAGCATGCCAATCCCATACTGGATTGGGCTCACTGACTAATCCCATGCATCAGATCTGTCCCAAAGACCAACAATGCTGCACCACTTATCTAGCCCGCAGACTGACTCTGCACCACTCATTTGATCCGCAGCCCAAAAAGGTTGCATGCCACAGGTGTAATTGTCACATTATAAAAGACAGACTGTGTTCTGTGCTCTACGTGTTCATATAACCTTTACCTAGAAAATAAAAACAGATTATTAAATCCTTACTTGGCAACTATTATTTCTTAGCTAGAATTAGAAACCTCATTCACTGTGAGTGGTGCCACTGACCTCTGAAGGGCGAATGCCATTCATTCAATTAAGTTGCTGCCTTACCACATTCTACGCTGACATTTGAAAACTGACATCTTAAGGAGTTCAAAAAGTCAGTCATGTTGCAATGGATGGCTATCCAGAACATGAGAAGCCATGATTCTGATTTCATCATTGCAAACATGATTAACAACACAATCTCCAGCCCTTACATAAGACAGATAATCAAAAGTTTAAAAAAAGAGAATTATCATTGTGTACAAGCAAACAAGAAAAGCGATATTTGTTTGGTAATATCTTTTATTGAACCAACTGTATAGTTGGGGGAGATGTTAGACAAGCTTTTGGTATTACAACAAAATGAAAACAGCTTTCCTGCATGCATGAAATCAATAGACAGAAGACCTGGGTTAATCACACCATCATTTCAAAACTATGTAAGACGGATGCATTATTGTTGTTTTTACTGCCTTACATGACTTTGTGCCTCTGCCCTATCCTAGAGTCATACACCTCCTGCCATGTATTGTAGTAGAGCACCCTCTACTGGCTGAGCTACTGAAGCTGTTCCAAAAATTAACTGAAGAAATATTCTACCTATGGGGTTGAAATTCATAAATTCAAATCCAGTCAATTCCTCCTGATGCTCTATTTAGTCTATACACTAGAACATGTGCATGACATTGGGAAACTTCCCATATGCAGGAATCAAGAAGGAACCTAATAAATGCTGTTGACTTTGTTGGGATGTGTTCTAATCCAGTGGGTAACAATAGGTTTGTGGTATATCTGTACATTTCTTCATTCAGCAGCAGTAGTCTTGGGAGGATCAATTAATCTGGATGTTTATAATATTGGTTTTTAAATAGAAATAATAAAAGTAGCTACCTTAGTTTATATGTGCAGAACGACATATAATTTCTAGCAAATCAGAAAGTACTGTTTTTACTCGTAAGAAACCTGTGATCATCTCCAGTTCTAAATGTTTGGAGTTCACTCAAGACCAGTTAGACCTAGGCTGTACTGAAATGCTAAGAGCAAAAGTAAATTCTTGGACATATTAATTTATAGGTACAGATAGTATTTGCAGATCTTCTGGTGCCATTTCTCTATGTTCTTTACCATTACAACTTGCTATATGTAATACATTCTGTCATGACTATTACTTGGACTTCAACATAAAACCCAAAGAAGAAGTTAAAAACAACTCCCAATGTTTACAATTGTCTTCACTTTCTGGACAACAGTTGCTATATCTAATGTTGACTGTGTACAGTATTGTAATAAAGGTGTGGGGCCACCATGGCACCTGGCCTGGATGCCAAGCCCAGGAGGTAGGGTGGGGCAAGAAGCACACAATTAGTAATAGGCACACTGTCAGACCAGCCGCCATCATGCTGCTGGCATTGCAGGCAATAACACTTTCCCGTGTGCCACTGCTGCCCAGGATGCTCAGGTGTCCCATTATGCCTCTAGGCATGTGTTGTAACAATACTCATTATTTCCCATCTGATATCTAAAACTTTATTCAGGGGGAATTAAATCACCATGCTTGTAATTCCAAGGCAGATGGGGCCTGTCACTAACTTAGCAGGAAAAATCTATCTATTGAACTGTGACAAAGGAAATATCTTGTTTTGAATATTAATTATTAGAAAATTGTAAAATGCCAAATAGTCAGAAGGTCCTTTCTGGTTCCATTCAGGCGATAATTTATCACACAGCAATGAAGCCCTCCAAAGAAGCCTGAAAAGGGCTCAAAATATATTTCATATAATAGTTAAAATCTACTGTGTGAGGCTGAACATCCTTGCTTTACTTTATGACCCTGTATATCAGGGGTCAGCAACATTTTTGGGCAGAGTGCCAAAAACACCCGCACCCTCAATTTGTAAGATGTTGGCATGCCAGGGGCGGATGGCAGGGGAGCTGCAAGGGGCCCAAAACTTGTTGCGGTAGTGCAGGCCCTTCCCCACCATCCACTCTGAGGTGCATGCACAAAGCAAAATGCCTTTGCATGCCACACACTGGCACTCGTGTCGGGAGTTGCCTGTCCCATCTGTATACTTTCATGTCTAAGTCTTCATGTACAGTACAACTTAGTTTTCAAATCTCTTTGTGGTGGGATATAGAAAAGGGATCACCCAGGAATCTACAGATATACTGGGAAACAACTCCACAGACAATAATACAGCCTTGAGGATATTTACCTAAAGAGGGAGAAATAGTAAATCAGTGGTTTTCAACCTTTTTAGACTCAAGGTACCTCTTACAACGTGCTGGTTCTTAGTTTTCACTCAGTTTTTTCCAATACAAAAAAACAGTACAGCAATTCTTCTGCTGCAAAGAACTCAAGGAGTGGGTCCAGACAAGCGTGTGCACGTGTTATGCAGACCAGCCGGCCTGTTTGTGGCATGGCAAAGCACACGTACTGCACATGCAGGCATTCCCCGCACTGTTAATTTGCAGTGTGGCGGATGGGGAGGCAGGAGGGAAGGATGGGGTGACACCAGGAGATCCTGGTGGAACACTGGCATGTTTAAAAATATAGCATTATGGAACAGCAGGAAGGATATAGTAAAAAGCAAATATTGGACTAGTTAGACAAAGAATAGAGAGTAGGAACTTAGCAAAAACTGCAATAAAGCATTCAGTCCACACACCAGCCCTTCTGGTTTTCAGACTATTATATCAGGTATTCCCACTGATCTCTGCTGAGAATGGATGCAATGCCTTGCATATTGCCTAATCTTAAATTTTTTCTTCTCTGGAAAATGAAAGGGATTTTCTAGCAATTTCATAATTAAAACAAAATAAGAATTAAATTTAAAATTAAAGCAAAAAAAGCCCTCTTTGCACCTCTTAAAGCATTTCCTAAAATAGAAATAGATAGGTTTTAGGTTTAGCAGAAGGAAATTCTCTCTCCTAACAGGTCAATGCTCTCTCTCCAGTATTGTTCCTGCCGTCTCAGGCTCATGTTCCTTGTCAACTGCAGGTATAAAGCAAGATATGGCTATGCAAAGAAAGAGAGGAGAGGAAAAAAGAAGGCCAAATGAATGCAAACACAAAACAACTATTTTTGTTGTGAAGCTGCTGACCTTGATCTCTTGTATCATGAGAAAAGTCAGAACAGGATGGTGATCCGGTCTACATACTGTAGGAATAAGAAGCGTGTAAGCAAGCCAAGTCATTTCAGTGAATGGAGAGTTACAGGCCAAAAAGTGTGCGTTTTGGCCAGGTGTCAAAATACTGTCTTCATTTGAACATGGTATCAGGGTAGTGTGAAATGAATTAAACAAAATAGTATTTTAATTCAGTGGTTTTCAACCTGTGGTCCATAGACCCCTAGGGAGTGTGCAAAAGGTGGCTGTAAAGATGATAGCCGTGACCAAAGGGGAAGTGCTGCTGATGATGCTTCAGCTCCTCGCTCCATGGCCAGAGCACCAGCAGCAGGCAGCCCAGCACCAGCAGACAGAGCACGTGTTGCCGCTGCAGCTCTTCCTGAAGCTCTGGGCTGCCTGCTGCTGGGCTCAGGCAGCCTCTGGCCGTGGTGGGGGGGAGCTGGAGCAGCAGCAGCAGGCAGCCCAGAGCCAACACCAGTGTGTGCTGCTGCTGGTGCTCCAGCTCCCCCATGGCCAGAGGCCCCTTGAGCAGCAGCAGCAGCTTAGCGCCAGCAGGCAGAGTGCCTCCCCCTGCCCCCGCCACTGCCTAAAGTAGGGTTTAGTACCACTGCAATAGAGAGAGAGAGCTCCAAAGGGGGGTCATGCCTCCATTCCACATTTTTAGGGGTCCATGAGTAAAAAAAAAAAAAAATAAATAAAAAAAAAATAGGTTGACAACCACCAATCTCGTATTTTATTCAAGTATGACTGTCGCTGCAGGTGCATTCAGAGTTTCCTCCTTTAAGTAAACACTCGTAAACTAAATTCAAAACACCTCAGGCCCAATTAATCAAATTGCTTGAATTTTTCCAATGAACAAAAATACCCTAAAGCTAATTGCTGTATTATGTGATAATGGCAAAAAAGGACTGAGGTGAGGGGCAGCATACTTAAATTGATTTTATTTATAAATACATAACTTTTTAAATATTAGTCTGAAAGTTTAACTAGGGAAGAACTTGGAAGGCATTAAGTGTATAATGTAAGAACACTTACATTGTTATGAGGAAAAACCATACATACCATAGAGCAAAAACACTTTAAATAAACTTTTTGTAGAAAACTCATATTCATTTATTTAAAAAGATCTCAAAAAGGCAGAAATATATGATTATCTACATTATCATTAACAGCTGTACTTCACCTACCAAAAATGAAATTTCAAATGTTTTTCAAAGCTATTTCTTTTCAATATGCATTTCTGGAATATCATTATGTACATGTTATATTAGGTTTCAAATAGATACAGATGAGTTAATAAGGGATTGCCTTATTTTATTGAATGGCCAGATTTTCCTAATTTGCTTCACACCAAATTTCCTAACCTTAATTAGCAAGAAGAGAATATCCATTCAGTCTTATTGAAGCTCCCCAAGTACATTCATGTCCATCTGAAGAGGTTCTTGTGAAGACTGTGAAAATGAGTAATTTTTTTAGGCTAAAAAGTGCCTTTCTATCTCTTTTTTCTGGAATGAAGGACTTGAATTGATCTCTCTCAGGAAAAAACTGGAATGAAGGACTTGAATTGATCTCTCTCATGCAAAACAGTAGTTTCACAAACTGAATGAAGTGCTAAATTATACTTAAAATCCTTGTGGTAAAGAAATTTAACCTCTCTATTTTCTCACTATTAATTTCCCCCCCCTCTTTTTTGATGGGTGTTCATGCCCTGTGTATGATGGATGACAGCAACTCGTTACTGCCTAGGATTGACAGCAACCATCTCAGTGGAAGGTATTCATGCAATTTGTGGCCTCCCTCTTTGATAGGGCATTTTTTGACCTATGTCTCAAAGAAAAGGAATTGCAACTTGACCCTTAGCCTGTTGTAGAAGCACAGATACATTTCTCATATGCTAATTTTAATTGTACTGAGGTCTCTCTTGTGCCAAACCAGAGAGACATGTGATTATGTGGTTAAGATACCACATAATCTAAAGGAAAAGTCAAAACACAGAGCTTTCAGGGGACCTTATTTATTTTTTTATTTTTACTCATTGGTTTTAAGTCTTATTACTTAAAATCAGAAGATTTAAAAACAAAACTAGTTAGCGCACTGGAGGCAGGATCGCCACCTGACAGTCCAGCCAGAGGAAAGGGCAGTGTGGAGTAGTGCTACTATCTGACCTGGGTGATAAAAAATTATTGTGGTGCAGACAGTCACAGTCTGGTCCCTACTTGTCCTTTTCCACAAAGGGAAAATAAGTTACTCCAGCTTTTTGGTTGCTACTCAGAACATGGCTTTGTATATAACCAACTACCTCCCACCTCTCCTGGTAGGCCTGTGCGAGTTGGCAGAGATCTGATCCAGCTTCAGATCCAGGCGCTTCGGATAGCCACAATCTGATCTGGAGTTCTGGACCGGGTTTCCGCCTTGATCCAGCCAAAGCAGCTCCAAAGCTTCAGAGCCACCTCAGAGATCCGGCCATAGGGTATAATGGGGAATCAATGAAATATCTATAACTTTGTTGTTTCATGTCTGACTTGGATGAAACTTGCAGAGATGGAAGTCTCTGCTGAGGGCATAAAACCTGCCAAGTTTTAAGGAGATGAGTGTAGGGGCTTGGGGGAACTCTACCCCAAATTCTTGAAAGCCAAACTCATGTCACGGCTGTGTTACAACACAGGGGGGTCAAAACTGCAGGGATGGTAGCTCTTACTGAGGCCACAAAGCCTGCCAAGTTTCAAGGAGATAGGTACAGGGGTTTGGGGGGAACTGCACCTCAAGCTGTGGACAAGCAAAACTCGTGCCATGGGTGACATTGTGTGTTAAGGCGCAGCGGGGTGACAGCTGCAGGGATGGTGGCCCCTGCTGCGGCCACGATGCCTTCCAGCTGTCGAGGAGATCGGTGTAGGGGGGGTTCTGGGGCCCTGCACCCCTAGCTGCTGACAGACAAAACTAGTGCCAACACTGTTTCTGTCTTGGGGCAATTGATTGTCTGTATTAATTCTTTCCTCTCCTTAGCCTGGTTTTGTAGGTGCTAATTGATGCTTGTTAACTCGTTATTTAGTAGCTAGGTCTTGTGTATTGAGATGGTCCCTGAGTCCTTGAGTGAATCATGATTGATTGATTGCTTGATTGGTAACTGGGAACACAGTAGCTTATCAGCCAGGCCTGCAGCAGTGTCTTCCCATCGCTCCCCAAGACAGACAGACAGACAGTCCCACAAGCACCCATGGCATGGTTTTTGCATGTCCGCAGCTTGAGGGGCAGTTCCCCCCAAACCCCTACACTGATCTTCTTGAAACTTGGCAGGCTTTGTGGCCTCAGTACAAGCTACCACCCCTGCAGTTTTCACCCTGCTATGTTGTAACACATAGACATGACAGGAGTTTTGCTTTCAACAAGAGATCAACATTGTACATCTTGACTTTAAAAAAGCCTTCTGTCGCCGCCTAGAGCCACAGTGTGGGGTTCGGGGCTTTAGGAGCCCTAATCGGCGGACAGGTACTTGTGACGCTTGGGGTGGAATCAGGTACTCAAGCGTATTGGTTAAACAAAAGGTTGTTTACTTACACTGCTCGTACAGTGCAGGTCAGATGCTTGCTTCGGTTACGGTTACAAACTTGGGTCAGGCAGAAATTACAAAGATGTTGGTCGGTCTGCAGATGTGTTCGGGGTGTTCAGGCCGGCAGTCGTCTCACGTCTCGGGTGGGGGTGTGCTAGGCCCCCTTGGGTCGGTGACGGGGAGTCCTTAGTGGTTGATCAGGCCGCTAAGTTCGCTCTGAAACATGCGTGGAGTTTGCTAGGCTCCAAAGTGTACTCAGAGTTCTCCACGAGGTGTGTGTGGAGTTCTCCAACTTGGGTGGAAACTGCTCAAGCTTTTTATACGGCTAGCAAGCCAATCACTAGCCGCCAGGTAGTAATAATTTAGAACAGTCCAACAGAGGGGTACA
>NW_005842297.1:334292-403291 GCF_000455745.1 Alligator sinensis | reverse complement strand
CCCCATGATCCCCTGGCTGGGTAATTGGCTCAACGGTAGGGTGCTGGTCGACAGGAGCCAATCGTCTTGGTGTGCTGTGACCAGTGGGGTCCCACAAGGCTCTGTCCTAGGGCCTATACTATTTAACATCTTCATCAATGATGTGGACATTGCTGTCAGAAGTGGACTGGCCAAGTTTGCCGATGACACCAAACTCTGGGGTAAAGCATCCACACCTGAGAGCAGGAGGGTGATCCAGGCAGATCTTGAGAGGATCAGGAAATGGGCGGATGAGAACATGATGGTGTTCAACACCGAAAAATGCAAGGTTCTCCACCTTGGGAGGAAAAACCTGCAGCATGCTTATAGGCTCAGCAGTGCTACGCTGGTTAGCACTATAGATGAAAGGGACTTGGGGGTCATGACTGACCGCAAGATAAACATGAGCCTTCAGTGTGATGCTGCAGCTACTAAAGCGAGCAAAATGCTGGCTTGCATCCATAGATGCTTCTAAAGCAAATCCTGGGACATCATTCTCTCCTTGTACTCGGCCTTGGTGAGGCCACAGCTGGAGTAGTGCGTCCAGTTTTGGGCTCCCCAATTCAAAAGGGATGTGGAGAAGCTTGAGAGGGTGCAGAGGAGAGCCACACACATGATCAGAGGTCAGGAAAACAGAGCCATTGGGCTCTTTAGCCTAGAAAAGCGCAGGCTCGGGGGCGATCTGGTGGCCACCTATAAGTTTATCGGGGTGCTCATCAGGATCTGGGGGAACGTCTGTTCACGAGAGCGCCCCAAGGGATGACAAGATCAAATGGTCACAAACTCAGCCATGACCAATTCAGGCTGGACATAAGGAAGAACTTCTTCACTGTCCGAGCCCCCAAGGCCTGGAACAGCCTGCCATCAGAGGTGGTTGAAGCACCCACATTGAACACCTTCAAGAGACATTTGGATGCTTATCTTGCTGGGATCCTATGACCCCAGCTGACTTCCTGCCCCTCGGGCAGGGGGCTGGACTCGATGATCCTCTGGGGTCCCTTCCAGTCCAAATGTCTATGAAATCTATGAAACAATTTGGGGTATAGTTGCCCCAAACCCCCTGCACTGATCTTCTTGAAGCTTGGCAGGCTTTGTGGCCTCAGTAGGAGCTACCACTCCTGCAGTTTTCACCCCACTATGTTGTAACGCTTAGATGTGACGTGAGTTTTGCTTTCAAAAATTTGTGGTACAGTTTCCCCCAAATCCCTATACCAATCTTCTTGAAACTTGGCAGGATTCATCCTCTCTGCAGAGTTCATCACCCCTGAACATTTCATCCAAGTCAGACAAAAAACAACAAAGTTATAGATATTTTATTGCTTTCCCATTATACCCTAAGACTGGATCTCCGAGGCGACTCCGAAGCTCTTTGGGAGCTCTGAACCACTTTGGGAAGCCTCACGAGGCCAGCGCTTCAACCCAGATGTGCTGCTTTGGACCCCGAAGCATCTAAAGCTCTGTCCAAAGTCTCGCACAGCCCTACCTACCGGCCCATTCTCCATTTCTACAAAGCAGTTTTACCTTAAACCACTTCCAGCTTCTTTGAAACTGACTTAAGTGCACTGAACTTATGTTCTGTTAAAGGTTTAAACCAATTTCTGATCACTAAAACTGGTTTGCATGTAACTTCTGTCCCTAGTCTATATACTTGTGAACTGAAAAGCATGGGCTGGGTGGAATCAAATTCCCTGTGTGTGGAGTACACTCCCTATTTCTAATGCTTCTGCATGTGCTTCTACAAGAAAGCTTAGGGATGTCTTTCAGTGTGATCAGGTCATTCTGTGTGTCATCCAGCCTTTGCATAATGTTCAGAAATACTCATTGCAGAAACTACTGCTTCTCAAAATGAAAATATCCCCTGCAGATGAACCCTGCTGTGTTGAGCTCTCTTGCAAGATAAGGAGATACTACTGCTGAAAATGCTGTTCTATGCACAAAGGCACTTATTGAGAAGCAGCAGCCAAACCCTTATTCATGGTGTTGTTTCATTTTGATTATAAATAAGCTCCCATGGCAAAAGTAATGAAGGTTTTAGAATGGTTGCATGTTTTAATAGATAGAAATCCTACAAGAAAGGACACTTTTGAGGAGTTATTCTTACTTCATTGGGCTATTTTCCTAGAATAGGATGTAGGTATATTGATTTCCATTAAGTTGGCATCTGTAGTTATACTGATTCATTTGGAGTAGGTTCATGAGCCTTTTTGCCAAGGTACTCAAAACTGTTCTACCCAAACTTTAAGACCTGCTGTGGAAGTCTAGCATTTGTTTTGCCAGTCAAGTGGCAATGAGTCTATTATATGGCTTTCTGTAACATGGGCTAAGCCATCAGTCTTAAACATGCTGCATAAAGGAAGTTCTGAAGCGTTAGCATCTCCATCAAAACATGCATGTACTGTCTAGTATTTCCTTACACAATTGATCATGATGCCAAATTAAAAATGTGAAGTTAAGGCACTTTAGAGAGGCAGAGTGAAAAAAAAAAATCTCTTAGATGGAAAAGTAGTGCTCTCAGCAGAGACGGAGAAGGCAGTGAGAACAATAGAAAAATCACAGGAAAATACATCAAATGGTTATATAATAGTCTCCCCCTTGTCTCACTGAAGTGTCCTTCATTGCATGCTGAAACCCAAGTACAACAAAATAGCATCTCTCTTGGAAAAAGGGCTGGTAACTGCCAAGAAAATAATCTCCTATTAGGCTACCTGTTATGAGCTGTAAGATGAATGGCAGCCTTCTGGTTTACAGGAGTGGAAAGTCTGCAATAGAGATATTTATGCATGGTTGCTGAATTTTTAAAATCATGCAATCTACAATTTTTTGATCTCATGTCTTATCCCTCTTGAACAAAAATGGTTTCCTGGATATGGAGTGCTGGGAAGTTTTGTCATGAAGTTAGACTGGTGCAAAGCAGAGGAAAAAATATAAACAAGGCTCGGAAGGTTTATCCCGGCCACACCGAGTGTGTCACTACATTACTGTACTGTCATTACTAGCGGGTAAATTTTGAACTGACTGAAGCTTCCATGGCACTGGGTGAATAAGTTAACAAAGATTTTGACCCATATTATTTTATTTATTTTTATATATGGGAAAGCATGTAGGCATCAATTGAAACATTTTAAAATTGTATCTTTTGATGCCATGTACCCTACAAAGGGAAAATAAGGACAGATGATCATTACAGTCATAATTGCAAAAACAGATTGTTGACCCTAAATATTAATACATTTCATGTACAGCGCTTAAAAGATATCAAGATGTCATTAAACAGAGCTTTCTTGGCATTCCCAAGAAAATGTTATTGGCTGTTTGGTCTTTTAAAAAAAAAATGAGATTATTAAAGAGAAAAGCAGCAAGCAGACTCAGTGAATCCATTACCAGGAGATACAAGAAGACAAATATTAAGATAATTTCAAGGGTTATCCAATAAAGGCGAAACACTTGGGTATGCAAAAAATGAATCAAAATTAATATCAATTCCTCAGGCCATTTCTTGTTAAGTAAATGTTCCACGTCTTTCAAAATTTTGCTTGAACTGATCTGACAGTTTTGGAGGAGTTGTGCATTTTAACAGATTGCAATCTTAACCCCAAAGTGAACAGTTTGATACACAGCATTTTAATAAAATAGTTCATTTTGGGTTTGAGTTGTGGCTGCTAAGGTTTAAAAAGCCACAACAGCTTAAAAGCAATATAAGCGATAATGAAATACTGAGTGTGGATATATTTTTTAGTACTTGACTTCTTTTTTTTGGTACGTAAATTATTGTTTAACAGTAAAAGTGGTCAAACATACTAAGAGTAAGAACACTGATTTGAGTGCAGTGAAATCCACAGATTTGGTCTAATATTTAAATCTATTCACTGCTCATACAAAATTGAGATTTCTTCTTAGTCATAATTTGTATTTGTCTTCTATTTCTGCCTCATTTGTATACAACTATCATAAGGGTGGTATAGACTAGGTTGCCACTGTCAGACTTAATTCTTTGTTATTACTCAGATTGAGATAAAAACAGAGTAGTTGCAAATTGTTTGCTGCTTTAGATATTTTGCCATGTCCCGTCAAGAAAAAGGGCCAGGCAGTGCTATCAGGTTTAGCTACAAAGGAATTGCTGATCTCACACGTCTCTAGCTTGCTCTGCTTCAATAACAAAGGGAACATTTTTACAATTAAAAACACTCAAAACTCAAGAGGCATCAGAAAAAGATGAATGCACAACTCCACAGGCTAGAAATTTCTAGAAGACAACCACTTCTTTGAAACATTGTTTCAGAGGCTACAATGTTTAAAAAAAAATAGTAGTGCTAGATAGAAATCAGTAGTGCAGTTGAAGCAGGGGGAGAAAAGATTATGGCAGCAGTCCTGGGTCCCACCTTTGGGAAGAGGCAGGTGCAAGCTTCACTGCTGCTTCCAAGGGCAGGGAGCTACTGTGTCATGCCTCTAATATAAATACTGTCTTTAGCAGTTGCTTTGGTTTTGTATTTTAATGTTACTAAAAAGTAGACAGAAAAGGAGGAAATGGGAAAGACAAACAGTATGCACAATCATGCCTCTGATGGGAAATGCACAGGTGTAGATGGCAAAACCTGACCTATTAGTCTAAGTACAGACAATAGAAAAGCCCAAGGCTGAATTGATTCAGTCTTTGTAGGTTAGTCTAAACTGCACAGATTAAACTGAGACACAAGTGAACACACCTTTGATTTACCTTTACCTTTGATTCAGGAAATGCAGCTATATGCCTGCAGTGGCTCAGACTAGAAGCTGGGGGGGTGCTAGAGCATGTTGCCAGCATGGCCTGTGTGTTCACGTCCTCATCCTGCTGCCCCCAAGGTTTCTGGATTTTCAGTCTACAATCATGGCCAGCTTCTCTGCTAGGGAGCAGAGGGTGAGGCTAGCCCTGCTCTCTGGAGCAGACAGCACAGCACAGCCCAACCTAGGACTGCAGTGCATGCTGGGATGCTGGAGGACTCTGATTTAACTTGAAACAGGAAGGGGTCTGGGACAGAAGTTTCATAAACCAGTTTGACCCGAATCAGTTAAGTCTGATACTACATCAAGCCAGGTCTATCTTAAACCAGTTTCAGCCATTTTGAATCTGGTTTATGTGCACTGAACTTCTGTTTTATTATAGGTTTAAATCAGTTTCTGATCACTTAAATTGGTTTGTGTGTAACTTCTGTCCTAGATTTAATGTATATTAACCTCCCCTCCCTCCTCCCAATAAGGAAGAAAGGCAGTACATTTTCAGAAGTCACACTATGCCCTTCTGACCAAAAACAGAGAATCCAAACACTGCATGGATCTGAATGTATTTGGAATCTTCCTTCTTTGTGACAGATTGAAAAAAACTGTACTAATGAAGGGGCTAAAAACCTATGGAGAATCCCATCCCAACCCTTCAACCATCAAGCATTCATGTTTACTCCCCCTCATAAATCCTTTTCTCCCGGTAGCACAGCTGGTTCAGTAGTCAGGTTACACTTGGCTGTGCAGGCTGAATTTTCATTCTATTCTCTATATTTTAAGATGTGGACCAAGAATCAAATCCTGCTCTATTAGCAGAAGCCTTGTCCTCACTGGTTAATTGAGTTAGTAGGGAAAAAATGGGAAACAAACACTTGAGAATAACAGGGGGGGAGGGGACCTTAAATGTAAATGACTAAAAACCCAGGACTAACATTTTGTAAAAATGCAAACAAATTGTGTTTGAATTTCAATATCTTCAAATGTAATTCAAATTCATTTTAGAATTTGAATAATCACAAATTCAATAATCGTTTGAATAATCACAAGCTCTATTTTTCATCATATTTCAGAAGGAAGCCTGCTGCTTGGCGTGTTTACTATTTTTTTAATCTTTCAGAAGCTTTACGGCAGTCAAAGCAGTGCTCACAACCTCTTTTCACCTTAGTGCTTTTTTTCTTGTATTCCTACATATTTGCAGCCTCTCTGTGACTCTCCTACTTTCTGGTTAATTAACATCCCATCAGCTTCCTGTGTAGGGTCATTTTGATTTTTTGTTTGTTTTCTTCATGCCTTTGCTTTTCAAGTTTAGTGTCACAGCTAATTTTCTATGGGATACATCACCCAAGGAAGTTTAACTTTATTATATCATATTGTATTATATTGTATATTGTATTGTGTTGTCACTATTCCTTAACCATTCAGCTGAACCAATTTCCACATGCCATTAGAACACCACCTGATTATGTATCCTAGAAATTAACCATTTCAAGAAAGAATCATTTAGAACTTGCTACAAGACTTCTCTGACCTTCTCTTTTCACTTCTATAGCCAGCTGAAATCACTTGTTTCTTGAGTTGGCATTTGTTTGATCTTCTGCAATAGTACATATATAATATCCCTTTCCTAACTAGCATCCCCAGGGTATGCCCTATTATCACATGGGCATTATTATCTTACAGGTGCTACCGAGTTCTCTCCATTCAGAAGTATGTCATTAGATTAGACAAAATATTTTACCCTTACATTTTAACCTCATCCTCATGCATAGTTCATAAACACACATTAATATCACTTAGATTTTTTGTAATACCGCTGTTTCAGGAATATTTTATTAAGACCCTTTGCCACTGCTTTGCATTTCACTTAGCACCTAGTCATGATGATATAATGATACTTCCTTTGCCCGCCCTAATAGAAATGCATCTGTGCTGTACCAGATGTGAGAGAACAGCTTAGCATGCTCAGTGTATACAATGTCTTAGGTTTTTAAGCATATTGCACTCAAAGAGTATGCGCAGACATTACATTTAGATTGACCTAACCAGGGTTAGGTCATTCTGAATGCCCATCTGTGCAGATTCTCCGGGGGTTTAAATTGGGCCAAAAATGGTGAGCCAGATTTAAGTTAGTTCACCGAAGTAGCCAGTGCTGGAGGGTGTGCTGGGTGAATTGGAGCCTTCCCACCTCGGGGGACTCCAATACACTGGTCCAATCCTCCAGGGAGGGGCAGAAACCCCTCCCCCCCCCAACTCCCTTTCTCCCTCCCCATTCTGAAAACAGCAACAGGCTGGGAGTTCTGCAGACACAAGGGTTCAGATTCACAATGAGGGTGCAGATGCAATAAGGGTTCAGATTTTCACCTCATCAGTCATTTTTTAAGCTGTCTGTAGCCATGCAATTGTGTTTGTCATGGCTATAAACTGCTTTCTGTGGCTCGATCAGGTGAAAATTGTGACTTCTGTCTGTGACTTCTGCCCTTGGAGCACAGCCCCAGGGATGGAAAAAACCCTACCACTCTCTGCAGACCTGGGACTCTTCTCTTCCTGCCCCTTCCCCTGATGCTGACTAGGCCATTTTTAGCCCTTTGACTCCTCCACACCAAGAGAAACAACACTTATCACAGACCCACCAACTCCCATGCCCACCACAGACCTGCCAGCCCCCTGTTACCCAACAAACCCCCTACAGACTTTTTATACCCCTCCCCCCATCACACTTGTCCCTCCCTGAATCCCAAGTGATTTACACCAGATTCCCTATGCAGGTCCTGGCACCAGTAGCTGCTTGTACATGCTATTCCTAGTCTATGATCACATGGCTTAAAATAAGCCACATAACTGTAGACTGTGTGGGTGCCTCTACTCATGTAATTAATTCAAAGCAATAAACTCTGGAGCAGTTTGAGCTGGAGCAAACTACTCTTGGGCATAGCATCTACACATGTGCCCAGGACACTAGCAATTTGAGGTAGGGTGGAGTAGGGGGTACAGGAGGCAGGGGACATGGATCATCAGCCCCCAGCTCCAGGTGGTGGCAGTGGGCATTGGAGGGGCTGGCTGAGGCACTAGGGTACTGAAAGAGCAGAGCTGTATAAGCTAGGTGGCAGGCAGATGTCTTGCCCCCTGTTGCCTAGGCTGATGGGGGACAATTTGCTCCCGCAGTAAGCGTCTACATGTGCATTTAATAACAGTTAATTTCTCCGCTGTAAAATAGTACTGCCCTAGTACTATCTTATAGAGGTGTTAATTAGTTCACTGAAGCCTAATACAGTCGCACGTGTAGATGATGACATTTTACTCTGCAGCTAATTAGGCTGCTATGCAGTAAAGTGCATGTGTAGACACAGCCAGTGTGGCTAATATTTATACCCTTATATAGACAGGAAAATATGCTATTCCACACCAGACAGTGTTATGGAAATACACCATGAAAACACACCCCACCCATTATCTCCTGAAAGATGTTACATGGCTCCATTAGAGGAGCATACCCCCAAACTAGTTCTGTCCATTTTATATTTTTATTGGCATTTAGAGAGTGACCAAATGAAGTAGAGGAGGTATATACACAATTATTTACCAATAGATTGAAGTATATATGTACCTAAACTGTGATTTACTTCTCACCCATATGCCTTCTTTCCCTGATGCCCCCATGTGACCCCTTGTTACATTCCTTAATATAATTCTCTATTATTAAGGGGCCCCGCCTCTAGTTCCATTGTGTCACGGCGGGGTCCTTCAGGAGGGCCATGATCTCCTTACGGCCCCCTCACCGTGCCAAGTCGGCACCAGGGCACCCTCAAATTCTCGCCCGCCACGTCTTTGATGGTTAGATAAACTTGGGAGGCTGCCTTACAACTCCCTGGGCACGGTTAGCTGGGACCTCTGTCCCTGTGTGTTCCCGGACCCCTGGGGGTCCCCCGGTGATGGGTGTTCCCCAGGCACCCTAGCCTTATGGGCTATGCATGGCTCCTACCAACCCCTAATACTACGCCCCAAGTCTCGCTGATGGGATAGACGCTAGTATGTCTCTCTATATGTACTGCCCGTCTCTCGGGCCTCCTCTATGTACTCTCGCCCGCTCTCTGGGGCCTCCTCTGCTGTATTACCCTCTCTTGGGCTCCCTGAGCCCACTCGGGGCCTCCCTGTAATGTTGCCCCTTCCTGGGGCCTTCTCTATAGTGTCACCCCCTGTCTGGGGCCTTTACAATAGTGCCCCCTCCTGGGGCTTTCCCTGCAATGTCACCCGAACTCGGGTTTCTAAAATACAGCCCCCCCATCTGGGGCTCTCTGCGCCCACTCTGGAGACTTCTCAGTAACGCCCCCTGACTCTCGGGCCCACTGCGCTGCTGCCCCCTTCTCCCAGGGCGCACCGTGCCACTACCCCCTCTCACCGGGGGCAACCACAGCACTCTACCCTGCTCCGGGGTTTTCTGCAGCACTAGCCCTGTTTCAGAGGCTCACCGCACCTGCACTGGGCTTCCTGATAATATGGCCCCCTCTCTGGGGCTTGCTGTGCCCCTACTGGGCTTCCTAATAATATGGCCCCCTCTCTGGGGCTCATCGTGCCCGCGCTGGGGCTTCTCAAAGCTGCCCCTCTCTGGGGCTGGGGTCTATGTACCCCACAAGTTGCACCCTCACTGGCACCAGGGTTCCCATACCACTGGGGTTCCCCCTTAGAATACTGCGCCCTCACTGGCGCCAGGGTCCCATCCCCTGTGGGTCCCTATGAGGCCTCCTCCAACCCCTATAGCCTCACCCAAACCACCAGTGTAATACCAAAGCCGAACATAAACTCGAGCCTCCTGGCTATAACTCAAACATAAAGCCTCCTGGCAGGACCATGGTGCTCAAACCTCTCTGAGCTGCCATCCTTCACCCAGCTAGAGCAGTTCCTATGATTCTCGCCTCCTAGCTCCAGGAGCTCCTGCCCCTCTGGCTGCTGGCAGGGAACTGCCAGCCTGGCCTCAGCCCTGGGCTTTATGAGGGCCAGGCCCTGTCCCCTTCTGGCCAGCTGACTCACATTAGTTGCCCTGGCAACTTGCAGCTGTGCTTGTTATGTTCTGCCAGGGCTCTCTCCCTGGTAGTTTCCACTCTCTAGGAGCAGAGCACCGAGGTGCCCTGCAACACATTGTAATGGAATTTTGTCTATCCTCTCCTTTAAAACAAAGATAGTTCTGCTTCTAGTATTGACATCTCCAGCAGTATGTTTGTCTGAGCTGAATGTTCTTCAGTACCTACTGGCTTTTCCCTGTACCTACCTTAAATAGGCTAGCATAGACTCGTCAATTCATTGTGCTAGAAATCTTATTTGCATTTGGGATAAAGCAAAATTACGAAACTAGAATTTAGATTACTTATTATTTTTAGATATGTAATGACTGCCAATAAACAATATCTGCAATACTTTTTCCTGTTTCTAGTTTTATTATTCTAGGAGAGCTCAGAACTTTACTTTATTCATTACAAAACAGTTAGCTAGCACTTGCTAAATTAAAGCTACATGGAAACAACCAACATTTTCTATTTTCTTTTATAATATGATGCTTTATTTGCTTACCTACTTATCACTATTTCAAGTGTCCAAAAAAAATGACTGAGTTGCACATCTTTTCATATCTTCATAATGGATAAATACCATAAATTAAGGATGAATTGGAAAAGAAAAAAAAATAGACACAAAAAAAAAAGATTAAGTTGGATAAATCATTAGGGACCAGCTCACTGGATTATTAAAAATAAATATTGTTTCCTTGACTATTGTCTTTTCTGGAAATATTTTTGCCATCAAAATTACTGTTATATTTATAACTCAGTGCCTTAAAATTTCTACCATGAAAAACAAAGACTACATACACACATCAAATAATCTGGAAGAATTCTCCCAAGTTTGCTCTCCTGGTAGAAAACCTTGCTCATATATGCCTGAACAAATATTCGAATGCCAAGCCCCTGAAGGGCAGAGAACTTGCAGTGCTGATGCTGCAAAGCCAGGGGGCCCTGTGAACATATCTCAGTGTCAGCCTGTGTCTCCCTGCAACACTATCTGAAGACTGTAAAAGGGCTGTGGTCTGTTCCCTGCTTGACTACAGTAGTACAGACCAGCAAATGACGCTGTCTCACTGGAGAGCAGAAGCAAAGCACCGTGGGATGCTTGATGACTGTGTTGTGGTTTCTCTCAGAAGAGACTGTGTACAGACATTCATTTTCACAAGAGAAACTCTCCTGGGAGTGATTCAACCCTGGTTGTTCCCAGGTTATTTTTTTCCCAGAGCAGCCATTTTTGCTCAGAGAGACAAATTTTGAATATCTGTACACTTATGCTTTCTCCAGGGACAGAAGTGACTCTCCCATGAGAAAACTAAATGTCTGTGCATGGCCAAAGCCAAATTCACAGGTTTAGTTTGGAAAAGTTGTAGATTTTTCACATTTGGGTACCAAAATTTGACACACACTGAAGGGCAATATTCAGAGGGTAGGACTTCCTGAAAAATTAGAACTCTCCAAAGCAAAAAAAAAGGCTTATTTTTGGCTCTCCAAACATGGGAACAATCATATTACTTTTCACCTTTTGTAAGTTAGGCCAGAGATGTTAATGCTGGAGTAACCCATTACAAGCATCTTCTCTATCCCCTCCCATAACCCGGACTTTACTTTGAAAAAGAAATTTACCCAGCATTACCTTGAAAAGAAGAAATTATTTTTCCTTTCTATATAACTTACAAGTACAAAAACAATAATGTGTGATTAAGGTAGAGTGTTTCTTTAAAAAAAAAACAACAACAGAGCGATACCCAATTATGAAGTAAAGGCTCAAGTAAGGATGAATTTGCCACTTACCCTGTTAAAGTGATCTAATAGTTAACTTGCCCTTACTATTAAAAAGTAAAAAAAAAAAATCAAATGGAAAGTAAGATGTTGATTTCAACTGAACTTGAAGCCATTGAATCTTGAAATAGGTGTTTCAGGTACTGAAGACGTGGTACTTAGTAACTTTCAGTATAAAGGCAAAAACTAATTAGTGTCATTGCTATGCTGAAGACCTCATATAAAAAATCTGTTCCCTGAACGCTACCTAATGGAGCAGGCAGTCCAGTCTCCAAGTTTAACAGTGCACTTGTCTTTTTATTTTCTTCTTCCAAAACAATGAAATATGTAAAGCAGTATGTATAGTATTGTTAAGTTTTTCCAAAGAGGTCATTTTCAAATTAGTCCTAAATTGAAAGTACAAAAACAAGTAATCTGAAATTGCTTTAGTTTTGCTGTAAAGGTTCCAAATAGGGACAATTTTACAGCTTTCAAGGTTCAGAGACCCGAGGAACAAGCCTCTCTACATGGTGATGTTCTCTGTATATTATATGAAGACTGGGAGTAACAGTGGAGTGATTTCTTTCTCTCGCACTGTTATTACACTGCAACCTATTGAGCAATTATTTGTGACAGATGCACAAAGGAGAAAGATCATAGCCCTAGATTCTCTTTGTAGTGATGTTATTATGAAAACCAAAATCTAAAATATATTAGAACAGAGACAAGACAAAAACAATAAGCCATCAGGCTCTAACTCATGAACGTTTTCTAGCTGGCTCCAACTTAGATTTTAAGGCCCACTGAAACAGTCTTGCAGTAAAGCATTCTCAATAGATTTCCTTGTCATGACAACAGCTTGTTGGAATTTTTCTCTTTCAGAAACAATTTAATTGAACAATTTTTGTGCCATGCCATGTTATTTTTGTGAGACTGCACGATGTGTGACATAGAAAGAATTCAAGTTCTACATCTTTATGGTGAGACACGTTGCAATGACATTTTGTGCTGGTCTTCGGTGCCTGCAAAAACTGACCTTGATTCTGTTCTGCATCAAAGCGTAGAAGGGTCCAGATGTTTAATTCACGTCAAGCCCAATTACCAGATAGGAAAGCTCACACAGCAGACACAATTGCTTAAATGCTATTTAAAATAATGGTTTCTCTTAAAGCCTATACATATATATTTAAGAGCAAGGTGAATAAAAAAGGTTACCCAAGGCCAGTACAAACTATTTTTCAATGTTGTGAATCAGAGGATTCTGATCATGACGCACTATTTTGTTTGCTTGTTGCCCCTCCCCACCTCCCCCACCCCCCAAGTGTAGAACAAATGCCATTCCCACTTGTCTCAAGCCCTTTGATCCCCTCACTCCACTAAGGACTGGAAAAAAGACGCCACTGTAAACACCTGTACCAAGGTTCATGGGGATCCTCATTTCCTACTTACATGAGAATTGATGTAGTTCAACATACTTTAGTAGGTGCTTTGTGACCTCATAGGGACAGGACTGAATTTTTTAGGTGTCTACTGAGTAGGTTATTCTATTAAGTATAATGTATCATTTTTACTCAGAAAAACTAGGGAACAAGCAATTAACACACATGCACAAACTGCTGCATTTGATTTTTCTCTTCTCTCAAGTGCTTTCTGCAGCTGTCTCATTTGATTAGCTGAGAGGCTGAGATGTCAAGTGCTTTACTCCAAGACCCACAAAATACTTTGCACAGTCCCTGAAATTTCTTAGCACTGATTCTGCCCACTACTGTAGATTAACAGATATCTCTTTGTCTGAGAGCCAAGAAAAAATAGCATTCTAAGACAGTTTATTATGAGTACATTTCATCAATATTTTATTTATGGCTCCCAGCAAACTAATTCTAACTTATAATGTGGGCTTTCTTAAAAGAACTGCAACACCATGAAGTTGTCAATGCGGGAGACTATCAACTGTTTGATTTGGGGGGGTGGGGAAATCAAATGACTAATTGTAGTCAGTGTAGGGCTAATTACTGGAGAAGAGAAAGAGAGAAGCAAAACACCCCCAAACAAACAACCTTCCCCACCTCCCCCCACCAAAACCCAGAAAATGACTGCTTCTGAGATTGGCATAGTCCAGTAAACTAAGGAACCAAACTTCAGAACTCTGCATTTGACATGCTTATGCAATTTCTGTGCGTAACAGATGTGAATGCATGTAGAATAATGGTAAAACTACATGAAAAGTTATGTGCAAATTATATGTCCATCACTTCAAAACATTCATCTTGAGCCTAGCAGCCACAAATGTTGTGCTCCAATTAGCCATCCTCCTCCTCACAAGGAAGCTCACATAATTACAAACATCTAAAATACTTCCAATCCTGCCAAATTCTGAGCAGTGGCTGACAGCTGCAGAGTTTCTCCAGCAACCACTAGTTTTTGCCAGAACTGACAAGAGAATCTGAAATGCTGACTTTATTTTCTTATCTTAAACAAGGAAGCAAATATCAAAATGTCATGCTAATAGGACAATCACACATGTAATTTACTGTACTACTCTGTTGACAGGTAAGTGCATCATAGTTAACATACTTGCTCTCTCACCTGTTGTACTTTTTGTTAAGTTTCAGTCTTTGCAGCAAGTTACAAGCCCCCCAAAAACTGGAGATCTTTTACAGAGGACTTAACAGACCCTTAATTATAAATGTCCTGAGGGACACCAGTGTCAGAACCAAGTAGTTGTATGCCTACGGCACAGTGGAACATTCCTTTGGTTTGATCCTTAGTGGAACCTCCCACCATAGTGGAAGATCCCGCTGTCAATCATTCTGCTGTCAATCATTCTGAATGTTATGGCACAGTGGAAAATTCCGCTATGTCAGAACCCAGTAACCATATGCCACAGTAATGGAAAGTTACAGCTTAGAAAAAGTTCCCGCCAACTTTATGCAAACACTCACACCACCATTGGCCGGTTCCAAATTATTCATATTTGGCAACTAGCGATTGGCTTGCTAGCCATATAAAAGTTAGAGCAGTTTCCACCCACGTTGGAGAACTCCGCACATTTCTCGGAGTTTGGAGCACTCTGTATACACCTCGGAGTGAACCTGGCGGACTGATCACCCACCAGCGACTCCCCGTCCTTGACCCTCCTGACGTACCCCGACCCCGGTACAGCAGTAAGCCGATTACGGGAACTTCGTCCCGGTTCTCTCGCACTTTTAAGAGAGTCTTTGTAACTCGTTTGTAACTGCAACTAAGCCAGTCAGCTCTGCCTGTGCCCATACATCAGTGGCGTAAGTAAACAATCTATTTGTTACCAATACGCATCCGTGCCTAATTCCGCTCCATCGGTCAAAAGTACCCGCCTGCCATTTCGGGCTACTGGCCACAGCCCGGCCTACCACTCAACTGCCACAACCAGTACAGACTGCCTGTTTTGTTTCCTTGGCTACCAAGTCATATAATCATAATGTATGAATTCGATGACAGCACTATTATGAAATGCCAAAGGTAGCATATCTTTACACAGACAATAAACACTCCCAAAAAATCTAAGAAGACTGGCAAGAACCAAAAAACCCTCAAATGTGAATGGCTCTATACAGCTTAGCTACTTCTGCTTGCATTTTAATTCATGACAAGCTATACTATTAAAACCCACAGTCAATACAGAATAAATTAAAATTATTCTGAACCTTTTCCTGAAGTTTTTACTGTTATTCTTAATTGTCACTGTATTAGGTAACTGATGAGCTATTCCCAGAGCTCCAATAAAGATGGGTACCCTGTTGTTCTCTGTGTTGTATAAATATGCAACTCTACTCAGGAGTGTTTCCATAGGCTTTGCTTCCTTAATTCCCAAACAAACCCCACCTAAAATATTTTGCAGTTATTATATCAAGTATTTACTCTTTAGAGCCTGTATTTACATCACTGGCCATGTGCCCCTTGTCATTTATTTTTTGGTATTTTTTGCTCATAGTTTTGACGTAAGCATGTGAGAGCTCAGAAAGATGTGGACTTTGGGTAGTGCTACAGATTACCTTTAAACTGTCATAAAGGCAGGTAAAAGGGAAGCATTCACCCATTAAAGGGCATTACCTCATGCTAAGTATCCTATAAACATTCTAAAATTAATCCACTTCAGGTGAGGGTTGTCTTTGATCCGTTTTACCAAGGTCATTCCAGGGTATTGTTAGTCTGCTCCAGGGAAATAAAATGCTCTATTTTCATTCACCCAGCATCCCAGGATGCACCATTCCTTCCCCCCTCCCATTCCTTTTCTCCATGGGCAGTCTGGGGAGTGGGTGGGAAATAAGGAGCTGCTGCTCCTCAGCTGCAGGAAAATGCTTCCCCACTTTACCACCCCCTCGAAAACCAGAGTCCCCTAGTCTGGAAAAGGCACAGGGGAAGCTGCTGCCTGACTCCTGATCATGGAGGAGTCAATTAGAGAAAAACATATAGGCATTCATTCTTGGAGCAGAATTTCTTTCAGGGGAGATACTTCAGGTGTCAACCTGGAAGATCTTTCTCCTGGAAGAGGCATGTTTCTTCTGGAAGAAATTGAATGAATGCTTATATGCTCATGGTTTCTACTGGGAGAGTGGAAATTCTCTCAGTAGAAATGTAACACCAGTACATGGCCTTTGAGGCAGCTGGTGCATTTTTGTAGTGCTATAATACACGTGTGCACAGCCACAGAGACAGAGGCTTGAGATGCTGCTCAAACAATGTCGATAGGAGTTTTACCACTGACTTTCAGTGCATGTGGGAAGTGTTTGAAAGGGCTTAAGCACTTATGTAGCTTATAAAATACGCATGGTATTCTGAATTCAAGAAATTATTTTAAACTTGCTTATGTCCCTCATTTTTTAAACAATCAGTATTAAACTAATTAGCCTCCATTTTTCGTTATTAAGAATAAGAGCTCTTGAATTCAAATCTAACTTTGGCAGTTCAATTTTATACTTTCTTCATTAAGATCCTAAGCCTGCTTGTTACCCAGAGGGAAGTTTACAAACGTTTTGGCAGAAGAAAAGGTTTCTTTTCCATAATTACACTGGAACAAAGTATGCCATCCTACTTCAACATAAGACTAATCATAAACCACCCACTACTGCTAGATGTCAATAGTGAAGTAATAAAGGATATATCCTGTCTCTCCATCATAATAAATCATTACCATTCCCAAAGCAGGGTACTGATTTAAGCAAAACTACCTTTCTATAATTACACAGAACCCCTAAAATCTGATTTTCTCCTAGTCTTACTTGAGTAGGATTTTTACTGACACTGCCAGAAGTTTGACATGTAATATGAAATCTAGAACTCCACAAGGGCTTGGGTGCTTGGAAAAATGTAATGTAATATAGAGTGCTACAGGCTACAGAATCACTCCACAGAATCTGCTTATAGCCAGTTCAATTGCTAACATGTTATTATTTTTACATGAAAGAAAGACACACTAAGATAGAGACCTGAATTGCTCAAAATTCAATCCTAAATCTGTTTTTTAAATAACTGGATTGTAGACTTTTCATTTCAGTGGAGGGGAAAAAAGACATCCTCCCTGTAGGCCACACAGGGTCAACAGAATTACTCCACAGAGGATATTTTTCCCTGAGAGCACATGTATTTTATTTGCCATTTGTTCTTGTACTTCTGTTCTGAAGGAAAGTAATGGTCAGTGGTAAAAAAGTGGTATAAAAGTAATTTAGCACAATGCAGTGCTAAATTAGCTGCAAAGTAGCTTACTGTCACTGCATTAAGTAGCATTTCTAATATTTGTTTCCTTGAGAATCCCAGATTGTGCTACTCAGGGTTACTTTAGATCAAATTCAGGGTTCATTACATACAAGACATAACTTGAACTCACATTCTATAACACCTTTCTGGACTCGGTGGCTAAAAATTTGGAGGCATTTTTCAGAAGCCATTACTGCAACCTTATCTGTGCCTTAACCATGTAAATTTATTTTACAGGGAAAGTCATTGCTGATGAGTATCACAGTTTTATTCATTTTTATTTCAAAATGGACCAGGTATTCTGATCACGTGATGCAAGAAGGAGGGATTTGGACTTGTGAGAAATTATCAAGAGAATTCTTGCCAGTTTGGATGGCTAAGCAACTTAAGAAACTTATTCCAGCCCAGTCAAAGAAGCAAGAAGTCGAGTAAACAACTAGAGTAGAGTAAACAATTCAAATCTTGGCTTATCATTCTGACTTGAAAATTTCCCTTTGCAGATGCTGTGGTTTTCTTGTCCCCACATCCATGCAAAACCATGTCCGGCAGCAAAAGAGGTGAGATACAAATCATCCAAAGCAAATTTACAGAAAATAGAAAACAGAAGATTAATTTGTTTTACAGGAAAAAGCCCTACAGTGACAGTGTAGCCATATCACACAGAAAGCTGATCAACAGCTGGCCTGGGTTAGAACTGGTCACTAATTAGCTGGGAGACAACCAAAGACAAAATTGAGATGTTGAAGGAAGGAACTGGGGTGATATATTAAGTGGTTCAACATTCTGAATATGATCACTGTTTCAGAATGATATCTGAAGGATATTACTGCTGGCAGTGCCAATTTTTGACTGAAATATAAAATAAAGGCCCTGATGAGTGGTACTACCCACAGCCAATGCCACTTACAAATAAATAAATAAATAAATAAATAAATAGAATATAGGTCTTGGCACTACTGCCGTGGCCAGATTCAGATAGTTCACCCTAATCTAGAAGATCCTATCCACCTAAAATCCCTCATACACTGACAATTATATACAATGTTGAGCTGAATTTTAGTTCCTGTTAAAGTATTTCCTGGGCAGTATTTTGTAAAGAATTTTAGAAGGCTTTCCCATGAAAGACATTCAAAAATCAAAAAAATATTTTTATTATTGAGAATATTTTGTAATCCTTAAACATCTGTCAGATTCCAAGACATGCAAACACAACATGTGTAAGAAGTCAATCAATATGAAAACTAAAATTGAGGGTAACATTAATCAATGCACCATCACTGATTTTCTTAGTAACATCAATGATACGACATATTGATTTTAGATTCATTGGTATAAAGTCTATTTTTTTTAGTTCAGGATTACCATTGGTTTTATTTTTCCCCAAATTCCTATGTTAAGATTACTATCTGTTTTACTTTTTCTCAAGTTATATTTACAAGATTCATTTCCTCTCAGGCTTTCTCTGGTTAATTTAAAATTACAAAGAAGATTTCACTGATGCCTACTGAGGGCAGGTGCTGTATTAGTACTCTCTCCTTGGCATTTCTGATTATACCTTTTATAGCTAGTTCCACTCACCAGGCGAATGAAACCAGCCCCTTGAAGAATGCCACAGAGGGAAAAGAAGTAGGGACTACTTTGTGCCATGGCAAACTGTTACCCAAGGTATTCTCCACCAGTGGCATTAGCCAATGATGTTATTGACAGAAGGTAGTGTATATTTGCCCAAAGTATATTCTACACAGAAACGATCAGTTATTAAACAAAATTTAATAGACCTTTGATTGCCAATAACTAAAACCAGAGAATTATAAGATATAGGGTGGAAAGGAGCAAGTCCTATCAATGGCCATCCCATGCAGTTGCAGAAAAATGGTTATATAGGATTACTGCTCAAGACCCTAGAGGAACTTGAAAATCCCACATCCCTGACCTATACCTTGTACCTACACCTTCAAAGTCCTGTATATGCTATCCCTGGGCACATCTACACAAGACGTTACTGTGCAGTGGTTATCATGCATTTATTCACTACTTGATTATACAAGTACTAAATAAATGCACAGTAACTCAGAAAACACCTTTTTAGTGATGCTACTCCGCAGTAGCCTAATACGATACTGCTCAGTAGCATTGCACTCTTTATGCTGTGACGCACTACTGTGCCGTATTATTCAAGTAGTGTGCAGTTAGTGTCTCGTGTAGATACACCCCTTGTGTATCTGAATTAACATAGTTAAGAACCTATTTCTTGATGTACACTGAAGTACTCCTAACCCGCTATCTCTTTATTTTCCTTGAGAGTCTAGCCACAATGCACACTCTTGTGACCTCTTGTGATTACACTTGAGGTAAAAAAGTCTTTCCAAATATTTGGTTTAAATATGGCTGGTTTGTTGTCCGTACTGAGTGTCCATGTGGTTTCTTCCTCCTATGTTAATAATTTTGTTTCACTAATGATGACATTTCAACATGGGCAATGTTTTTTAGGATCTGAGCACAGACCTGATATTAATGTGATGTGGTTTACCTCCTTAATGTACATGTTGGAAGCTACTTATAAATTGCATGCTACTTTTTCTTCTCAAGATCTGACATTGTCATTTTTTTGATCATCATTTGCACCATTATCAAGAAGATTTTATGCCTCATTGCACAACAGGCATTATGTGTTCCCAGTCATGTGGAGTTAGGTTCCTGTAAACACTGCAAGCCCCAGTTTTTTAATTAATTTATACTGCCAAAATTTGAATTCACTTAATCTTTTGGGGAGGAGATCGCAGTGAAAAGATTTGATTTGGAAAGTACTGAGGTCTACACAACCTCTCAATCCCAGAGACTGTTAGGTCCCAGATAATCAGATTTATTCTTGGTCACTACCGCAACTATTTGGGATCAAAACAATTTCTTGTCATGAGCATAATCTTTCATTATATCTCACCATCCCACCTAAATTGGTCAAAAAAGGGTCTTTCTACACCAAAATATGAATATCTGATTCACCCGTCTGCTCTTCTGCTCTCACTACTGGGCTCTTTCAGTTACCTTACATAACTTACCCAAGGGCTCTCCAGGGCAGAAGTTGTCTTTTGAAGAACCATTTGAATAGTGATGAGTGCAAGGGGACCATAATCCCACACAGGAGGTCTGACATACCACAAGAAACAATAAAATAAACATTAACAGCCACTGTGGTATAAAATAAGGTGCTTATATATACAGTTAATTATTATAAAATAATAACTAACCAATAACATTGAAAGAAAAAAAATCCATAGTCACAACTTTACAGTGTTTTGAAATTACATCAGTGCTCTTTGCCTTCCTTAGGTTTCAGTGACCGCATCTACCCATGAACTTAACTGTGGAGTAGACTAATTTTCTCTGGAGTAGTGTCAGTGTCTATACACATGATGTTATTAGGCTACAGTAAACTAATTAACGCTAACATAAGACAGTACTGTCAGGAATAGTACTGTTTTATGCTGGTGTAATTTACTGTGATTAAACACACATGTAGACACTGACTACAGGCATAAACTCCATCTGGTCAGCCCAGCCAGTTGGGGGCCAGACTCCTGTCTGCCACCTGGCCATGCAGCTCCACATTTTCAACACCCTCATGCCCCAGCCATCCCCTCCAAAAGCCACTGCTGCTACCCGAAGCCAGGGGCTGACCCCACGTTCCCTCTGTCAGCCCAGGCCTGAGGCAGTTAATTTGCTAAGTGCAAGTAGCAGATTAACTTCCAAGTAGTTACTGTGCAGTAAAGCACATGTAGATGGCTGACCAAGAATAAATTTACTCCCAGTCACCTGGGGAGCAGCAGGTGGGAGATTGCGACTTACCCCAGGGAACTGCCTGCTGCTGGGGCAGGCTCTGCCACTGGAGCCCCGGTGGGGACAATGGCCCCCTGCCCTGGTAGCAGAGAGCTCCCAGCCCTGGCTCCAACTTCACTATCACCATTGTTCTCACCTGTGGTCCAGTAGCAGAGCCCATCTCAGCAACAGGCAGCTCCCAGGGACAAGCAGCAATCTCCCATCTCCTACTCCAAATGTGGTGCTGGGGCTACGAGCTCCCTGCTTGGGAAGAGTTCCCTACCCAGCCTGGGACAGTTCCCGGCCAGCCCCAGGCTGTACAATGAAGTCTGCATGTGCAGCTTGGAGTTGGCTGGGGATTGTCCCATTTCAGGCAATTCCCAGCCAGTTCCAGGCTGCATGTGCAGCCCAGGGCTGGCTGGGAATTGCCCCAGTCTGGGGCAGGTTCCAGCCCCACAGCTTTTTCCTAGCCCCATGCCCCAATTGGGCAATTGAAGCACGGGGCTTGGAAAGAGCTGGTGGGGAGGAGCAGGTCCCAGCTCCCCACCTCAATCCAGTGGTAGGGCAGCTAGCAGCGAGCTCCGGCTAGGCGGGGTTTCCTGTCCCCTGGGGGCTCAATACTAGCTGCCCCACCAACAGATTGTGGCAGCGGGCTGAAACCTGGCCCTCACCTGCAGCTCTTTCCAAGGTCCTTACCTCTGATTGGGGAGCCAGGGCCAGGAGCTTCCTGCTGCTGGGGCTGGGGGGCATTGTCCCAGTCTGGGCTCTGGTGACAGCCTGTGCCAGCAGCAGGCAGTTCCCAGGTGCAGGGAGGAATCTCCCAGCCCTCAGTGGGAGAGAGCTATCTCCTGCCCCCCTGCTCCCTACCAGCTCCTGGGCAAGCACCCGGAGGGGGCCTAGAGCTCCTCCTGGCTGCTGCAGGGGGGCAGAGTGGGTGGGAGAAAATCTGCTCCCAGATATGCACACGTGTAGACACCTGCCCAGAGTGGGTTTATTCTGGAGTAAATTAATCCAGAGTAAACCCATTTAGCAATATTTGCATGTGTAAATGTACCCATTTTGTATAAAATTATATTATCCTCCTCCATTTCTGTTATGTTTTACCCCTAATCCTAATGATTGTTCTAATAATTTTAGCACAGGTCATCAACAAATATCTGTGTATTTTATATCTATCCATTCACTTATCACATGCTACAGACAGTTATTTAGATTAGTACAATAAAGCAACCTGTTATCTGAATATGTGAACATATACACATGTATATATAGAAACTTAATTCAGAACAGATGAGGGCAACCTAAATTTCTGAAGGGATAACACTAATGATGTTTTGCTATCAGATCTGGTGCAATGACTATGAAAATATTGTGAACATCCCTGGATACAAGCAGAGTTTCTGTGGAAGAATTTAGTGATGTATCTTTGGAAAGTTCAGAGTCCTCTAAAACATAAACTAACATAAATAATGTTCATTCATTATGGGGTAATACAGTATCACTGGAACAAATGACAAGGCCTTTGCCCATAAGGTATTCCTATCCATTCCACATAATTTTTATTGCTATATTTTATCTCACAATTCCTTCCCCTATTGTTTTCCTCAGCATTTCATAGATGTTTTTGTTTTGCTGTTCATTGAAAGATATATATATTTTAATCATCTCATATCACATTAGACAGACAGACTCAAACCTATACACAAATAATACAAAGACGGGATGTGAACTTACAAGGAATATAAATTCCAAATTAATTAATCTTAATTCATTCTATTGCACCTAGATTTGTAGCACTTATCATAAACCGCATTAACTGCTTCGGCTATAGGTTATGTGCTCTCATAATGCACAGAAAACCAGCACCTGCTAAAGCAAAACGGGTAACAGGTAGTCTAAGAGGAGTTTTTGCACACAAAAATGGAAACCAGGGAAGCACAAAACAGCTTGCATATGACTTCTCCCCCCAAAGGCTGAATCTACTGGGTAAAACTGGGCAAGTCTACACATGCCCCTGACTGCGCATTTGTTATTGCACAGTCATTTAGTACTTACTTTATCTAAAGCAAGCACTAAAGCTAAAACAAGTACTAAAACAAGTACTTAAACTAAAGCAAGTGCTAAATGACTGCATAGTACCCACTGGTACAGTCCCAGCGGCACAGTTATTTTTAGATGCTATGTCACCCTAGTGATGAGCTAGGTCAACATAGCTTGTTGCTACATTGATGTAGCAATGGTGTCACTGTTTGTGCCTGCTTATGCTACATCGCATCTTGTGTAGATGTGCCCACTGAAAATCTTCCCCAGTGTCTGGAGACAATTGAAATACCTTTTGTTTGGTTGTTTTGTTACCCAAGAACTTGAAAACAAATGCAACACGAATATGCATTTGCTAACATTCAAATCATTTTGATAAAAGAAGAAATTGAGACTAAAGGAGCAGTGATTCTCGGCCAGTGTCATGGTCGAATCTTAAGAGCCTTTCAAAGGTGCCACGCAATGGTAGCGCTGTAAGGTATGCAAACATAATTCACATGATAAATCTAAAAATTTCAAATAGGAATCAACAGTGTCAGACACATTTTAACCTGGTGTCAGTTTTCTATGTCTTTTTGCAACAGAAAGATTGCTCTCTTGTTTTTCTGTAGTAAAAAATGAGTGAAATTTAAGAACTGGCATTTTCCAGGGGGTACTTCGAGTCTAATGAGTGGTACCTCAAGTCTAACAAGGGGTACCTCACATCTAAAAAGGTTGAGAACCACTGTGTTAGAGGTATAAAGGCTATTTTACACACTGAAACATTTCTTAGCTTATTCTGATGCGCACATTTGAGATGTATGCCCCTAATTCATAAATTTAAGTATATGCTAAACTTTAAGCATTTATATTTTTTGATTTCAAGAACCTTATGCCTAGAAAAATACTTCAGCGTGTGCTTAATGTGCATAATTGTTAAGAACATAGCTAAATACTTTAATGAGCAGGGATAGACTGAAGCATGTTCGCAAGTGTTTCTTTGAACAGGGACTGAGCTTTCCATCCATAACAAGATGAAGTCCTTCCTGATCAATGGGATTACAGGGAACAAGTATGTTAATTAAAAAGAAAGACGTTGTTGAATATTTGCTAGTGATGGCACATCCTATAGGATTATAGGGCTGAAAGTCACCTCTGGTTTACCAAAGTCCATATCCCCAGTATCTCACATGAACTGTCATGCCAAACATTCATTATTCCTGCATTGCTCTTAATGAAAGGCTATTTTAGAACCTCACTCCTCCTATTGTTAAACATTTTCTTCCAATTTCCAGTTTAAATGTATTCATTTGTATGTGTACCAACAGTGTCTTTTAGCTTGATACATTTTCCTCCCTTTTTGGTATTTACCCTTGTGATGTATTTCTGGCGAGCAGTTGTGCCCCTCCCAGCTTCCTTTTGCTAGGCTAAACATGCAAACTTTTATACTTTTTTTCAGCAATAGGCTTCCCATTCCCCTGATCACACTAGAACCCTTTTACTATACCTTGTTCTGAATAAATTGTTCTTTAGTAAGAATGACTATACTAACACATCCATTTTCATAGGAAGATCAACCAATGTCTGGTAAAATGGCATTAATAATTCCCAATCTCAGCTGGAAATACCTGTCCTGATGCATCCTAGGATTTTATGGCTATAGCATTTCAGTGGCTAATCAGACACTGTACTGGACTAGTTGTACAGTCACCATGCAACTGATTAACATAACGTGTTGTGCTCATCCTATGTCACTTCCAACTGATGTTACAGCACAAATTCTTATTCTGAATTACATGACCTTGTACTTTGAACCACTGAATGTCATACCATTCTTTTTACTTCAGTTCTCAAAATAATGTAATTATTCTTGCAGGATATGTCAGTCCTCCTCCATACTGATAATGCATCCTATCTTTGGGTCATCATCAGATTTTATTATCACTTACCTTTTCTGCCAAGATCAATAACAAAATATTAGATAGGACTGTACTGAAGATTAATTCTGGAGGAACACATTAGTAACTTTCTTCAGCTTAACACTTCTTTCAGCACAACCATTTGTTAACCTCCCTTTAGCCAGATCTTTACCCCACCTCCCAGTATTCTTGTGGCAATTCCTGTTACTCCAGGTAAACTGAGAAATTCTCATGTAGAAGCACATCAGATGCTTTACTGAAGTCCAGATAGGTTTGACCCAGAGCACATATCGCTTGTTTAGGAAATTTGTTATTTTAGCAAAGGAACATACAAGGTTTGATATACATACTGAATTCATTACATTTTCTATTTATCTCTATGCCTTTCATTATCTTCCCTTCAAACTGCAATATTTCCATATTGTTCAAGTCAGATTAATGGTCCTGTACCTCCCCAGACCATCTCTCCACCCCTTTTATTAATATAAGTACTATCTTTCCTATTCCCCAATCTTACAATGCCACCTCCAACATGTTAGAACTATATAAACAGATTTTCAAATTCCTATGCCAGTCTTTCTGTGCTCTAGAATAGAGGCTACTCAATAGCCATACTCCCTTTGCCCTATGTTCCACATCTGCACCCGTATTAAGAACTGTGGCAAAATGAATTTAGTTTGCAGTCTAGTTAATCCTTAATGGTGACCCTCACCTAGCAACCCTCCCTTCTTTCTTCCCTCCCTCCCTAGCTTTTATTTGACTAAAGAACAAATGGTTTTAATTCATTTTTCAAGAGCAAATTATTGGCTTCTCCATTTATCCCTTCATCTTCTGGACTTCCCAAGCACAGCCTTCCTTTCTGATTAGACCTTTTTTTCCATATCCATTAGCTCACTCCTTACTCCTATCTTTTTTTGAGATGGTTGTTCATCCAGATAGGTCCAGAGGCCTTCCTTACAAGCGTTTTCCTTTTGTCTGGGATGCAAATCCTTTTGTACCTTTTACTTAAAGGGACAAACATTACACGTAAATCAGTCTAAGTGATTGGAAACTGGTTTAAACGTGTAACAGAACTGATGGTCAATGTACACAAACCAGTTTGAAAATGGATGAAACCAATTTGAGATACACCTGGTTGAATGTAGTATCAGACTTAACTGATTTGGGTCAAATCAGTTTATGCAATGTCTGTCCCAGACCCTTTGCTGGTTTAAGCTAAACCAGACACCCGCAGCATCCCGGCATGCTCTCTGGGCTGGGCGGGGCTCTCTGCTCCACAGCAGAGCTGGCCCCTCCCCTCTGCTCCCTGGCTGCAGCTCTGGCAGAGAGTTGCAGGCACAGCAGGGTCTGCCTGACTTCCCTGTGCCCCTTTCCCCGGCCTCACTACTCACTGCTTAAGCACAGATCCCTTCCTCCTCTCTCCCATAGCACAGACTGTAGCCAGCGTGTGGTATGCTAGCTAATACTTTGTAAGGCAGATAGGACAGAGTCCACTTAGGGCTTTTTGAAGGTAATCAACAGCTCATATGGTAATGTCCATGTATTTCTTCCTTTGGAAAAGGCAGATCAGGTTATCTGGGAAATTGATATCTTTTTTTTAGACTAAATAGTTGGAAAAATTTTCCTTAGCAAGCTTTTGGGTTTAAAAACCCTTTGTGAGGCTGAAGAAGCATCTGTAGTTGGTGTGTGCTTTTCCTGGATGGGACGAACAATAAAGAAGCCAGAGGCTGGTATGCATTTTCCTTTGGAAAAAGCTGTTTAAGAAGAGCTTGTAATGAGTGAGGCTTTGTTTTCTGATGGGGTGTTAAATGCTGATAATGCTCTGTTATCAAGGAGGGGGGATCCCCTCCCTAATCACAGTGTCCTGCTGAGGCCTGGCCATGCCCCGCTCAACTTAGCCCTGTGGAAGGGAAGGGAGGGCCACTCTAGTGCCCCCTGGCTTCTAGCCTGAGCCACTGCAGGTATATTCCTACATTTCTGGAATGTTTGTCTGGTTACAAAACTGATTTAGCCTAGCCAGGTTAGACTAACTTGGAAAGATTGAATCAATTTAGGCTCAGGCTTTTTGAATGTCTGTCTCTAGCCAAAGAGATTGCAAGCCTCCTTAACAGTCAACCTCCTGAACTCTTTAGTCTAGTTAAGTATCTTCCTGAATTTATAACATTTTTAAAGACAGATAAAGATTACACAATAGTTTCAACTATAAATATGCATACACCAATCTTGGAGTTCATTTTATCAATGCTTTTTTATGAATGCTTCACCTTCCTTGATTCAAATAAAAACTATATTTTGTTCCATTTATCTTTTCTTTGAAAATGAAAGTAAAAAATAGGACTATACTATGTTTGTTTTACCATGGCGATTGGAATAGTTTCAAAGGGTCTATTATTATTTGAATGGAAGAATATGAGGCACTATAAGTCAATGAGTGTTTGGGGATTACTTCATATATATGCTACAACAGTGAATTGATACATAACATTTCTCTTGACAATTGCTGTCTACAATATAAATGTCTACTGTCTAAATGTATAATTGAGGTCCCCTTGATACCTTTATTATTACTATGCTAGCTCTGATGATTTTGTGCAACAACTTGGTTAGAAATGTTTCCATGTATGGATTAACCATGAGTTTTTAGCACATGGATTACTGAAAAGACAAACAAGAGCAACTCTATTTTTTTTAATATCCATACTTAAATGTACACTTATTATTAAATTGATTCTCAGAACTGGAGACCTCCCAGGTTAAAATGCATACTATTAAATGCATAACAGCACATATATGTAAATAAATAACATAACTAATAAATAGGATAAATAATAATTGGAGAAATCAGAAAGCCAGACAAAGAATAGGGAGCTACCTGTATGAAACACAACTCCCATGTCCCTGTCCATTCAGGAAACAGGACATTATTCTTTCTTCTGAGGCATCTGGTGGCAGGAGCATTCAAATTTTACAAAACAGATTAATTGTTTAGAACATTTTCCCCTAGAAACAGGAGATTCAGGAGGGCCACCTTAGTTTGAGAGGCTCAAACCTGTTTGGTCCCTCTACAGCCATTATGCTGGAGCTGGGCCACTAGGCAAGAAAGAAAGCATGAAACACATGGTGCCAAAAAGAGTTAAAGCAAGAGGAACCTTGACTATGTAGCCTAGTGGCTATGGCTCCAAGAGAAAGGGATTGAGGGCCCTGATTCCTCTTTAAGTGCTGTTTTAGATCATAGCCATTGGATGAAAAAAAAAACCCAGGCACAGTCCTGAAAAAAGGGATCCGGACTCCGGTCTCCTAAGTATCTCTGCTTTCCTTAGAATTTTTTAGCCACCACAGTTGCAGAGAAAAGCTTGAAAAGGTCATTCAAGTGCATTGAGAAGACTAAAAAACTGAAAGGGAAAGAAAAGAAAATCAATTTGGCTTTGTAAAAAGAATAATGATCTTTAAGCCAACCTTATGGTTCTTTTGAATGGTCATGGCTGGCAACACAAGCAAAATGATACTTAAAATATCACCACTCTGCAATTAAGCTTCCATATAAAAATCAGGAACCACTTCACATATCCTAATTAATTCATCCTTGAAGACCCTACAATATGTAGCGTTATTACTTTGCATGAGTAAACTGGGCATACAATACATGTTAAATGATTTGCCCAAGGACATGCAGAAAGTACAAAGAACAGTGTAAAATTCAACAAAATATTTTCCTCCTTTAAACACTAGATTTATTTTCTTTATAGTTATAGGGCCTAATCCTATTGAAATGCATTAGAAGCTAGCCCAGGCTTATAATTTGTATCTGGGCATCTGAGTTCAGCAAATACAAGACCTGCATCTGCATAAGAGTTACAGCTACCTTTTTGTCTATCTCAGAACATTTCAAGATTTGTGATTGGCAATTATTTATATGCTCTAAATACATTTGCACATGAATGGTTTTATTAGCTTTTTACTCAGGCTCCTCGTTGCCAGCATTGTGTCTGTTAATGCCCATGAAGCTCTCTCTCTCAGATGATATTGATGCTTGAGATCATTTGGCATCTCACCTATAGGAAAAAATGTTCTAACTTATGTTTCTACTTATGACAGCTTTACAAAAATGGTCTCCAAGAGCATTGGAAGGACTCAAGAATAAACTGTAAACTATTTCCCTGGATAGTCTTTTTCTAATCCTACTCAAACACATAAGAAAAAATAAAAACCCAAAATGAGAAAATAAACCAATAGATCTTTTCCATACAGCAGCAGTGTATAATTCTCTCCCTTAGTGCAAATATCTGGTCAGACACTTCATGACCTTTTCTGAAGCTCTATTGATTTTGCTTTCAATCGTACCTCAAGGTGTCTTGCCTCATTTGGTTGGTAAGCTGCATAGCACAAACAGTTTCTCATTCACATCTTCAGCCAGACATTTAGTAACTTGTCAGCTTGTATATCCCTCTCCATTCTCTTCTATGCAGTGGGTATACTGCTGTCAGAATCCAATCTGGAGTCAAAGCACTTCCCCAGACATCAAAAATGACAGCCAAGTTCTTTACTACTTCAACTTTCCAACCTTCTTTAAGCAATCCCTCAACAATTCCAAAATGAGCCTGAAGTTTGTGTTATTCCTTCTCCCTCTAGCTGAGTCAGCTTCCTGGTGACCTGAATCCCCTTCCCGTCTTGGCTTGATGCAAACCATACCATACCACACATCACCTATTTACAGCTTTTGAAAAAAACCTAATATAGATATTTCCAGGGACTTCCTTTCCACTTGAGCTTTACCTTTTGCTTTGGCAAGATCTTCATGCTTTCATCTCAAGAAGCAAAGTTGCAATTCTAAAATAATTCCTTTTACCAGCACAGTGTATGGGGTTTTTTTTTTTAAATCTACAGCTGCTGTTTACCTTGAGCTGAAGTCTATCAGATCTCACAAGAGTGATATCAGCTCAGGTTTGTATTTGGCATGAGATCTCTCTAAAGAGAGATCAATTCATAGTGCCATTTGGCATTCTTAGGACTTGCAGTAATTACAGATTTTATATTTTTGTCTGAAAAATATAGCACTAAGTAATAATGCTGTGCTGCTGAGACTACTCCATCTTGGATACTACATTCTTGTATGACAAAATAGTTTTAAATGGGTAAGTTCATAAGGGCTTAAATTATACCTTGTCTACATTTGAAAACAAGTCCAAGTAAAAAGCATTTTGGAGAAATTTGTTTGGAAATAGAGTTTAGAGGGTGGGGGGTTATGTTGCATGCAAATGGTGAAATAGGAAAAGTAATCTAGTACACATGGAACTGGACCTTAAGAAGGCCTGAGTTCAATGACCGTCTCATCCATAGACATTTTTTATATGCGTCTGTATTTCACTTTCCAATTTTATTATATTGGAATTCTGCTTCCCCACCTGTCAGGTGTTTTCTGTCAGTGCAGTAAGAAGGGCCAACTAAAGACCTATAAAGATGAAAGGTATCTTAAGACTATAATTATACACTCGACTTTGAAGTCCCCTGTCTATGAAGATTCGTGATACTAAAATGGAAACAATTTTACTAACCTGGCTAAAAAAAAACAAACCAGAAAATATTTAAGTGAACACTTGTGGAAAAGTTTGTTCTATCTTGTGCAGTCTACACACAAGATTTGGACCCTGGAGTTTTCACAATCAGAAGTACAAAAGTAAGCAAAGTAAGCAAAGACTTGTAATGTCTTACTCTATTTTCATTTTACATTGATTTACCTGGGCATAACAGCATGAGCTGAAAGCATGATCTTGCCAAAGCAAAATGTAAAGCTCAAGTGGAAAGGAAGTCTCAGTATCTATATGGCTGGAAATTTTTCAAGGGGTTTGGACTTTTCAGGCTCATAATAAAAATAGAGACTGCCCCTTAATAATAGTGGCATTCAAGCATGCCATTACTACTTTGAGAGTTTTAGATACAATATAACATATTTTGCTATAGGTGCTCCGATACATCAGTGCGATATTAGATAGGTACTGATATAAAGAAAACTGGCTGTATCAACTATCGGCCTGATGGGGCTGATAATTTGCCCAATAAATGCCCGTGCTGCACAAAGAGCAGAGCTGGCAGCATGGAGAGCTGCCTCCAGCTGGTAAGTCCAGTGTGGTGGAAGGGGAGGGAAAGAACATGGGGGGGGGGGAAGATCAGCGCCCCCTGCAGTGAGGGAGGGGGCAGGGGTAGGGAAGGCACTGCCCAGGCATGGCAGGAAGGCCAGAGCCATGGCTTGTGGAGGGAAGGTGGCTCCCACCATTGCTTGCACCCCAGGAGGGCATGGGGGGGGCGAGTGTGTCCCCCAGATCTGCACAGGGCAGGGCGGGCTGCAGCCAGGCCTGCAGGGGGCCCTTCTTGGCAGAGGCTGGGCTCAGAGTGGGCACTGGTTGCGCTGGGAGAAGTTGCATCTACCCCAAATTTTGCCACCCTCGCAGACCACCTGGCACAGCCCAAGCTCTTCCTGGTGCGTGGGTTGAGGCGGGGCATTGAGTCAGAACTGCACCAGGTGGCTGCAGTGCTGGGAGTGGAGCAGTAGGGAAATTTGGGGTGGATGCACCATTTTTAGTGGTTCATAGACCAAAGGTGATACGTGCAAATTCTTATCCATAAAATAAGCTGCATGTAGCTTTGTGTCATATATACTCACATATAACCCACACCTCCCCCAAAACCAGCTGGGAAAAACTGGGGTTTACAGTATATGCAAGGAAAAGAATGTCCTATGCTCCAGAAATGTGATGGTGGATTTGGGGGGGAAGGTGGTGTAGGTGGAGTGGTGGCAGTGTTAATCACTGTGGCTCTGGGAGTCTCAGCAATTAATGCTTCTGCTGATGCATCCACTGAACCACCCCTACCTTCACAGCCAAATTTCCAAACCTGTGGTGAACACTTTTCCTTGACAGGTGGGGTTGGTCTGTATGCCAGATTGGGCTGTGCCTAGATCCAGCATGCTAAATCAGGTGCCAGCATGCAGCATCAGCACACAGCAGTGCCAATGTGCTGGGGTGGAGCCCAGCCCACAGCCCCTAGGTCTGCCATGCAAAGTCTGGCCCCAGTGCATGACCCTAGACCTCACCTAATGTGTATACCACATTAAGCTCTTTTTCCCTTGTGGGGCCTAACTCGACTGAAAATAATGAAATGATGGTGATTTATATCAGCTAACAACTGACTCATAGCCAAAGATCCTGGATTTCTGTTTAAAAATCCCAAATTCTCTGATAAAAGAAATCCAAAATTCTCTAAGTAAAAGAGCCCAAATCCATGTTTTTCTGTGATTAAAATAAAACACCACTATACATATAGGAACCAGTTAAATACAAAGTTTTATTTATGTATTTACAATTTTAATGCAATTTAGGAGCCTAAAAGTGCCTCAGTCATTATAATAAAATAAATTCTAAATACCTATATAGTTTGGCAACTGATTTTTTTTTTTTTTCATGGAAAATCAGAGCCTCCCCTGCCCCCTTCACTCACCAGGCCGTGGATCTAGCTGTGGCTGTTCTCCCCCCCACCCCAGCTTTGTGGCACTGAGCAGCTCTGATATGCCAGTGCCCTGCCCCTGCTGGTGCCCCTCACTCCTGCCCCACAGCCCCATGACCCTGCCTGTGTCCCTCAATCCTAGTTCAAAGGTCACTGGCCCTGTCAGTTCCCCTCACACCTGACGCGCTACTGCTTGGCCCCAGCTCCCAGTATGTGGGGAATGGGGTGTGTGGGGGGATGGGGGTGTGGACATAGGTGGCACATGGGGGTGGGGAGAGGCACAGGCAATGCAGTGGGGGGGGGGGGGGAGCCTCATGCCCAACAAAGTTCTGCTCCCATGGTGGGGCACAGGGCTGCAGCCAGGCTGGACCAGCTCTGGGCAGGACATCCTTATGTACCCAGGGGCAGCAGCAGGGGCAAAACTCTGTGCAGCCACCATGAAGCCTCACCTTAATGGCCATGGCTGACATTGGCACCCAGGATGGACAACTAGAGACCCTCTGGGTTAAAATCCATGGGGAACACGGTGCAGGGGACACAATGGTGGGAGTCTACTACAGACCTCCGAACCAGGATCAAGAGCTTGACTAGGAGTTCACTAGGGAATTGGCTGAGGCAGCAGACTCCTGGTGCATGATTGTTATGGGAGATTTCAACTACTCAGACATCTCATGGGAAAAAATCCTGCAGGGAGCAAACCAGGAAATCCAAGGCTGCAACAGAACTACAGATAGCTACAAATATAAAGGACAATAAAAAGTCCTTTTTTTAGATATGTGGGGAGCTGGAGGAAAAGCAAGAGCAAGATTGGACCCCTGCTAAACCAGATGGGACAGCTGACAACTGACACCCAGGAAAAAGCAAACTTGCTAAATGAAAACTTTGCATCAGTCTTTCACATCAGTCCCATGGGATGGTCCTGCCCACTATGGGACAGGGAGGCCTGGGTGAGGGAGATTCCTTACCCTCCATTAATGCTGACCTCATGAAGGAACACCTTGACAGGCTGGATACCTTCAAATCAGCTGGCCATGACAGTTTACACCCCAGGGTACTCAAGGAGCTGGCTAGCATCATAGCTCAGCCCCTGCCACAGATCTTCGAGAACTCCTGGTGCTCTGGTGAAGTGCCCGATGATTGGAAGAGGACCAATGTGGTGCCTATCTTCAAGAAAGGGAAGAAAGTGGATCCAGCAAACTATAGGCCCATCAGCCTGACCTCTATCCTGGGGAAGGTCTTGGAAAGAATTATCAAAGAGGCCATTCTTAACAGACTGGCCAACGGCAACATCCTGAGGGATAGCCAGCATGGGTTTGTTGTGGGTAGGTCTTGCTTGACCAATCTCATTTCCTTCTACGACCAGGTGACATATCACCTGGACAAAGGAGAAGAGATTGATATCGTATATCTTGACTTGAAAAAAGCCTTTGATCTGGTATCCCATGATCACCTCTTAGTAAAACTGGTCAACTACGGCCTCGGCCACACCACGAACTACTGGCTAGGGAATTGGCTTCATAGTAGGACCCAGAGGGTGGTGGTTGATGGAAGTCAATCGTCATGGTGTCCTGTGACCAGTGGGGTCCCCCAAGGCTCTGTCCTTGGACCTATACTATTTAACATCTTCATTAATGATGTGGACATTGGTATCAGAAGTAGACTGGCCAAGTTTGCCGATGACACCAAACTCTGGGGTAAAGTGTCCACACCTGAAGACAGGAGGGTGATCCAGGCTGACCTTGACAGGCTCAGGAAATGGGTGGACGAGAACCTGATGGTGGTTAACACTGAAAAATGCAAGGTTCTCCACCTTGGGAAGAAAAACCTGCAGCATCCTTATAGGCTTGGCAGTGCTACGCTGGCTAGCACTATGGATGAAAGGGACTTGGGGGTCATGGTTGATCACAAGATGAACATGAGCCTGCAATGTGTTACTGTGGCTAGTAAAGCAAGCAAAATGTTTGCTTGCATCCATAGATGTTTCTCAAGCAAATCCCAGATGTCTTCCTCCCGTTGTACTCAGCCTTGGTGAAACACAGCTGGAGTACTGCAACCAGTTTTGGGCTCCACAATTCAAAAAGGATGTGGAGAAGCTTGAGAGGGTGCAGAGGAGAGCCGCGCGCATGATCAGAGGTCAGGAAAGCAGACCTTATGAAGAGAGGCTGAGAGCCAAGGGGCTCTTTAGCCTGGAAAAGCGCAGGCTCAGGGGTGATCTGGTGGCCACATATAAGTTCATCAGGGGTGCTAGCCAGGATCTGGGGGAACATCCATTCACCAGAGCACCCCAAGGGATAACAAGGTTGAACAGTCACAGTCTCCTCCATGACTGTTTCAGGCTGGACATAGGGAAGAACTTCTTTACTGTCCAAGTCCCCAAGGTTTGGAATAGATTGTCGCTGGAGGGGGTTCAAGCGCCTACTCTGAACGCCTTCAAAAGACATCTGGATGTTTATCTTGCTGGGATCCTATGATCCCTGCTGAATTCCTGCCCCTGGGGCAGGGGGCTGGACTTGATGATCTTCCAAGGTCCTTTCCAGCCTTAATGTCTATGAAATATATGATGGTGTAGTGCTCCCTCCCATGCTAGGTCCTGCCCACTAAGCAATGGAGGTTACTCCTGCCTGGAGCTGGTCTAGCCAGGCTGTAGCCATGTGCCCTACTGTGGGTGCAGAAATATTGTAGGGCACGTGCTCCCCCCATGCTGTCTGTGCCCTCCCTGTCCCTCCCCCCAATGCATTGCCTAAGTCTCCCCCACCCTTCTGCCTGAATAGACTTACCTGGAGGGAACTGCGGGAGCTACTCTGCTGCCACATGCATGTGTGCATGTGCACATGCACATGGCTCACCCTGTGTCCCGCTTCCCCCAGTCCCAAGCAGCCCCTTGCAGGCTGGAACTCTGCCAGCCTGCAATGGGAAACCCAGTATCCCAGTATTTACTTTAAGGGAGAAAATCTGCTTTTTTCTCTTTTAAAAGAAAAAATCTGTGTTTTTCCAACTGGATCCCTGAACCCACCTTCTGCAGGCTCCAAGTGGGCACAGAGTTCCATTTCTGGGGATACTTTTGACAGGTCAGAAGAATAGTGTGAAGTGACAATCCCACGGAACCATGGCATTACTTAATGATAAAATATCATTAGATTTAAATACAACACTTAACAACAAACACAACAACAATAAAAAGATACAGATTTACAAAGCTTTGTCATTTGGAATCTCACAAAAAAGACACATGGCAGAAAAAGTTCCTATACAGTCACCTTTCTTGTTCTGCATATGTATAAAATAGAGCTTTTCACTAAATCGCCATACAACACTAAATATATTAGCAGTAATTATAATAATAATTTCCTTTTTTACAGTAGCTTGAAGGATCCTGAAGTACCTTATATCATCTTTCCTATTGTCCTAGGTGGGTAACTAGAAAGGGTGCTATTGAAATTGTCAGCATCCACTTCCCTTGGAATCTGCACTCACTCTGGAACTTGAAATGCCTGTGTTAACATCATCTGCCTCTTCTAAGATTTGGCAGAGTAAACGAGTTTTTCAAGGCACCATCATAGCCATTTGAACACCATTATTGGAACAGTATTATAGTAATTTTACAGATAAGGTTCTAAAGGCAAGTCTGGTCCGCTCTGCAAAGCAAATTCCCATATACAATATTTTGTCTGGGCTCCGAATGCAAACATACCAAGGTTAGCTGAATCTAAAAGCCTGGTTGTCTAGGTATTCATAGGGCTTAAATCACCCCAAAACAATGGTGTGCCCTATCTAAATTAGTTCACTTCAGGAGATGAGCTAATGTTAGATTGACTTGGGTTAACTCTATCTAAAATGGGTTAACTCACTCTATTAAATGCTTGCATGCCTCCAACCCTGACTAGGCTATTTTTATCCCCCTAACTACCCTGCCCTTGACCAGGTCTGGAGAAGAGAAGACTATGGCGGGATTTAATAGTAGTTTTCAACTACCTGAAGAGGGGTTCGAAAGAGGATGGAGCTAGACTGTTCTCAATGGTGGCAGATGACAGAACAAGCCACAATGGTCTCAAGCTGCAGCAAGGAAAGTATAGGCTAGATATGAGGAAAAACCTCTCATTAGGAGGGTAGAAAAGCACTGGAACAGGTTACCCAGAGAGGTTGTGGAATCTCCATCCTTGAAGGTTTTTAAGACCCAGATAGACAAAGCCATGGCTGGAATGATATTTCAACCCCTAATTTTCTATGATTCTATAATATGTCACTTGGCAAGTAATGATAATCTTCAGCAAGGATAGACTTGGTGCTATGTAAGCCACTAATGAATGACATGCACTGCCCTTAGCTCACAATC
The DNA here is from genome assembly GCF_000455745.1 of Alligator sinensis. Taxonomy (NCBI): domain Eukaryota; kingdom Metazoa; phylum Chordata; order Crocodylia; family Alligatoridae; genus Alligator; species Alligator sinensis. The sequence continues at coordinate 366,392 of NW_005842297.1, read as the reverse complement.
TAAGACCCTGATCCTGCAACAGGATGCGTGTTGGCTGAATATTGCACCTTCACAGAGCTTCATAGGCAGTTCTTGAATTTCCATATGCAAGTTGTTGCAACATAAAGAAATAAATATGAAGGCACAGTGAACGGTCCTACAGAAACACCTCAGTCCTAAAATGGGTATTTTTATAAATTACTTCTGAAATAAAGCTGGAAGTCTAGTTACAAGAAGTATTCATATTTTTCTTCCATCCATATAACTCTATTTTTATTAATCCTCCTGGCTAGCAATATGATGTACTTTTTGCTCTTAATTTAATGGTCCTGACTACATTGATCTGTTGGCGTTTTAAGTTTGAAGAATTGCCGCTCTTGTGCAGAACACATCTTTAAAGGCACTACAAGGAATTATATAATGAAAGGAAATTAGGCAGCTACAAACATTACAGTATTGTCCTGGGAAATAGTGTATTATTTTATAGAACATAGAAAGTTAAGTCATGTAATATTTTAACAAAATACAGCCAGGGATGGAGAGAGATGCAATAATTTCTGTTTCAAGTCAATGAAAGTTCACAACAATATTTTACTCAGGAAGTAAAATTGCACTCTGTGACTTATGATTATTTCTTTTAAGTTTCCTAAGTAACTTTCGAGAACTGTGAAGATTGCTACTCATGCAGGTTTCTTTTTCCCTCCCTGTCTAGCCCAGAAAACAGGTCAGCCAGGGATGGAGAGAGATGCAATAATTTCTGTTTCAAGTCAATGAAAGTTCACAACAATATTTTACTCAGGAAGTAAAATTGCACTCTGTGACTTATGATTATTTCTTTTAAGTTTCCTAAGTAACTTTCGAGAACTGTGAAGATTGCTACTCATGCAGGTTTCTTTTTCCCTCCCTGTCTAGCCCAGAAAACAGGTATTCATAGATTTCACAGACATTAGGGCTGGAAGAGACCTCAGAAGATCATCGAGTCCAGCCCCCAGTGGTGAACAAACGTTCCCCCAGATACTGGTGGTCACCCCTGATAAACTTGTAGGTGGCCTTCAGATCACCCCTGAACCTGCGCTTTTCCAGGCTAAAGAGCCCCATAGTTCTCAGCCTGTTGTCGTAAGGTCTGTTTTCCCGACCTCTGATCATGCGCGTGGCTCTTTGCTGGACTCTCTCAAGCTTCTCCACATCCTTTTTGAATTGTGGGGCCCAAAACTGGACACAGTACTCCAGCTGTGGCCTCACCAAGGCTGAGTGCAAGGGGAGAATGACGACCCAGGATTTGCTTGAGAGGCATCTATGGATGCAAGCCAGCATTTTGGTCACTTTACTAGCCGCAGCATCATGTTCAATGATGACCCCCAAGTCTCTTTCTTCTGTAGTGCTAGCCAGCATAGCACTGCCGAGCCTATAAGGATGCTGCAGGTTGCTGCTCCCAAGGTGGAGAACCTTGCATTTTTCAGTGTTAAACACCATCAGATTCTCATCCGCCCATTTGCTGAGCCTGTTCAAGTCAGCTTGGATCGCCCTCCTGTCTTCTGGTGTGGATGCCTTGCCCCGGAGGTTGGTGTCATTGGTGAACTTGGCCAGTCCGCTTCTGACTCCAATGTCCACATCATTAATTAAGATGTTGAACAATATGGGTCCAAGGACAGAGCCTTGGGGGACCCCACTGGTCAAAGGGCAACATGACAATTGACTTCTGTCAATCACAACCCTCTGGGTCCGACCACGGAGCCAATTTCCCAGCCAGCGGATCGTGGTGGACCCAAGGCCACAATTGGCCAGTTTCGCCAAGATGTGATCATGGGATACCAGATTAAAGGCTTTTTTGAAGTCAAGATATATGACATCAATCTCTTCTCCCTTGTCCAGGTGATGGGTCACCTGGTCATAAAAGGAAATGAGATTGGTCAAGCAAGACCTACTCGCAACAAACCCATGCTGGTTATCCCTTGGGATGTTGGCGTCAGCCATTCCATTAAGGATGTCATCTTTAATAAACTTTTCTAAGACCTTCCCCAGGATAGAGGTCAAGCTGATGGGCCTATAGTTTTCCAGATTCACTTTCCTCCCTTTCTTGAAGATAGGTACCACATTGGCCTTCTTCCAGTCTTCAGGCACTTCACCAGAGCACCAGGAGTTCTTGAAGATCTGTGCCAGGGGCAGGGCTATCTATGATGCTCGCCAGCTCCTTGAGTACCCTGGGGTATAGATTGTCAGGGCCAGCTGACCTGAGGGTGTCCAGCCTCTCAAGGTGTTCCTTCACAAGGTCAGCATTGATGGAGGGCAAGGGATCTCCCTCACCCAGACCTCCCTGTCCTGTAGTGGGCGTGGGCATCCCATATGACTGATGAAAGTCCAATGCAAACTACCCATTTAATAGTTTGGCTTTTTCCTGGGTGTCAGTTGTCGTTGTCCCTTCTGATTCAGCAGGGGTCCATTGTTGCCCTTGCTTTTCCTCCGGCTCCCCACATATCTGAAAAAGGACTTTTTATTGTCCTTGATACTCGAAGCTAGCTGGAGTTCACTTGCAGCCTTGGCTTTCCCAGTTTGCTCCCTGTAGGACTGGAGAGTGCAGAATATTCCTCCTTGGAGGTGAATCCCATCTTCCATTCTTTGTAGGTCTTTCTTTTTAGCCTCAGGAAGTCTGCTAGATCCCTGGAGAGCAAGGGGGGCTGCTGCGCCCTCTTGCTGCCTTTTCTCCGAGATGGAATAGAATTAGCTTGTGCATTGAGGATCGCTCCCTTGTGGAGCAACCACTCTTCCTGAACTCCCCTCCCCCTGGGGTCATGGCCCCTTAGGGTATGTTGGCTGATTTTCCTCATTTTGGAAAATCTTACTGGTGCACGGAAAAACAGTAAAACCATGAAACCCAAAAAAGGTTTTATGAAATGAAACACAAATATTTATATATTACCAGTCATTTGCAAAGAATGTACATTCCTCAAGGATAAAAAGTTCCCAATAAATCATTTTTTTAAAGCTGAACATAAGAACCATAAAAATCAAAGTACCAGTCTGCCAGGCACATGGGTCTGCCATTAGTTACAAATCAGTTTCCAATAACCTATTTTCCTTTTTCAAACTCACCTTTTATATCACTGTATCCTATAAGTATGCACAGAGGACTCTACAATCCTGTGAACAAAGGCATAACAATATCCAATGGCTGGAAACTGTAGCCCAACAAAAGGTAGACTCAGCAAATTTGTACCTCATTTCAACAGTGTGGATAATTAAGCACTGGAACCACTTAACCATGGGTTAAGTAGATTCACCATTATTTGAAAATTTTAAATCATAACTGATTTTTTTTCCTAAAAAAGCATGCACTATTTCAAACACAAAAATAATTCTAGGAACCCTATGGCCTGTATTATATAGGAAGTCAGACTAGGTTATCACATGGTCCATTCTGGCCTTGTAATACATGACTCCAACACATTTCTGGAAAACTGGATTCTGACCCTACAAACTCTTAGGTACATACTACAGCTTATGGATGCAAGTAGTTAATTGAAATCAGTTGGTATGCTTGTACATCTTTCACATTTTCATAAATTGCTCAGAGGAGACGGGGAGAAGGGGATAGCTTGGTCTTTCTGGAGCCAGTAGAAGTTTTGGTGTTGATGTCAAGGGAACCAGGATTTCATCTGGTATCTCCTTCTCTTGACCTCACACCCTCCAAAAAACTGCATGTGTGGTTTTACCTCTAAATCCCCAGCCTTCAAGTTTTTCAAAGCCTTGGTCAAGGCTGAGAGATGCATCAGACCCAGTACCCAAGTCAGAATGCAGGCACGACATATCCACTGACAGAGAAGTGCTGATAGTTTATTTTGGTAAGACTCCATTAAAATCATGTTTTCATTCAAAGTAGAAGCTGGCACCTAGAAATTATGGGCACAAACATATAGTGTTTGTATTGAAGTGGATGTGAAGTCAACAGGACTTCTCAGATAGGGTTAGGACCTCTATTTCTGTCCCATTTTTGCAGGGCAGGTCCCATTGTAAAGACCTGTCCCAGGCATACCATTGGTTTGGTCAAATAAACACATTTGTCCTGATTTAAACAGAGAGCTGATGACAGGAGTTTGAAACAAGATTGTCCTGGTGAAAAAGGACCCTCTCTCTCACACCCACCCACACCACATTTTGCAGCACGCCACATCCTCCCCCAAACACTGCCCATGCATAAATGAATACACACTCACACAGCTCTCTGACACACTCAGCTGAGATCAGAGCTTGGAGACAAGTTCAGCATGCTGGAAAGCAGTGGGGAGGGAAGGGAAAGAAAGGGAGGAGCATCCTGGGAAATCTCATTACCCTACACACAGTGATCAACTTCTAAACCAGTTTCAGTCTCCACACTTTAGTTTCCACTGCCTGAAGTGACTGCAGCATTGACAACTCCAATCACTTAGCTCAGGTACTTCTAGTAGTCAAGCTACAGTAGCATGGAGCTCAGGACAGCTCAGTATTTACTCAGTTTCCTGGGAAGGTTTTGCAGTACAGCCTGCCTCAGTAATGCAGCTAACAGTATCTGGACTACCTAGTTTAAATCAAACTTAGGTGCCTCTATACCAGTGGTTTTCAAGCTGTGGGCTACAACCCACAATTCAAAGGGGTCCACACCTCTATTTGAGATTTCCAAAAGGTTCCATACTTCCAAACAAACATTTTTAGGGGCCTGCAAATGAAAAAAGGTTGAAAACCACTAGTATACACATTTACACAAGTGACTGCAATGTTGATAGCTGCTCAGTCTGTTTGCTGCATGTGGCCTTAACTGAAAAATATCATTTACAAGGTATGTAATGGGCTACAGGAAAAAGGGCAAAACAGAATTTGTGTTTCACCTCAAACCCATCTGCTTTTCAGACCACCCCATTAAAAAGAAAGAGAAGGAGAGAGAAAGAAGACAAGATAAGACAAACCTTGAGAAAACAGACTTCATTAGTTGCTGATCATGTGAAAATGTCTGCAGCAGAATGAAATAATACTTTCCATATGGAAAACTGAGTCTCCACCACACAGAAAATCTTAAATTTAGGACAACCTAAATGCAACTTAGCTGTCACTGAAGGCAACAAGAGTTTTTTTAGTGGCTTCAGTGAGAGCAGGATCACATCCTTTCTCAGCATGCATCTACCAAATGTCCTCCGTAAACTCCATGTTTTCCAGTGCAGTGCGAACCACGCTACAAAAGTTGCAATGACTAATGAGCTGTTAGGATTTTTTTTTTTTTTTTAAAGAAAGTGGCACAAATGAATTTTATTTTTCAGTGAGATTTTCTGTATATTAATGTTTAACTTTTAAATAAGCTTTTTTCTAAGCTTTATTATTACCATGGTGGGAGGCTTTGCATTTCATGTTTCTTCAATACAAACCACCCATATTTCCAGAATTTCAGGCAATCTTTTAACTTTAGATATCACTGTTACTTTACACTAATGCAGCAAAAGAATATATCTTAATGCTACAATACTGTGGAAGTGTCCATATCTTTGCTATCTGTTCACAGCATGTAGCCCTAATTGAAAAATGGTATCACTTACTAGGTTTGTAGAAGCCTATAGGAGAAAGAACAAAGCTGAATCTGAGTTTTACCCAGAGCCCATATGCATTTTAGGCCATTCCACTGTGTGAAACATGAAACAGAAGCAAAGAAGCTGATAGTTTTGTAACAAATGCTTGGACTTTGTCTTTTCTTCCTTTTTTTTTTTACATTTGGCTTTTTAAAATTTTCTCTTGAAGAAGGGAGGATGTAAATCTGAAGCCTTTTAAAAAGAAAAGCTTTAATCTTTATTCACTGCTCTTTTTTATTACGTTAGTGAAATGAACTAACTTTTTTAATGTTTATTACTATTGCTCAAGTCTTTCACATTCAGTAGAAGATGAGGGTGGATGGAAGGAAAAAATCCTAATATAAATTACATCTTCTAGAAATAGTCTCTTTTCTTTTAAGCCTTAAAGAAGTCTAAAGATTACTAAAGAACTTTTATCAAAGAAACCACCTAATAGAGAGATTCTCTACAGACGTGGGGCTCAAATGTATCTAAGTCATTGGACAATGGGAATTTTTGGAAGCATTGTGCCTCAGGAGGGACCAGGATGTAAGTGAAGTATGCCTGCTTTTGGGGCATGGCTAGCTCTGCTTATAGCACAAGATCCTCTTGTCTATAGTCCTACATTATTTCCTGTCACTTTGAATAGCTGCACAGATAGACTGGCCCATAGATAAATCATCAAAAACTGAAAAAGAAAAGAGGAAGAAGTATTGCCTTGCTGGAGCAATGAAAGGGGGGATATCCAGATTCTCTACCACTTTTGTGTGACCTCTGAAAGGCATGTGGCCTCTGTCTTCATTTATCAGTATGAACAGGTATGAAAATACTAAACTTACTGTATTGCACAGTTAGGAACACTACAGTGTCAGAAAGTGTAATCTTTGTGACAGTTTTGCTAAGAAAAATTAAGAACTACTTTATTCTGTTTCAATGACCAAGATCCAGATTCAGCAAAGCATTACACATGTGCCTAAATGCAGTGCAGAAATACACAGTTGATTTCAGATCTTCTGCCGATCTGTAAAGACTGAAAGAACTATTAAAATCTTTCATTCATTTTTGCAGAATACAGAAAGAGTGAATAAGGAATAAAATAAGAGTAAAGTAGAAACACACATTATTGCTGACCTCTCTCTCTATAACACACAGTAGGAGACTGTTGCAAAGCTCCTGGAAATCAATGGTAATTTTCCCATTGATTTAAAGGGGCTTTGAATCAAGCCCTAAACATACAGAAAGCATCACTTCAGAGTTCCCTCTTAAAACATTCCCTTCTTCCATTTATCAGAAAAGAAACTGATCTTCATTTTTACCCTATAATTAAAAAGAAAGGCACAGTAAAACACTGGGGGGAGGGGGGGAGTACATCTCTGTACTGGAGTCCCATTTACACCAAAGGCTAGAGCCCCAAAAGTGCTTAGATGTTTCAATACTGAGCACTGTTTTGTGTAACTTTTAGGATCCTGCTCCCATTCCCCAGAATAGAATGCAAAGCCCTGATAATGAAAAAACCTTGCACCCTACTACTGTTCCTTATACAATGCATGGGCAAAGTTATGTATCTGAGAACTGGATCTAAACCAGCCAGCATGCAGAAATGGGGGGGAGGGGGTGGGAGAAGGGGTCAGATCTTAGACTTAACCTATATAGAAACACTGATGATAGGGGTATTTTTTCAGTTCTGCCCCTTTCTGCCAGCCATATTTTTCAACAGAAGTAGTGGCTAAAGCCATGTTTTGTAAAAAGCCTGGTCCTGTAGATGTGGGATAATGCAATTGAGCCTCTGAATGCATTCAACCTATTATTAATACATCTCTTAATATTGGACCAGTTCCTTGCGGTACATGAGCCTTCCTCCACCTATTTTATGGTCCTAATGGAGCTGAGACAGTGTCAAGCTTTTTAATGCTGTCAAAGCCAAGACACTTCTGCACATGCCTAGAATCAGAAGTTTAGGTACACAGGGAAGTGTGCTGACAAACGTAAACCCCTAGTGATGTCAAGTACCTATCAATTTAGGCAGCAGCTGAATGGACTGTAAGTTTGGACTTAGGTATATAAAGACTGTTTAAGAGCTTTGTGAGTCTAACCTAAAGATCTTTTTCCCTGCTCCAGAGGTGAAAAGGGGCTTTAGTGTAAATGAGAATCTGAAGTACGTGTGGAAAGCAGTGCTAGATCTGTGATCATTTATATCCTATTCAGCTCACTGCAGATTCATGACAACTTGACAGTATAAGCTATACCCATAACCAAAAGGGTGTTACACTAACAACAATGCTGCCAGTTTATTCACAATGGTACCTTGGTTGGTGTTAGCTACTAATCGAACATGATGGGCCAATTCAACTCAGGGAAAGCATTTGAATGCTTTCAACCTTTTATTAATATACTATGGTACCATCCGTGCTTTAATAATATATTCACATCATTTCTTTTAGTTAAGATTTGCTTTGTTGCTGCTAGTTCAAAAGTATTTTTTAGAAAATGACTTCTATATGTTTTATTTTCACGTGAAAAAGCTATAATGGAGAGCCATCGTCTTCTGCATTACAGCATTTATGCTTCCTGATGAGATAAAACTGTGAAATAAAATTAACGAACTTCTGTTTAACATTCTTTAAATCATCTGAAATTGTTCATATCAAGAAAACAGGAATGATTACATACTGATGTTGGTAAGATGTAGGTTCATGGGCTTAATGAGGAATAATAAAACATATTTTTCACAGCACCAGTACCGACATTCCAATTAGCGCAATTTTAATCCTTTGCCAAAAGCCCTAATATAATTAGAAGAGTCAAAAAGCATGCCCATAAAGCTTTAAAATACCTGTCATACTGGTGCATGGAGTGCTTCTGCCATCCTTTAAAAAAAAAATCAGTTTTTGATGTCTGAGGGAAAAGCAAATTATTCAGCCATAAAAGCCTGGGGTAGCCTGGCCTCCTTACCCACTGTAACTGAGGCCCTCTACACATGCAGGTGCAGGCACAATGGGATCTAATGTGCGATTCACACAATCACACCTCCTGCCATGCCACATGTGCATGGCAGGGGGCATGATTGTGGGATCACGCGTTAGACCCCATCATGTGTTATTGCTGGTGCAGGGGGAGCCCGAACCAGATATACTAGAATACTTAATACATATTTTGATATAGAAGCAATACCTTCCACTAGAAAAGTTACATATTTTTCAAAGTTTGCATACCTTTGTAATTTTACATCCCTATAAGACTCCGAATATAAGAACTTTCATTGGAGTTCTTGAAACTAATGACATCTTGAACTGGGCCTTTATAGAGAGTCTGGATTATGACTGAAATAGTTGGCATTCTTCACAACTAGTAGTGATTTGAATTCAGCCCTTTATTTTTGTTTGAAGTATAGGCTGGAACATCTGCAATTTTTCCACCTGTTCCACAACGAGAACATTTTGCTATTCAGAGTAATTTAAATAAATTGACAATTAATCTGAATGGAAGCAAATAAACCAAAAGGAAGTCAGAGAAGTGTATGTGAATGACTGTTACTGTGGATTGTTGGGTAATGATGGAGGATTGATAATGGAAGAGGAAAAAAAACCCTCTAAAAAAATGTGTGGAACTGGGAATGACATAAGCTCGGAAGCCATGACAAACAAATGATTGTGGGATACAAGAATTAGGACATGCAAGTGCAGTGCCATTAGGGTGAAAGGAGACAGAAAGAAAGTTTCTTCATCATAATTATTTTTTCAGCAATGGGCTCTAGACTAAGCCAGCTCTCATTAGATGAACTAAAACTTTGTTTACTCTGCAGGTTTTTAAAAAAAACACTGCTTTTGGATTCAGTATCCTCTACTTTCTGCAGGCACTGCTTTTCTATTTAAAATTTTCATTTCAAGTTATCCTCTAGTTTCTGGCCTGTCATGCACAGAGAGAGTTTGAAATTCTCTCTTTTGCCATGAGACCCATTTTTCTCAGGAGGGAGGGGAGGAATGAAGGATGTAACATGCTCCAGTGCATCTCAGGGGGGCGCCAAGCATCTCAGAGGCAAAAGAAAGTACTAGCATAGTGCAAGATATAAACTGGGTATTATTGGAACCCACCTGGGACACTATTAATGGAAAAGAATAGCTAGGGGTGTGGAGTCTTACAGGGCAGGGAAGGAGCCAGGAGTATATTTAGGATTTTATGAGAAGGAAATCAGTAGTGAGCTATGGACACATTTCAGAGGTAGACATGAGGAAGTTGAGAGTTTAGAAAAATTGAAGATGGGGGTCAATGGCTCAGCTTGGATTTGGAAAAGCATGCACATTCATGAATACCTACCCAATTTGGGTACTATGTGAAGTTCCCTTGACTAGTTTTTAGTGATCATTTTACCACAAGGAGATCATTTTCACTCTCCTTCCAACAACAAATTTGATTTGCTGTGATTACCAATACCCTTAGAAGCGGAAAATGAAAACAAAAGCAGAAGCAAAACAAAATATACTGATGCAATTTCAAATCAGAATTCCTAGATTACAATAACCTTTAACTTAGGGGAATCTAAATAGTTAAATTTTAGGTGTCTGGGTATGAAATGTGAGGCTTTACTTTTAAACCATTCCTAGCCAAGTAACGTCACTATTTGGAATGCTTAAAATGTACCTAGTGGTGTCCCAGCCTGTGCTCTTGGCATATGTCCTACAAGCTATCATCACCAAACACAGAGCCATCCACAGATGTAGCTACCTCATCTCACTCCATCTTCAACATGTTTATACGAGAAGAGAAAGACGGCCTTTGCAGTTTGCCCAGAAGGTGAACAGTTCTGGGCCGTGGCACAATAAGACAGGCAGCATGTTGCAACCCCCGCACTTCCAAACACAGAACATCCTGCCGGCATCTTCATCCTGTTTATATCCGAGGTGTGTCGGTTCATACAGTTCTAACTTTCTCAGCTGCCTAGTCTTACACATGCTTTGACTTTTTGCAGGAGACTTGCATTGATTTTTTTTAAAGGCATGGTTCCTAGAATCATGTAGCTGTGTGACACATCTCATAACCGCAGCTTTCTTGGGGCAAAAGATGTCTCTAGCTCTTATGGCTATGGATAAAAGTAGAAAAAAAACCCATATAACAAGTATAACACAAAAAAATATTTGTTTTTCTTTTAATGTCATGATTCCTAAGCCTATTTCAGAATGGGGTTCATATGGAGGGCTACAGATTAGTGCTTCGGGCTGGCAATATGTGGCTGTATATCACTAGGAAAGAGAAGCTCTCAAGCCCCAATCTGTATTTGGGACATCTGGGAGTCTTTACTCAGAATAAGTTAATTGTGGCCTGTACTGCCAGCTGTTCAGATTCTGTAAATACAGGCACTTCATCCAATTTATGTTCTTGTCCCTAAGTTTCCATATAGTTTTCAGGTAATCAGTAACCAGTAATATCATCAAGATTCTTTTATTCATTTCATATCCTCTGAATTATAGACTATATATTACAAGTTTAGAAAGGCTCTTTAAGTTAGACCCCAATTTTCAATATCCACTTGTTCTCAGTTGCTTACAAGCATGAAATGATCTATGTAGAAGATAGGTTAGTAATGATAAGTTACAAATATTACACAAGAAACTGCGAAGTGGTTGGTGGTGAATACTCCCATCATTTATCTTACGGGAAAAGAAAGATCCATGTAAAATAATTCATCAGAGCAACCAGCATAAATATTGTACCTCAAATTCTAATATTACCATACATTTTCATGTTATGACAAATTTCTGGTTGTATACTCATAGATAGTAATAGCAAGTTAGATGCAGACAGCTAGAGTGGGTCTTAATACCCTCAACTGCATACAAAGACATATGTGCAGCACTTAAGCAAGCCTCATGATGTGTCTTTTGTCTGGCTAACAACTAAACAAAGGCAGGATTTATGAGATTTTTGACTTGCTTGTGTGCCAATGAAAGTAAAAGATCAAAATTTCCAGTGATCTCAATGATGAAGGATCAGGTCCTTGGAGGACAGTGGTACATATTAGTCAGAACACAAGTGACATATGCTGGTATCAAGATATTCAAGTGACTTAGTGATTATAGACATGTTGATAGGAAGGGAAAAGAAAAAAGAGAAGAATCAGACAGTGTTGGTCAAAGGAAGAGAAGCAGGAAGTCAAGAGAATGAGGGGCTGCGAGTAGCAAAATAGAGGATGGTCACAATGCTTCTTTGTCCAGTACTTGTAGTACAGGGTAGAAAAGCAGCAGAGTGGCAGTACACAAGAGCAACTGCAGAGGCTATCCAAACCCCATATCATCTTCACCTTACTTCTTTCTGACCATGTCTGGACAGAATTTTTTTTTTTTTTTTGCGGTTTTTTCAGTTGGTCTAATACAAGGTATTGTCTCTGAACCAAGAGAAAATCCAAGAGTTCTAGATTTTTGCATTTCTTTTTGTCTCAGACCAACATGGCTACCAAATTCATACACTAGATTGCATTCTAATACTTCTGTTATAAAGGTAACACACCATGCTCCAGTCCCATACCATTTCCTTTCCCTGAGTACTACTTGTTTTAATGTAACATCTTATGCTTTAAAAGAAAGATATACTAGCAGTACAGTGTTTGTACCCCATCTCTCCCCAATTTTCTAAAACCATTTTAATACGTGTTGATTTCAGCTGGGTTTTTTTTTTTAAGAGCCATTGTAAGGTATGCAAGATTTTGTTTCGTTACTATTACTGACAACACTTTCCCCATGATTGGTTTTTATCTTGCTCAAGATACATCAAGGTTGAACACAGCTGCCAGTGACTCAACTGTAAGTACACTGATTTTCAACTCTGAGGTGTGCTCCATTAGATACACAACAACAAGAACATTCCCCAAGGGTCCTGCATTGATTTATTCTGAGCCATCAAAGTCAAGTCAGAGCAATAACTAACACTTTTGTGTGCAAGAATAAAACATTCATTAAATCCAGTCGCTGTGATTTTCACTGATATGGACTTTTCTCTGCTGGTTTTGTGTGGTAAGCACCAGGTTATTTTATCCTAACAATAGTGCCAGATGACATCAAACTGGCAGGTTTTAACTGCCAGTATCTGGCCCTTTTTACTGTAGATTACAAATCCCAAATATTTTATGAGCATCCTGATATCTCTGCATGCACAGAGTCTCTAGTTTCAGCGCATCTTCATTCTCAACCTTCATTCTTATTTATCATTTACAAGTATAATAATCCCCTTTTCATTCTACATTCTGTTAGGATATTTGGATGTTTGCCCAAGTAGATGATATAGCTAGTTTTCCCTTTAGTAGTAGCTGTCTTATCACCATCAGACGCAGTTATCATTAGCATCATTGTCAAAAATAATCTGTTACACTTGGCTAGCACCAATAGGCTTCAGCCAGGTATTGGGATACTATGGTACCCACAGAAGAATTTCAGAAGATCATACTCCCATTGGAGGAGAGCAAAGCAGAACATGTTAGAAAATATGGTTCCTCTTTAGTTGCATATATTGAAGCTAAGGTTTCTTGAAAATCTGCCCTGAATATAATAAAACAACAAGAATCTAGATAGATGATGAAACACAGTAGATGAAGATAAAGGAACAAACCAGGAATAGGAAGAAAGTACCATAATTATAATATTTTATATATTATAATATAATTATAATTATTAAGGGCCAGATCCAAAAGAAAAACTAACAAATAAAAATAGATTTAGGTGTTGCAATGCTGAGCATTTAGCTGGCTTGATGGGAATACTAAAGCCCCAGGTAGGCACCTTAGTTCTAGGGCTATGCGAAGTTTCAGGTGGTGATTTGATTCGGAGGAGATTTGGCCCAATTCGGTGGCCAAATCTCCGAATCTGAATCAAATGGGGAAACCAATAAAAAGGTCCAAATCAATTTGAAGCTCCCCAAATCGATTCAGAAAAGATTCAGAGAGCTGCGGAAATTTGGGGAGTCCCTGCTCACTGCTGCAGGGAACTGGACATGGACTCCGTGCCAGTAAGTAGGGGGTGAGGGGGGTGGGCTGAAGGAGGAGGGTGGACCATGGGGAGACCTCCACCAGGCCCCCTCCTCTGCCTGCTCCCCTAACCCCCCTGAGCACCCCCGACCACTCTCCCAGCCCCGTTAATGGCTGCCCTGCCCAGCCCCAGTGTCCCAGCTCCTCAAAAAAATAAAAAAATTAATAAAAAAGTCCTGCACTCATTGGCCATCAGTGCTTCTGGGGGCTTGTGGCAGAGCCCCTCCATGGAGTGCGGGGCAGTGGGGGGCAGCAGGGATTGTGCCCCTGCCTGGCAGGAGCCGGTGAGTGTGGGCCTTTAAAAATAAATAAAAAAGTGCCGGGACTGGAGCTGGGTGGGCCAGCCATTGATGGGGCTGGGAGAGTGGGGGGGGATGGGGCTCATGGCAGAGCTCCCCATCCCATGCAACACGGAGCAGTGGGGATCGCCCTCCTACCTGGAAGGAGCTGGTGAGTACAGGCTGTTCTTTTTAAAGAGCCAGGATGCTAGGGTCGGGCGAGGTAGCCATTGATGGAGCTGGGAGAGCAGGCGGGGATGGGGCTGTTTGATTTGGAGACTTGGCCAATTTGGTGGCAGCTGAATTTCTGAATCAGATTTGGTCAAATCTATTTGGGACAGCGATTTGAATCACCAAATTGAACAACTGTCCCCCAAACTGACTGAATCCGAATTCAAAGCGAATACTATCTGCTTCATACAGGCCTACTAAGTTCCCAATTCCCTTAAGTGCCTAGGACTGGGATCCATAATATTTTGCATACTGAATCAGGGGACTTTTGAACCAGCCAATGGGACATGCTAAAGAAAGGGTACATCTAAAAACACTAAGTTTTCTCCCAGACTTGGGCACCTCTGTAGAGGCCCGAGTTAGGGACCTATGCAATATTGGGTTTCATAGCCTGAAGCCCATGTCTAGGCAAGGTGCATTGTTCCACTGCACGCAACTGACTGGCTCAGTCTTTTTCTCCAACACAACTGCTGGTGGTTGTCAGTGTCACCTTTTCCCTAACAGCCTAGTAATCAGAGCAGTTGCCCAGGAGTGAGAGACAATGTGGACAAGGGATCAATTTGCTCCTCAGCATTAAGAAGCTCAAACCCACATCTCAACATTTCACAGAAAGTGCCTTAACTACCAGGTTAGAGAGAAGCTTCAGATTGAGCCATTCACCGAAAGTATTGTTCTGTTGAAGCTGGGACATTGTGTAAAAAGAGATGCATGTGTCATGGGACCAGAATGAGATCATGACTCCTTAGCCCATGGAAAAGATTACTTCCCTTAGTGGGCAAGAGGAGAGGAGTTGGGTCCCTGCTCCCCAGTCAGGACATTTTCCTAGGGAGTAAAAGATGCAAGCTCAAACCTTCTCCCTTTGAAGTGAAAATTAAACTGTGGACTCCCACTTGCCAGGCAAGTGTGCTAACCCCAAAGCTATTTTGTAAGAGGTCTACAACTCCCACTTTCGGGCCTTAGTGCACTAGGCACTGTGCACATGGTAATAGTCAATCTAATCAATCTCTAGAGTTCCACTCTAATGCTGTGTGCATGTGGTAACTTCATTTTGACTACTGGGCCTATGAAGCATACGGTTCAACATGACTAATGCTGCTAGCCTATTGTACTTGGAAGGTAATCATTAGCCTTCATCTACTCCTGCTACAATTCTTCTTCCCTTGCTTCTCCTGTCTAAATAGGGTCGCTATTGCAGATCCTTTTCCTACATATTCTTCTGGACTCCTTTGAACATGGCTATCCACTCTAGCTACAATTAAGACCAAATAATTTGGTCCTGGGTGTTCAGGGAAGGAGGAGAATGGGCAGGAGGGAGAAGTGCTTCCTGTAAAACTTTTCTATGTTTAGCAAGAAACACTTCTTACTATGCTTCTCCTGTGTCTATGAGGACATTTTCAAATAGACTACAATAACTGTTTGCCTACTGCTCCTCACCTTCCTTCTGAGAAAGTCCTTTCCATAAATTTACATGGAGAATGCACGTTCTATAATAAATGCCATACTAGCCAGAGCTGTTTTGGTCCCAACTTGTAAACAGTTAACAGAAAATGTAATGGTTAAAATTACAAGCATGCATAGGAGACACTAAGCAGAAAAGACTCTGGAAAGATCTGGCTTTTTGAGTTGTTGCCTCAGTTAGCAGAGTTGGGCATGCACATTCACGACATGTCACAAAACGCCTGGCAGGAACATGCGGTTGTTTGTTCTACGTAAAGGTGAATGACTGATGTAATCGACAGGTGAATGTATCAAGTGTGAGTGAAGGTGATTGATAAATTTTTGACAGACAGTGATTGACAGGCCTTTACCCAGAATGATTAGATAACAGACACTGCTCTGATTTTTGGGAATAAAAGCCCATCGTCTGAAGCACTGCGAATGAGTGTGAGCGCACGTGGGCTTGTGTTTGGAGTGTATTCGAGTCTTTGGTGATGTGTGTCTCCACTGCTTGGTGTCTGTGGATTGCTATACTTTGTAATCTGGACCTGTGTGGTGTGAGTGGTATTTAAAGCTCCTTGTGGAGGGCTAAGCAGTGATACTACTGCAAACACCCTGTTCCAGGGGCGACCTCCTGTCTAATTGGATATTCTACTCAATTTGACTTCCATTCTGCTCAGTTCTGACCTTAGATTGTCACTGTTTGACTTAACTTGTTGTTCTGGATTTGGATTCCAGTTGATTACAGTTTTGCTGCTCGCTGTGGTCTTCTGTGTTACATTTGGTGAAGTATCACCTTGTTTTGTATTACTGTGTGCGTTTCAAGTGGTTTCTTCCATACCTTGTTATTGTTATCATCATCTTATTTTCTCTTCCCTTTATTCCCTGGTGTTCAATAAACCCTCTTCTATGTTTCACTCTCAACCTTGTCCGCATCAAATATACTAGCAAAATTCAGACTAGGTGTCCAGCCAGCTGTGTTGTGGAGTTTCCATTGCTGGTCAGCCTGATTTTAACCAACAATCTTGCTCCACCCTTGATTCACCTTTGCAGGGTTAAGTCTCCCAAATTTGGTCCTTGCAATACTAGGAGTAAGAAATTTACTCTATTGCTAGTATTCAGGAAACTGTACCAAGGCCACCATCAACCCTGCTTTAATTATGGTTTATTTTATTCCCTATTACTTGTAATTATCCAGCTTTTAAAAGTTTCAACATGTTGATCTTGTCTGTTGATATTTTATCTCTTTTCCAATACAGCTTCAAATTAATAAATGAATGTTCTTCATTTTCTTGTTTGCCCCTTGGTTTCATCAATGCTGTCACTAGCTCTGGGAGCAGAGCTAGTTAAGCTCAGTTCCTTTTCAAAAAACTTACAAATACAGTCCTACATTTCACTCTGCTGGGTGTGTGTTGTGCTGTGTGTGTATGTACAACTTGTTGGTGATGGAGTAAAAATCTATTTTGGATGTCAGCAGTACTTGCATCCACTTACTGAGGGTAGCATCTGGCCCACTGGACCAGACAGCCAACTCTCATTGGGTGTAAAACTATACTGGTAAGGCCAAAAATACATGAAAAAAAAAATGGAAGCGGTGTTTGGTCCCCCCAGTCTGTAGTGATATAAGCTATAACTTACTGATGCTCCCTAACAGGAGATGACAGAAGTTGTAAATTATAAAATGGTCCCTTACATAGTTAGGTCATGGAGACTAAAGGCCTGAAGAAGCCTGTTTACTGCTCCACAAGTAAACCTTGCTTTTCAGTTCTTTTTGTTCACTTATGCCTGTGCTTATTGAGACCAGTGATCCCTACATTCAGGGAAAAAAATCTGACCCACTATTTAACCTTCGCCTTTAACTTTTTCACATTTCTGCCTCTGCAGCCTCTTTACCCACAAAAGGGAAAATATAATTAATAGATTTCATAGATGTTTAGGGTCTGAAAGGACCTTGGTAGTCACCAAGTCTGACCCCATGCCCTGGGCAGGAAAGAGCGCTGGGGTCAGGTGAATTATTCAGTGGGACAAACTCAGTGTCTTTAAATGGGCTGAGGTCCACAGACTTCAACAGGCCTCTCCTGATTTCAGCAGCTAAAGATCTGGCCCCTCGTTTCTTACTTGTGTAATGGCATCTTCATTCATCCCAGTAAGAGAAGAGCTGTATGCCTGGTGTCTAGTACTCTGACTTTTAGTTTGCAGGTTTGTTGTTATGTCTGTACAAATCTTCACTGCTTTTGCTCTGGAGTCATCCTTCAGCCCCAGAAAAAGCAATGCACATCAAGAAAAGAGGCCTGGGGTTCAATATTGCACTCTGTTGCACAGAAATAATGTTTGTTGACTTCAGTGGAAATTGCATACAAGGAACAAATTTTTTCCCAGGGTTTGGATAGCCCATAGTAAAGGGGAAAATACATTGGCTTTAGATTGATTACAGTACATAGTATTGTATTCACTCATATGTATTTGCAAATGAAAAGGGTCACCCCTTACCCAGCCCATTGCTGTCTGAGGTGAAGCACTCCAAGGGGATGGGGAGTCTATGTGCCTGGGTGGATAGCTGGTAACTACTATTCTTCCTGGCAGTTATTTGTGTTCCTTCTACTTTCCAGTGTGATTGCAACTTGTTACACCCAATACTCTGACTTTTCCTTGACTCTACACGTGCTTCAGAGATAAGTCTTGTGTTCTCTTATGTATTTTTTTAACTTGCTGTTTGGTGTGGCATCCTGCTGAGTGGGATGTTTTGCCTACTGTTTTGATGTCTTGTTGCAATATTTGTAGTAAGTATGTGCAGCTCCTGTAAGAATTACTGTTTCTCCTAAATCCTTTAGCAATTTATCAATCCTTTAGCTTATCAATAAGTTAACCAGGTACTAGTGAAACCTTCTATTGACTTTTTATAGAAATATGTTGTTTTGTACTGTCAACTATAACTTTTCCCTTTAGTATAGATTTTAACAAATGCGATAGTCTGAAACACCAACTTAAGTCAATGGGGTTTGTGGGGGATCAACACTCCTGAAATCAGACCATGGCCCTAGGGCACAATAAAAGAAAAAAGAAAATACTTGAGGAGTATAACTATTTCACCCTGCACTGTTTACAAGTGCATGCTAGTAGGGTTAAATAGACTTTCATGCAAATACTGCAGATAGAATAAACCTGCATAAAAACTACATTTCTAATGTAGTCTACTAAATTACGACAAATTTAAGGAATAACGGGATAAACTTAAAGAGCCTGTTTTCCAAGACAGCATAATTTTAGCTATATGTTACTATGTTAAGATGTGCTTTTTTATCCAAATACACTAATCCAGTGCAATCACTTATGCATTGTTATTAACTGCTTTAATCTACAATTGTCATATTTAGAGAATATTTTTTTCCAAGAACATTCTGAACAAAATATGAGACAACCAATTTTTTCTACCACCCGACAACCATATAGGAAAATGTTCTTATGCTATCTCTAAGAACAGGCCGAGTCACTTAGTAATTCAACAATTGTCATCCATGTCACTTTCAAAGTAATTGAAATCCCTTCTGATTGATGTTCAAGGAATCTTCAAGCTTCCTTATCAGTATAAATATTTCCTGGCCAGCCTTCTTATCCTATCCAACTGGGTCCACAACAGTTTCTTGTGATCCCTTTTACCATTAGTTCATTTCATTTCACTTCATTTCACTTCAATTCAAATTCTATCTTTTCTAGGAACCAACCTGTGAGCATACTTTCCTTCTTCATGGTCCTGCTGCACCTATCTTTTTCTCACAGATACATTTGCTCCTTGTTGTTAATGCTTTTTTCTCATATAAACTACAATATTACATGCTGTATTTTATTGTTTTCATTAATTCCTTGATTTAAACAACTCTTGAATACATCTTATGATTTAAATGTGTGCATATTGATTCCAATGACGTCAGTGGCGATTACAGGCATGAACTGAGGGCATGATGTAGCTCTAAGTCTCAGTTACTCACTACTTACTTATGATTTATGCTTAAGAAATGCATGAATATTCAATGACTTGCTACTCATAGATATTCTTCCCCCACCAAGCCTAACCATAGCATGCTAGCTACCAGAGACTGACAAATGTTTTACATCAATCATAGAGCTGCAGTTTTTTATTTGCATCTCCAGAGATAAATATAACTGTGGCAGACTCTCCATGTTTGGTTGATGTCCTAAATCAAAGATGTGTGCTATAAATGCATCCTAGTGTTAAGGTCCTTCCAGACACTCCTGGGTACCTTCTAATACAACAGAACCATGTGAGGATCTGGTGTCAAAGCATTTATACTTACACCTCTATTTTGACCTTTCCATAACAATCTTTAAAACAAATCTAATTAATTACAGATCTCAGATAAAAATAATGTTTGTGATTATCTACATAAGAGATAAGCACCCTTTAATCTTACTTGGTTTACCAGGGAATAGTAGCACCTGAAAAGTAAGTAATATTTAGTCACCATCAACATAAAAAAAGTAAAATCCTTGAGCCATTTATTTAGTGCTTCAGATCTTCTTTCTTTTATGTCATGAAAGATAAATTCATACAGGGACACTGACAACATCATAGCTTTCAAAGTGCATCACACCTGTCACCACATAAATAGTCCAGTGACTTACTCTAATCCATCTTCCTCTGACCATTACTCATGTCAAAACAGCAAGTTCAAGGAGTACTTTCTTCACTAAAAGCAGAAGTCTTGGTTTACATTTACCAAGAGGAGATTATGCTGTGAGGAAGGTATCAGTTTTGACTGATATACTGTCAGTTAGTAAACAGGTCTGTTCTGAAACTCTTGGCACTGCTAATCAGGTATTTCACATACTTCTCTTCATATGGCTAGCATAGAAATAAGTTAATATCTTTTACCCTAAAAATAAGAAAGATACTTTCAAAAGGTTCTAGGCCTAGTTTACTTACATTCCACTTAAATAACTTAATGCAGCATCAGGCAATTTAAAACACTTGATCCCAAGCCTGGTGAAATTAAACCATATCATTCCTTAGTTTGCATATTTCCTCATATTACCTTTCTATCTCTTTCATTACATTCCATAAATTATTAAAACCATACTGACTCCATTGCATTAAGTTCTAAGTTTTAGAAACACAGCTAACTAGTCTGCAAAGCCATCAAATTATTTTTATTTCTATTTTTTAATCTACTACATAGAAAACCAACTGTACTTGTAAATACCCTCTCTCTCAGAGTTACAGCTTCTAGCACAACTAGCAGCACCAGAAATTGTCCCTGAATTATTCAGAGTAGCCTCTAAACAATAAAGTGGTACACATTGAACCACTCAGTTGTCTGAAAAATGACAGCTTTATCCAGAAAAAGCACCTATGAGTTTATTATTATTATTATTACTACTTGTATTAGTGTTAGGACTGATAATCTTCACCGTACTCACATGGTACTGTGCGGAGGTAGAGATTGTCTCGTATGATCTGCTGGAGTTCGTGGTCTACTGAGCCTTTCTGAAACCGTAAGTTGAGGTAGTGACGAAGGTCCTTATCAACAATGCCTCCTGTAAAAGTAACAACAGATCCACTGAATAAAAGACAATGGAAAACCAGTCAGATTTTCAAGAAATGTTCCCTTGCTTATCACAGAATCAATTAGTCACTTGCAGGCTCTGCCACTTGACAGATCACTTTCTTCGATGCTTCTGCCATAAGAAGTGATTTTAAGTAGAGAAACATACAGTTAACTGCTGATTACCAACTATTTTTAAGGATGAACATGATTAATGGAAACTATCTGGTTAAATCTATAGAGTACAGGGAAAAAAAAACCCTGCATGAAAAAAAGCATCATGGACATATGTCAAGCATTTCTCTGCACATAGAGATAATGTGAATTATACTCTGTATAACTGTACAAGCATTGCTTGCTCGCTTATCAAGATATAACGTTTTTCTTCCAAACATACATGTATGGAATGTGAAAAGCTTTCATTCCAAATGCAGTCAGTATGAAATGTAAAACAAATAGTCTCAAATATATGTAATGCTAATACCAATACATAATGAATAACCAATAATGTTTTCTTAAAATTATCCTTATATCTGGAAAATATATAGTAGCAATCAGAGTATGCTCATTTCATTTCCTCCCATTGAAAGCAATCAATAGTAGTACTATAGCATCTCAAAATAAAATTACAAACTTTAATGTACAAGGAGGAATTCAGGTTGAAATCAGTCTCTTCTAGTTTTACTATTACTTTAAACCAAAACAGCCTAGCTTACCTTATCAGCCCACATACTGAAGTGATGCTCAGCTAGTGACTATGTGCATCATATTCCTTTATTAAGAGAGCTACATAACTCAAATATACTCTGATTAATAAACCATGTCTAGAAATACTTTTCTTCTGTCTCTGTGAAATTAGACAATGGTTTGCAACTATAGGCAAAAGTCTATGAATAGGTACATTTCTCCAGAATTCTACTTGAAACAGGAAAAATATAGAAAATTATTACCATACTGCACTGTGGCATATACTTGGAAGATGTAGCATCAGATTGATTTCTAACTCATTTATACTTATCCCCAAATCTTGCAAAAAAGGTATTTGTATTTAACCACCTAATTTTTGACTCTGAATTCAGAAAGATTTTCTTGCTGACATGAATAAATATCCTCCACCAGCCTACTTACAGCCATTACACTGAAAGTCGCTGTAAACATCAAATAGTTATAAAACAGTACAGTACAAGCATAAAGCAACCGATTGTTTATACTTATAACAGGTCAATAGTCTTTCTACGCTTGTATTTTTCACCAACTTCAAAACCTTGTTGTTCAAATCCCACAATACAGAATGGAGGTAGACAATGGTCTTTCAGTAAGTGTATAAAATTTGAGTGTTTGTGCCCAAAAGCTTGCAAAGAACAATTTTTCCAACTATTTAGTAGGTCAGATAAAAGATATCACATCTACCCAAAGAACCTCGTCTACTTAAAACTTGTAAATAAGTTCTGTCAGGTCTAGTCAAAGGCAGAGAGCAACGGTCTTCCGTAAGAACTATTGTCACAAGAGACAAAAAGTACCTGTGTGCCAGTTTCTCAGCTGCTCCGAACGTGCATACAGTAGGCGTGCTGCTCTACAGGTATCCAAGCTGGGCTACTTTACTGCAGTCCTTTGGCACCACTGAACCCTCTTTATAGTCACAGGCTTTGTGTGTACAACCAGACCATCCCTACTCCTGCTAATTTATTATGAGATTACAGAGAAATAAAAACTGTAGAGAAACTGCAGAGAAACACAATCTGCTACTGATTGGAACTAGCCGTCCTTTTTGATTGGGTATAAAGAGTAGAGGTCTTGTTCTCCTTGCTTTGTCAAATAAGCAGAACATGTCTAGTGATGCAGATGCTTTCTGGCAGCCTGAGAAAATGCCAGCTATAGAACAACACCTGTAGTCTGCCTACTGACATAAAGTAGGATCAGTCACCTTATGGAAACACACTGACATGAGGAAATTTAGTAGTCAACATGAAGCCTTGACCTTAGAAATGCAGTTGGGTTTTTTTTTTTTTTAATTTATACCCATCTTCTCCAAAACACAATTATTTATCTTGTTAAACAAATGCACTACATCTCCTTGAATGCTGGAGAAAGAGATTCACCTGATACAGAACTTTTTTTTCAAGATGATACGGTACTTTTTCCAAAAGGGAAAGTTTTAAAGACAGTGCAGACATGCACAGAGTATATGCCTTCCTATCCACAGATGCTATATCTGAAATCAGCCTCAGCTACGAAATTCGTGCTCAGTAGAATTATTACCAACCGACAAGCACAAGTGCAACACATTGTCAACAACCCATGATTACAAAATGTAACATGACAATTTTGTGTTTTAAAATCGGAACCAAAGACCATTCAAATGAACTACAAGCAGAGTTGGTATGTTTCAGCTTTCTACCACCAAATCATTGTTCTCAGGTTTAACTGAAATTTTTCATTGTTTGCAGCATAGATTATATTCTGGATGGCTAAGGCTGGAGAAAAGATGAATTTACATACACAATAAAAAGATGGATGGCATTTTTTAAAGTCAATATTGACACTTTTCTACTTCATTTAAAAAAATAAACCAAACAAAAATAGCCCCCCTTTGCTTCTCTGATTCCACTGCTCCAAGGCATGCCCTGTTTTCTCTTCAGAATAGCTATTATCAGGGTGGGCAAAGTCATCCGGCCAGCAGTGGGCTCCATTTCCCAGCAGCCCCTGTCCACATGACTGGGGCTGGTCTCCATGGAGTCCCCAGCCGCAGCTGTGCTGTGATACCCTAAGGCTGGGGTTGCCACGGAGACCAACCCCAGCCATGCTGGCAGAGCATGCACAGCAGAGCTGAGCAGGGGGCTGCTCCAGAGCCGCTGGGATCTTACGGGCAGGGGCTCCTGGGAAATGGAGTCCAGCTGCCAACCAGATCCGCCATTTTGCCCACCACTGTATTAGATCTTTAAAATGTAGGCAGTTCTAGTAGGCTGATCCTATTCCCATGAAACCAGCAGTTCAGCACAGCTGGTGACTTCCGTAGATGCTGCAGAACTTTTTTTTTCCAGAGACTGTAGTGATTTTTCATAATGAAAGAAGTCACCATCATTTAAATCTCAGGAAGTCAAAATCAGGAGTGACATGAAAAGAGGAAAAATAAAAATAGGAATGTGATGTTTAAAAGCCTGATGCAAGAGTTAGAAAAAGCGCACATGTCACTTATTTTAGAAGGAAAAAGAAAACATAACTTGACACTTTGCAGCATCAGATCCTTTGGAAGTGGCAACGTAACTGATCAGAAAAACCACATTCACTCCACCTCAATTTTTTTTCTGGCTCCCATAAGAGAATAGGTTTCTGTACCATATAATGCTTCATTTGTTCTTTAAAAATACATTTAGATTAAAGGCACTGTGTTTTGAAGAAACCTTTCTAGAACAAAGAAGCAGAAAACTAAGCACTATTTCTGATACTGATAGCAGCTTGATACAACTGCAACTTTACTAAGTACTGGGAAGCTGCTTCATGAGTGAGCCCTGTGCCACATGAAACCCCACTAAAGCCCATCACAACAGCTTGAAAGACAAAGTCCTAAAAATAATAATAAGCCTAAAATGGTCTAAAAATCTACTACTTTAACCAGTGTAAGAGCTAGTATATTGAGGAAAAGATATATTGCTAGTTTCATAGACCCACCTTGAGACCACAGTTAAAATTTAAATTTAACCATGCAACAGGCAGAAAGTCTCACATCTTCCTGTAGGGTGCTTGTACATTGGAAGCTACATACAATATTTTTTCCTGGCTTGGGGTATACCCTGTCTTTAAGTTACATTTCAATTCAGTGAAGCATGCTGCTTTACTAGCGGGGAAATACAGGACATAAATTAAATACTTCCAGTAATAATCTGTTTCATAATGTATATCTGTTTAAGGTACAGCTACCAATGATGATGGCAGACTCGTAACCGTGACTGAATTTTATTCCGCACATTATAAAATTAGATTCACTTGGCTGAACTAAAAACTGTTCTGTTTGCATGTTTTATCCAGGAATTTAATAAGCAAAGTGTACTGTTTTACAGTGTTTTAATATATTTTTGTGTCAAGTTTTGCTCTCTTCTCAAAAGCTAGTAGTAAAGCCCATCTGGTAACAAAATATGGTAAAAATACATATACACACACAAACACAAAAGGACATTAAACTGTTTGTAGCTCATTAAAAGATTCAAAACTGAAGAGAATAATGGCCATTTCCAGAAAATGACAGAGATAAATGTAAGGAGGTTTATAATTTTCTGTAGCCCTGAATGTTGTAAGTGCCTTTTCAGAATTTCCTATTTTGAAAACTACAGATGCTACAGATGGAACATTACTGCTGAATTTTATTTTCCAGAGCTGGGCTGGTTGCAGAACATTAATACTCTTCTCATTCTTTCAATATTAGCTTTAAATATTTTATTTCTTAGCCTTAATACAATTTTTCCAGTTATAGCCCCCTTATAAATACTTTTGAGAATGTTCACATTACAACTTTCTCACCTTATATCACAGGATTTCAGTGAAGTGACTCTTTTGGACCTGGTATTGTTTTTTATTTTAACAGTATAATCAATTGCATCTCAACTGTGAATAATTTGCCTTGGAGATTGTATTCACTGGGATTAGTACTGAGAAGATTTCAGTTTCTGTAGTTCTATATTTGATAAGAAAACTTATGAGTAAGCAAATTTCTTACATCTCTCCAGACTCATGTCTCTACATGACTTATGTGCCTCAGAAAAGTAAGAGGCATATGACACAAGATCCAAATCATGAAAACAAGCAAGCTCACAACCTTAGGTTATGTTATGAATAGAGATCCGGGTTTTCCATGAAAAAACAGAACACCATGAAGTTTACATTTCATGGAGGGAAATGTGGATTTCTACTTTTATTGGAGAAAACTATGGATGCTGCAGTTTTGGAACAAGCTCTCTAAAGGCTGGCAGAGTTGAAACCTGCAAGGGGCTGGGAGAAAATGGGAAGAAGGCGGTCAGGCAGAGGGTGCCATGTGCATGTATATGCACATGGCCACCAGGCAGCCCAGAGACTAGCTCCTGCAGGAAAGTGTGTGTGTGTGGAAGTGGGGTGGGAATTGAGGCCCCCATAGGGAGGGAGGGAGGGAGGGAAGGAAGGAGGGACGGATGAAGTTGGGCAGGGCTAGACCTGGGGCTGGGACTGGGCCTGCTGCCCAGCTGGGCACTGCCTGGGGCAGCAGTGTGTGGCCACAGGGGCCTGGAGGGGAGCAGGATGGTGCTGCAGGCGGCTCATCTGGGGGGTGAGAAGGAGTGGCTCCCCACTGCTACATGCACTCCTGGAGCACAGAGGGGACCTGTGCCCCCCCAGATCTGTGAGTGGGGCAGGGGAGGGGTGCACATTGCCTGCTGCAGGCCCCCGCCCTGCTGTCCTCCCCCAAGGCCTTGGCAGCCTGGTGCATGTGACCAGGGCCTGCAAAGAACCTCAGGGCCACATAGGAAAGCTGCTTGCTGCTGTGAGCTCCACGCTGCCATGGCAAGGCATCCCCTGTGCACAGCCCCACATTGCTGCCCCCACTGCAGCTGCACAGAGGGAACGTGTCGCTAGGGCAGCACAGAGCTTGCAGCTGTAAGCACTTTCCTGTGTGGCCCTGGTGTTCTTTGCAGCACCAGGTTGCATAAACTGGGCTGCGGAGGCCCTGGAGGAAGGCAGCAGGGCAGGAGCCCACAACAGGCAGCACACAGCCCCCACCCTGTGCACAGAGCTGGGGGGCATGGGTCCCCCCTGTGCCCCAGGAGTGCACACAGCAGCAGGGATCTGCCTCCCCACCCCGCTCACCCAAGCCTGCAGCAGGCAGGCAGTAGGTAGTGGGGGGGAGCCAGGCTCCAATCCACTGCAGGAACCACCACCTCCTGCCAGAGACAGGGGGCTGTGGTGCCAGGGCCCTAGCTCCATAGCCCTGGCAGCTGGGGGCCCCTTCCAGCAGGGCTGAGGGAGCAGGAGCTGTGGGAGTGGGGGACTGAGGGGCACCAGCACAGCCAGGGGAAGGTGAGGGAGTGAGGGGCACTAGTAGGGCCAGGGCGGCTCTGGGAGTTTTGGGATTTTTATCAGAGAAGTTGCAATTTTTTTATCTGGGAAAACCAGGATTCCTGGTTATGAAACTCCCTCTCTCCATTTATCCCTCTCCCCATTTCCTGATGACTGGAAAAGGGCCAATGTGGTCCCCATTTTCAAAAATGGGAGGAAGGAGGACCCAGGAAACTAAAGGCCCGTTAGTCTTACCTCAGTCCTGGGGAAGCTCTTTGAGAAAATTATCCAGGACCATATCTGCAAGGGACCAGCAGGGGAGTTTATGCTTAGGTGTAATCAACGTGGGTTCATTAGAGGCAGGTCTTGTCAGACCAACCTGGTGGCCTGCTATGACCAGGTCGCAAAAGCCTTGGATGCAGATGTCGTGGTAGAAATAGTCTTCCTGGACATTAGGAAGGCCTTCGACACTGTCTCTCACCCCATCCTCATTAAAAAATTAGGCGTCTGTGGTGTCAATGCCTATACAGTCAGATGGGTCACAAATTGGCTGGAGGGCCACACCCAGAGAGTGGTGGTGGATGGGTCATTTTCAACCTGGAGAGATGTTGGCAGTGGGGTTCCCCAGGGCTTGGTCCTTGGGCCCACACTGTTCAACATCTTCATTGGTGATTTGGACGAGGGGGTGAAAAGCACCTTGTTCAAGTTCACAGATGACACTAAGATGTGGGGAGAAGTGGGCACATTAGAAGAGAGGGACAGTCTACAACTAGATCTCAACAGGTTACAGAGGTGGGCAGATGAGGATAGGTTGGGTTTCAATACGGACAAGTGCAAGGCGTTGAACTTGGGGAGGGAGAACCAGCAGCACACCGACAGGCTGAGAAACTCCCTTCTCATCAGCACAGAGACAGAGAAGGATCTTGGAGTCATTATAGACTCCAAGATGAACATGGGCCGCCAATGTGGGGATGTGGTCAGGAAGGCTAACCACACCTTGTCATGCATCCATAGATGTATCATGAGCAGGTCCAAGGAGGTGATCTTCCCCCTCTATGTAACATCGGTCAGGCCACAGTTGGAGTACATTGTCCAGTTTTGGGTGCTGCACTTCAAGAGGGATGTGGACAGCATTGGGAGGGTCCAGAGGAGGGCCACTCGCATGATCGGGGGCAGCAGGGCAGGCCCTATGAGGAAAGGCTATGGGACCTGAACCTGTTCAGTCTCCACAAGAGAAGGCTGAGAGGGGATCTGGTGGCTGCCTATAAACTTGCCAAGGGGGACCAGCAGGCTATGGGAGAGTCCCTGTTCCCCCCAAGCACTACCAGGGGTAACATGGAACAATGGCCATAAGTTGACTGAGAGTAGATTCAGGCTAGATATCAGGAGGCACTACTTCACTGTCAGGGTGGCTAGGAGCTGGAACCAACTTCCAAAGGAAGTGGCACTTGCCCCTGCCCTGGGGGTCTTCAAAAGGAGGCTAGACAGCCACCTAGCTGGGGTCATTTGAACCCAGCATCCTTTTCTGCCCATGGCAGGGGGTCAGACTAGATGATCTGCTTAGGTCCCTTCCGACCCTACCAACTATGAAACGACTATGAATCATATTGGCCTCATGGCAGTGATCCCTGTTCTATGTGTTACATTTGTCTAGGCCTTCATCTGTTTTGAAGTGGTTTCCATTAACTTCAATGAAATATGCCCATTTTTACCATCTAATGATATGGATACCTATTTTGATGGGGTTTTTTTAAATCTATGGTATCATGTAAAATGACAATTAACATAATACACTTAAAAAAACCAGTATTGCATAATTATTATCCTCCTATTGCCCACATCATGGCCCAGGCAAGAGCTGCGCTCCACTTTATGCTGCTCCTATGAATCATGGTGCTGGTCCTGCCCACCATGCTGCAGCCTCAGCCCCAGCTGGTGGCATGGGGCAGCATGTGGTGCCCCAGGCACTGCCTGTGCTTCTGCATGAAGTGTGCTGGATGCATCTCATTCTGGAGGCCATCCCTGCTGTGTCCACACAGACTACCATCATGTAAGTCTACACAGGGCTGGGAGCAGGTCAGGGCCCCAGGGCTAGAAGCAGGGCTGGGGGGTGGCAGGTTGGGAGTGAGGGGCACGAGCATGGCTGGGGGTAGGGGAACTGTGTGTTGAGAGCAAGGAACACCAACAGGGCTAGGGGGCTGCAGGTTGGCAATGAGGGGCACAAGCATGGCCACAGGGTGGGGTGGGGGACTGCAGGTCAGAAGTGAGGGGCACCAGCAGGGCTGGGGGGCTGTGGCTTGGGACTGAGGGGCAACAGCAAGGGCAGGGACAGAACACTGGCATATCAGGGCTGCTCAGCACCACAAAGCAGCTGGGGGGAAAGCTGTAGTTGGACCCGTGTCCTGGTGAGCAAGGGAGCAGGGGGAGCTCTGATTTTCCATGACAAGTGATGAAAATCATCACCAAAATATATAGGCATGTTAAATTTATTTTATTATAATGATTTGAGGCACTTGTAGGCTTCCAAATTGCTTTAAAATTGCAAATATATCAATAAAACATTGTGTTCAACTAATATCTACCTATATAGTGGCCTTTCATGATAATGGTTTTTGGGTTTTTTTAGTCAGAGAATTCGGGATTCTTAAACAGAGCAAACCAGGATCTCTATTAATGAGCTTGAACAGCAGCTATTCTTAGCAGAGCTGACCCCTGACTGAATTCTACAAGACTTTCTGGCCCCTCCTTGGCCCAGACCTCTGAGTGTCTCTCATAAGACCGTTAAACACAGAATATTACTAGTCGGCTGCCAGTGAGTAGTCCTCACCCTGCTGCCCAAGGAAGGGGATCTTGGTGATATTAAGAACTGATGACTAGTATTGCTCCTGTGTACTGATTACAGATTCCTAACTGAAGCCCTGGCCCACCTACTCAAAATGGTCATGGCCTCAGTTACAGGTTCCCAACAGACCTATTGCATACTCAGCAGAACCATCCTGGGGAACCTGTTTCTGCTGCATGACTTGCTGGCGGCTTCAGGACTCTTCTGAACATCAGCCTTGCCTCCTTGCATCATCCTGGCATCTGTTTCTGTGGCACAGGTATGCCATCCTGGGCCCACCAATGATCCTGCTTAAAGAGCACCAGGAGTTCCTTGTTACTTTTGCAACAGGCAGCACTGGCTCCAGTGGGCTGTCTACCTGCTACTAATGAAGAGGCTCAGGACCTGATCAACCTGGTGAACAGGGTGTCTGGCTTCCACCTGCAAGTTGTTCAGCACCTGCTATTTGTTGGTGAAGCCTTCCACAGGCAAGGGAAGCATGATCTGCCCAGCCAGGCCAAGATGGCAACTCTGAAAAGCTGCAGAAACCAGCTGACAAAAGCCAGCTCCAACAGTGCCCCCTCAAATCTTTTGCTGCTTGATCCATACACATGTCACATTTGAGTTTGGACAATTAATCTTGGAACAAAATATTGACCAGTTCATCATGCTGGGCCAAAGGGGCACTCTGCATGGTGAAACATGGACAACTAGTCCTAAACATGTAAACCCATGAAGCGCATGGAGAGGAGGGATTTTCAGTCTCTAGTGATACAGTGATTTTGGTGCTGATAGGTGTTTTATGCTTGGTCCCTGGGACAGTTACACATTTTGAATCTTTCACTTAAAAAAAAAAATATATATATATATAATAAATGTTTAAAAAGTCAAAGTCTCACTGTAGCTCTCCAAGTTTTGGAAACTGTATTATATAACTAAGAACAAATTAAATTATTATGTACTCTCCACAGTCTCCCACCCAGGTGTTTGAGATTGCTAACACATAACCATCTGTCACAAACATCTGTGCGCCATGTTTTGCACTGCCTCTTTAGCATGGCATGCCTGCCCCTTCTCCTTCAGTTCTTTCCTCCACACCCATGACATCCACTGGGACACTTCCAAGAAATCAGCCAAACCAACTTGATCACCAGCTGGCGACTGGCGATACTTAATATATAAAGGTAATTGTATTTTCCCTGAGCTTACATATATACCACTACAATAAATTCTACGTAAAATAATAACAATACTTGTCAAATAGCAAGGGAAAAAGTGTGGTTGATAAATGGTACCATTGTTAGTCAGCATTGTTACTGTTAAAGTTATAAACAGTAGCTGCTAAACAAATGTACTGTGTTATACCATACAACACCAGGCTGTAACACAGCTAACATTTTGAAAATTGTACTTGATGCTCCAAATCCTTTAATATCTTTCTTAACTAGCAAGAATATTAACATTTTTTTAAAGGGAGGATGTACAAATTCTAAAGTAGCAAAAGAACTCTCTGTTGCTTCTGGAAGGATTCATTATTAAAATACAGCCTACAGCTATGCCCATTATTCAAAGGAAATGATTCCCAGCAAACACATTTAATACCCAGAGGCTCATAAAGATATGAATGTTGGCATTTCATTGATCATTTTATATTGGGTATATTCAACAGTGGTAGTTACTTGAAGACTCTATCTGGAATATATAATTGCTCTGATAACATTCGAGAAGCAGCCTGACAAATTCTTATAAACTAATAAACATCTTATTTATTTGCTGCCTCCAGTTCAGAACCATGTTCCTTGGTGCTGAAACATTAAATCAACACAAATCAATATTTAATCTATTTCTTTATCTCTCTCCTTTGTTCTTTCATCTACCATCATTATCAATATAATCTTGCCAACATACTTCTCAACTCATAAGGCACAGGTATAAAAGGTGGTCTGTTTATGTGTGTACCCTTACCACCTGCATCATCCCAGTAGTATCTGCAACAATTTAAAGTGTGATATAAGTGAAGATCTGTGGAGTGAATGAAATTTAAAACAAGACTTCTCCTCAATGACACCTTTTGGAAGAATCTTTCTGTTTCTCTACCTCATTGACTTTCCAAATCTTTTCTCTCTGGTTATACTTCTTGATTTCTCCCTCCTACTGTTTAACATTTAGGCTGTTAGAAACTGAATTTCATCCAGTG
>NW_005842297.1:315330-334261 GCF_000455745.1 Alligator sinensis | reverse complement strand
AAAGAGTTTATAGGAATGGCAGTACACAAAAAGATCTAGTTTGCATTTACTCCAAAGGGAAGTGTTTTTCTAATAGATACGTAAAAGTTAACATTTAGCTAAATAATTCAAACATAACTCTTCCTTACTAAGGGCCAGACAGTGATTTAATCTACAGTCTAAGTTGTTGTGCGTGCATGTGTGTTCCCATAAAATACATTGACTCAGTGGCTCCTCTTCTCTTTATGACGCATTGTGCCCAAGGCAGAGCATCTGGTAATACTGGGAAAGAGCATCCAGAAGGGTGTGAAACATATGGCCAACATGCCAGATGCTGCTTTGTTTGTTGTATTTTCCTGGAAGGAGTTTAGTGGAATCTCAGCTTTAATTTAAAAAGTAAAGTTCCCAGCCCTCATGAATATGAAGAAAATCTTCCAAGATTGATTAGGTGGCATAGTCTTCCAAAGTTGGCCATCAACTTCAAGAGCTTCAAAACTCTCTTGTTCACTATTTTTCTCAAAAGACTATCAAGACTAAAGCCCAATGATTTCATAGATTTCATAGACATTAGGGCTGGAAGGGACCTCGGAAAATCATCGAGTCCAGCCCCCTGCCCAAAGGGCAGGAAGTCAGCTGGGGTCATAGTATCCCAGCAAGATAAGCATCCAGTTTACTCTTGAAGGTGTTCAGTGTAGGCGCTTGAACCACCTCCGGTGGCAGGCTGTTCCAGACTTTGGGGGCTCAGACAGTAAAGAAATTCTTCCTTATGTCCAGCCTGAAACGGTCTTGTAGTAGTTTATGACCATTCGACCTAGTTGTCATCACTTGGGGCGCTCTGGTGAACAAACGTTCCCCCAGATACTGGTGGTCACCCCTGATAAATTTATAGGTGGCCATCAGATCACCCCTGAGCCTGCGCTTTTCCAGGCTAAAGAGCCTCAGGGCTCTCAGCCTGTCATTGTAGGGTCTGCTTCCCTGACCTCTGATCATGCGCGTGGCTCTTCTCTGGACTCTCTCAAGCTTCTCCACATCCTTTTTGAATTGTGGGGCCCAAAACTGGACGCAGTACTCCAGCTGCGGCCTCACTAAGGCCGAGTACAAGGGGAGAATGATGTCCCGGGATTTGCTTGAGAAGCATCTATAATATGTACATCAATGCAACTATTTCCATTGTTGCTTAGAGCAGGGGTTAGCTATAGCCTTCAGGGTGGATCTGGCCTGCAGAGCCTTTGGATCCAACTCATGGAGCCATGGTTTTGACAGCATTTGTTGGTGGAGACTGTCTGCACCATGCCACAGTAAGGTCGCAGAGGCTTTGGCAGATGCCCATGTCATGCCACAGCCGGGTGGTGGACAGTGGCAGAGATGGCCAAATCCACGTCAGCCCTCTTTGGACATGACCAGGGTCATTTCAGCCTGCCACTGGAAAATATTGCTGAACCCTTGCTTAAAGTCTCTTCTGTAAGGAACAGGGACTACTATTTGTTTGATTTGGGGACCACCGAGAGCCACCAGCCCAACTGTGAATGGGAGCCTCTGGGAAACGTTGCAATATAAATACTAAGTGATAGCAAAAATCAAGTGTGCACCTTGTGTAACTGAGAGCATAATTTGGCCCAATGTGTCTGAAGTAAAATCACTGTTTTAACTTTTAGTCTGAGGTCTAGGTAACAGAAACACAAGTGAAGACTGAATGGCATTTGCACTTTATATTTAGTGTTGCTTTCTGTCTAAAAAGCTTTCTGGAAATAAAATGCCAGCTTTTGAAGTTTGAAAC
Organism: Alligator sinensis; assembly: GCF_000455745.1. Classification (NCBI taxonomy): domain Eukaryota; kingdom Metazoa; phylum Chordata; order Crocodylia; family Alligatoridae; genus Alligator; species Alligator sinensis. The sequence goes on along the minus strand of NW_005842297.1, from coordinate 332,505 downwards.
TAGAGCAAAAATGAACGCTCTATTTATGGATTATAGCTGTTTGTAGGCGTCTCCAGCAAGACATTGATTTGACTGATAACTTAAACATAAACATTAGTGATTGCTACTGTAATATTTAAAGACTGAAAATGTCCCTACAAGACTTCCTACAAGGGAAATAATTACCTCCACACATTTTTTGACAAATAGTAAATTGGAAAGGAGTATAATCTTAGTTCTAAAATATCTGTCAGGAATGACTGTCTTGGCATACACAGTTAGCTAGAAGCAGGGATATCTGCAAGACAACAACTACTTCAGACCTTGAATTTTCAGATGATATTTTTGAAGTCCTATTGCAAATAAGCCTTCACTTTATAGGACAATAAGAAAAAAAAAGAAGCATTACATAGTTATGCTACAATCATTCAGATACCTGATCTTGCTCCCAGTAACACATATTTATTTTTATTTCTACAGTGTGTCCTACAACAGGATTGCAATATGGTAGAGCCACTAGTTGCTATGGTACTATATATATAAAAAAAAATGTTTGAAACCAATGGCCAGATACAACTCCCAAACATAATAGAAAAAAATTCCCAGCATCTTCAAATGGGAATAATCCCAATCCTGAACTGAATGATATCATGTGTTTTTTCCTTTTTTTTTAAATGGCAATATATTAAGAAATTGCAGGATTCTCCTTAGAAAAGTAACACAGTTCTGAAAACTGACAATTTAGGTTCGCAGGGCATGTGTAGATGAAACAGGGACCCTAAATTGAAGCGGTGGATTTTTAAAAACACCTCTTCAATTTAGGGCCTTTTAACCCCCATGTTGTGCACACACCCAGCCTTAACTGCCTCTCTGGTGGTGGGGAAGGGAGGGCAAGCTGCCAGGTGGCAGAGCAGTCCCTGGGCTGCAGTGGGGGCTGGTGCTTCCCTCCGTAGCCTGGCGTTTCCCCCCCCCCCCCCCCGGTGACACCCGCCTGCAGGCACCTGGCTCGGGCAGTCCCAGGGGCTCTGTAGCTATGGAAGGAAGCACCAGGCCTCCACATAGCTCAAGCAGGCTCCAGAGGCAGTGGGAGTAGGGAGGGAGATCAGGCTTGCCACTTTTGGTTTTTTTCTTGGGTGGAGCCTACCTTCCCGGGTCGCTGCCAGGCTGCCTGCACGGGCTTCCTGCAGAGCCCCTAAGCTGCATGGAGCCTGGCCTTGTGCTTCACTCTGTGGCTGTAGGGCAACAAACTAAAACTCCTCAGAGAAGTTTTATTTTGCTGCACCCCCAAATCATTTAAGGTGCATTATGCTGCAAAATTTGCTACAGCGGCTGGAATTACTGTGCAATACACTGTTGATGCATGCAAACAGCAACACCATTAAAGTGGTGCAAAAGCATTTGACCTGCTTTAAAGTGTCATGCACACATGCCCCTCATTTTGTCTACACATGGCCATACATACTATGCCCTGCTAAAAACTTGAATAAATCTAATACGGCAGGGTCAACTTCAAAAATAGTTATATTTTGGCTTAAAACTGGTCTGGTTTCCAGCGTCTTGAATTCCAGTAAACAGATACTACTCATGTTACTTGCCTAAGTGGCTCAGCAGCCATTGCAGATTTCCTAACTGCAAGGTTCTGGGTTTGAGCCCTGACCTCAATTGGAATAATGCATTTTTTATTTGGGCCTGCAGCTATAGCCTAGTACCTGCCTGGTGTCTTGAAAAGTCCAAGGTCCTGGGTTCAAGACCCCCAGCTGCATGACTAACTTATTCTTTCATTCTATAATGTATATTGTTTCATGTTACTTACTTTTGTATCAGCATATATGCATATAGAAACTTTTCTAATTACTTTTTAAGGAAGCTTTTATCTACCAAATTCTACAATGAGAGGGTTCATGCAACCTAAAATGTGAGCACTTTAGCTCAGCTAAGACCTTTAAATTATTCGATAAGAAAATAGAACCTCTACCCCTTTCAGATAACAAAAGAAAAGGTACATATTAGAAGCCTCTCCTCTTACAAAGAAACCCATATTTGGATGGTTAAATAAGATTTATATTCTCCTTCATAAAAATGGCCTGGGAAATGTGCTAACAGTCACTGATGCAATATTAACTTTATATTTAAAATAATATATAAATATAAGAATTAAAGGGTGCCTGCAGATGTGCAGCAAGACAACCCCAACACACTGTAATTACAGTACGTTGGAGCAGACTCGATTAATCAAATCTTCTGGAGCATGCTAATTAATCAAATCTGTTGGAGCATCCCCATGGTTCAAAATGGCAGTGGGGGTGCTTTGATTATAGCTCGTTTAGTTAAACCACCCCCGCCACCATTTTGAAGCGTGGGAATTCTGATACAGGAGACGCTATGAGTACTTTAATTAGAGCAGATCTCAGTGCTGCTCTACTTAAAGTGTGCCCCCACTCCACTTAAAGCATGCTCTCCACCCCCCGAGCACATACAAAAATGCCCAAAGATGCCAGCATGCAGACAGATATGTAGGCAGTGAAATATTCTCAAACTTTTCCTTTCTTCAGATTAATAAAACACTATTATGGCCTAGAAAGCTACCTATCTGAAGTAACAAAACTACAAGCAATTAGAAGCCATTATTAGACTGCAATTCACTCAAATGAGATGTGTAGTTATGGACAGATTGGCATACACGAACAGGATGCGTTTTTGTAGTCAGAATGAGATAGACTGTTTAAATTACTATTTGAGGTCTTGCTCATTTTTTGAAGACATACGAGGAGAATGGATCTATTCTTTAGTTGAAAAATTTAAACACTAGGCTAATGAAGAAAAACAATTTAGCTCCTTTTAACAACGTACAACCTGTCCTACACTCCCTAGGTGCATCTGCACTACTTGCACAATGACTAAAGGCCAGCGAGACTCTCCTGTATTATATATTTTTCATTTCATCTACTTTTGAATAATCATGTATTGTGATCTGTTTTAATTTTGTTTAAATTAGCAAAAGGTGCAATCTTATCTTACGCTTTTATCAATAATAAAATGTTATCTAATTTTATTCTTATATTATATATAATTTTAGTATCAATTTACCTATATTGTGTTAGCAAAAGCTGTAAATAAACTATTTGTATTACGACATATTGGCTGCAAGCATTCAAATGGATTCATCAGCAAAGGAGGGAGAAAAATCCTTAAAGACTTAAAAATTTTCAGTGGGTCAAATTAAACTATATGTAAATTACACATATGCTGAGGGAAAAGAAATACAATTTCTAAATGTGTGATGATTAGTAACATTTTCATCAGGAAGATGCATTTAAATATCATGCCTGCCATGGCTCAAAAATTTAGGTCTCTTGATTTCCAATGCGTGCATCTACACATTAAATTAAATCGATCAACAAACTCTGGCACAGTTTGCACCAGAGTTTATTGCTTTTGGATACAACATTTACACGTGCACTGAGACAACAGCATGTTGAGCTGGGATGGTGCAGACCCAGCTGGCAGGGGTTTTGGAGGTTCAGCCTGCTAATCCAGGGCTGCTCCACTCTAGTTCTATGTGCTGCAGAGGGGCTGGCTGGGGCACAGGGGTGCGACAGTGTGGGGCTAGCTGGCAGGCAGCCCCACACTGTAACACCCCTGTGCCACAGCCAGCTCCAGTCACATCTATACGTGTGTTGTGGTGGAGTAAATAACTCCACTGTAGAACAGTACTTAGTACCTGCGTTGGGCAGTACTAGCCTACGGCAGAGTTAATTAGTTTACCACGGCCTAATAGATGGTGATGCATGGCATCACTCATGTAGATGATGATGCTTTATGGCAGAGATAATTAGCAGAGCAGAAACACAAACAGTGTAAATCTTGCAACAGCAGCGCATCTGCTGTGGATCAAGCAACCCAAAGTGGCATCTCTTTTTCAGAGTGCCGCAGAGTTCAAAGCACAAACTGCCTTGACCAGCTACTCAAGTGCTCACAGAAACCAAATGAACCAGTGATGCCATGGTCATCTTCAAATTCAAAGGACAAACAACAACTCAGAAGCTAATTAAGCAACTCTGTAGTAAGTGTTTCATGTAGATGCACCCAATATGTAGCTGTTTAGTTCTACATGCAATCTGGCTCGTATAGGCAGATGGGAACAACAACCAAGGGCCTTGTTACATGATAATTTTAGGCAGCTGCTAGAGCTCTTCACCCCTGGACTGGCTGCATAACAACAACTTTTATGCGGTTTAAAGCACTTCTTAGCTGGCTTAAAGATATGCCATAGAATCATAGAAAGTTCTGGTTGGAAGAGACCTCAGGAGGTCATTTACTCCAACCCCCTGCTCAAAGCATGACCATCCCCAAATAGATCATCCCAGCCAAAGCTTTGTCTAGCCGGGTTTTGAAAACCTCCAAGGATGGAGATTACACAACTTCTCTGGGTAACCTGTTTCAATGTTTTACTATCTTCCTAGTGAGAAAATTCTTCCTAATATCTAACCTAAACTTCCCTTGCTGCAGCTTGAGACTGTTGCTCTTTGTTATGTCATCCATCACTGAGAACAGTCTAGCATCATCCTCTTTCAAACCCTACTTCAGGTAGTTGAAGGCTGCTATTAAGTCCCCTCTCAGTCTCCTCTTTTCTAGACTAAATAAGCCCAGTTTCCTCAGTCTTCCCTCATAAATCATGTCCTCCAGCCCCTCACCATTTTTGTTGCCCTCTGCTGGACTCTCTTCGATTTGTTCACATCCTTTCTGTAGTGAGGGGCCAAAACTGAACACAGTACTCCAGATGTGGCCTCACCAGTGATGAATAGAGGGGAACAATCACTTTTCTTGACTTAATGGTAACACACCTACCAATGCAGCATAGTATGCCGTTAGTCTTCATGGCAACAAGGGCACACTGCTGGCTCATATTCAGCTTATTGTCCACCATAACCCCCAGGTCCTTTTCTGCAGAGCCTAGCCAGTCAGCCCCAAGCATGTCCTGGTGCATGGGATTGTTCCATCCTAAGTGCAGGACTTTGCACTTGCCCTTTTCCAATCATCCAGGACTTCTCCTGATCGCCATGATGTCAATGGCTTTGCAATCATATCAGCCAACTCCCTCAGCACCCTCGGGTACATCCTATTTGGTCCCATGGACTTGTACACATCCAGCTTTTCTTAGCAGTTCTTAACCTGTTTTTTCACCACTGAGGGCTGATCACCTCCTCCCTGAAGTGTGTTTCCTGGTGCAGTAGTCTGGGAGCTGACCTTGCCAATGAAGACGGAGGAAAAAAAGGCACTGAGCACTTCAGCCTTTTCTACATCCTCTGTCACAAGGTTGCCTCCCCCATTCAGTAAGAGACCCACATTTTCCCTGATCCTCCTCTTGCTACTGACATACTTATAGAAACCCTTCTTGTTACTCTTCATGGTCCAGTGCAGGATTATCTCCGATCTGCCTAATTTTGTTCGCATTGCATTACCACGTAGCCACTTCCCATAGTTATTCTATCCAACTTGAAGTCCTTCAGCATCCCAGAATGCAGTGGCCCCTCCTAACTCAAGGCAAGCGGGGATGCTGGGGCACTATGGGATCTGGCACAGTGCCTTGCTCCCCGCAGATGTTGGGAAAAAACAGCACTGAAGCAGCTGCCTCAGTGCCTCCCACCACCGATTAGACCAGCTCTGCTCCTGCTCGCGGTAGTGCAGGGTATGAGCTCCAGAGAAAAAAAGGTTCAGGCCCCTCAGAGCTCAGGCAGCAGCGGAGGCTGGGAGCCCAGCCAGCAGGGGTGTAGGGGGGGAGGATGAAGGGTGGGTGACCTGCCAGCCAGCTGGGAGCCACCTGAGCTCTGAGGAACCCAATCCTTTTTATTTCCAGAGCTCGCACCCCAGACAGACTGCGAAGATCCTTCCATGCACAAGTGCAGGGATCTGGGGATATCCTGCCTGGCCACAGTGCACTGCAGTCTGCCAGGAAGCAGCAAGTTTCAGTGAGACCAGAGAGCCCCAGGTAAGCTGCTTCCCTCGGTCCCTCTGGTCTTGCTGCAACTGATACTGTGGTGAGCCGACTCTCTGCTCTTAATCCTGCCCCTGCTCACCAAGCCTGCAGTAGCAAGTCACAGCCGTGCAGGTGAAGGAGAGTCAGAGCAGGTTTTCACCTTAAGGTGTGACTGCTCTACTAAGCCAAACAACACTACGTTGATTAACATGTTATTCGGCTCTCAGCATAAGGTCGAATAAGGCCCTAACTCAGTGCCAGATGGACTCTGTTCTGTAAAGATGGGAAAAGCACCCTTTCCTTAGGGTTCCCTGTGGTGGTTGAATATCTTTCATGTTCTAAGTAACATAGGAGTTTGTAAGGAGAGATGGTGACCCAGGACCTCCTTTTCAGTGGCTGAGTTACACCTGCAGCTCTTTTTTTACATTTTTAAACAGGGCTGACCTCACATCAGGACTCTTGACTTAACCTTCCCTCAGTGTACCTTGATCCAATTTCAAGGGTTGCTCAAGTAAAACCGGGTTTAACTATAAATTGAATCTATTGTTTGGTCTGCAAATTGGGCAAAAGTCAAGGCTTCTTACGGTTTTGTTCAAGATATTCATAGTGGGGCCAAAACATCTACTTGTTCTTGTTTCACAAAAGGAAAATATGTTTTCATCAATTCAAAAGTAGACAGCAATTGCCCCTCTCACTGAGAAGCACGACTTTTCATCTAAGAGTATTCATGTGCTGTAAGAATGTAGCAGAAGGCAAGGTTATTTTTTCTCCAGTTTTTGTTTGTTTAATATTTTTTGCTAAATGACAGTTTGCAACAGAACTTGCATTTGGCAATTGCTTGAATAACATATGAAAATCCAGGTATGAATAAAGCAGCAGTTTTCCCAGACTAGAATAACTTGAGAAGACTTAACAGTAAATCAATGCCACACAGTTTTAATTGCTTGATTAAAATGTTTTGCCTAATACTGATGCGTTAATAAGCGCTGCATAGTTTGCTAACAGTTAGCAAAAAGAATAGGATTCATCCAGATAAGGGAAAGAAGAAAATAAAATGGCCAATTCATAAAAGGAAACAGAAACTTAAATTGAGGCTGTTATTGTGTTAATTTTGATATTTGTTACAAAATATGACGAGTTAGGATCTGCTAAAGGTACGGGCACAACAACAAATTACTAGAGGCAGGGATCCATCATGCAACAGTTGCTTCACAGTGACTCAGTGTGCCTATTCTTACCCCATGAGAAGTAAAGGGTAAAATACAGTAACTTACATCCTTTTCATTCAGGGCTGTGTTACTATGGTTTAGCTTTCACTTACTGTAGGGTAAGAGTGGGGAAGAGAATGCTTACTACAGAGAGGCTGACATTTGGCAAGTTTCTATTCCATTAACTTTCTATAATTTTCCCTTTGTTCATACCTTAAATGAACTGGATGTTGAAGTGCTTCATCCCGTTGAATGTTCCAGCCTAAGTGCCTATGGTCTATACAGAATCATCATCATAGTATAGCATCTTTTTTGGTTTCCAAACAGGTTGTTAGGTATGCAGTAGAATTCTATTTTACAAAACCCAGTGTTTAAACACACAGACATACCATGTACAGTTTGTATCTACAAAAATGGAAGCTACCTTGGGAAAACGGCTCAAAAGACCAATAGTAATGCCTAAAACTGTAACTACAACTGTATATTGTCAGACTTAAAAAATATCAGCAGCGTTAATTTTGGAGACTAGTTGCAGTTACACCAGTTCACATAATATAAAACACTTTAGCTAATTAGAATAATAGATGCTTTATACCTTTTTTGCACTAATGAACCTTACAGCATCAAGTTGCAAGGCAGTAAAGAAGCAGTTTCCAGGAAATTAAGCCTACACAAACAGACACAATTACAACTGGGCAAGGAACACATACCAGAGCTGTGAGTTTTATATGTAAAGGTGTACTGATGGCATTTCACTTCCAAATCTTCACACAAGCTTGCGCATCAAACTCATGCATACAGAATTGGAGGGGAAACAAGAACCCCCGAAAGACCCCATAGGAAAGCTTCCATGGGGACCATGAACATCTGCCCACCCTCTGGGACCTCCCTGCTATAGCAGTCAGTTTAGAGCAGTCCTGCAAATATCCACCAGTCAAGTAAACATTTCATCAGCCTCTGATTTTGGATTGTATCAAAGGCCACTGGAAGATCTACAACATAAGCTGGGCACAATTTCATCTGTTGATATCCAAGGAAAGATCACTGACCAGTGCCACAAGTACAGCCCCTGTGCTATTCCCAGGATGAAAGTCAGATAGGCAAGGTCCAGGAATCCTATAAGATCCAGATGTTCATGAGCTGTCAGGTACCCACCCATTCAAGGGGAGATTGGAAATAAGACAACAGCTGGCTAAGGATTCAGTATCAAGTGATGGTTTCTTGAGTAGAGACCAAGCAATTACAGATTTTAGAATACCCAATGCCCTGTTCTCCCAAAGGGAGGCATGAACTACCTCTCCTAGCAATGGTTACAAGCCAGGAAGGATTTGGGGTCTAGTTCACAACTGGTAGCCTGCACCTTCTCCCCTGCTGTGACTGAGTACAGCTTCTGCATTAGTGAGACAGCATCAACATTGATCCACATATACCAGACAAGACTGAGCTTCTCCAATCCTGAACTCGGACTCTGCAGCAAAAGTGGCAGTCCTTCAAGCTGTGCCAGATAAGGGCAGTCTTCTCAGCAAAGTGGGTGGCAAACTCATCACAGCAGACTGCAGAAGACTCAGTTCCTGGGTGGAAATACTTGGGTTAATCTGGCCACTCACCACCTGGAACAGTTCTGCCAGATAGCACTTTGCAGATGCAACCACAGTGGAAAAGAAAAGCTTCTTCACTGCCAGGCCATCATCTTTTAAAAGGTTCCACCCAACCTCCGTATGGGTATATATATATATATAATTAATGAAATCCCATGAGGTTCAATAAGGACAAATGCTGCATTTAGGACAGAAGGTCATTGCACCAGTACAGGATGGGAACCAACTACTCTGCAGAAAAGGACCTGGGAGTTACAGTGGACAGCAAGTTGAATATGAGTTAGTAGTGTGCCCTTGTTGCCAAGAAGGCTAAGCGCATACTGGGCTGCATGAGTAGAAGTGCTGCCAGCATATCAAGGGAAGTGATTCTTCCCCTCTATTCAGCACTGGTGAGGCCACATATAGAGTAGCAAGTCCAGTTTTGGGCACCCCATTACAGAAAGGATGTGGAAAAATTGGAGAGAGTCCAGAGTGGGGCAACAAAAATGGTGTGGGGGCTGGGGGATGTGACTTCTGAGGAGAGGCTGAGGAAACTGAGCTTATTTAGTCAGGAGAAGAGAAGACTGAGTGGGGATTTAATAGCAGCCTTCAACTACCTGAAGCGGGGTTCAAAAGAGGATGGAGCTGGACTGTTCTCAGTGGTGGTAGATGACAGAACAAAGAGGAATGGTCTCCAGTTGCAGCAAGGAAATTTAGGTTAGATATTAGGAAAAAACTTTCTCACTGGGAGGGTAGTAAAACACTGGAACAGGTTACTCAAGGAGGTGGTGGAATCTCCAATCTTGCAGGTTTTTAAGACTCAGCTAGACAAAGCTTTGGCTGGGATGATCTAGTTGGGGATGGTCCTGCCTAGGGCAGGGGTTGAACTAAATGACCTCCTGAGGTCCCTTCCAACCCTAATTTTCTATAAATCTATGATTCTATGATAATTTGTCCAGGAGCTTTAGGATATTTAATCATTATACATAAATTATTTTAAATGACCAGCTTAACATATAATTCAATTTAATATATAATACCACTTCCACTCTAAAAATCTTGCACTAATATTTGGCCTGTGGGCAGATGCAACTTTCAGCCACATTAAAAGGGGAGTGTGAGTTACCAGGTGAGCACACCACCTGTTGGTACATAACTGTTACATCTGCATCTTCCTACAGTGCCAGAACTAAACTAAATTGCTGTAACTTAAATTTCACATTAAAAAGGGCTAAGTGTTTGATCTAATTTTACCACTATCAGAGCATGCAGAAATAACAGTTATATTCTAACTGCTCATGCCAGTATCATTCAACACACTTTTACAGCATTTATTGGCGTGCACAATAATATTAATGTATTATTATAAATTAGAATAATTGTGTGTGTGTGTATATAGAACAAACATACAATATTTTACAAAATAATGTAAAATTATGTAGAAAATTCTGTAAAATGGAGACTGCATTTTCTTATACTAATTTTCCAAATCAACAGTTACTGATTTAATTTATTGGAAATATATGGTAAAATTCAAGGCTGGTAATCCTATTCTTACTGGGAAACAGGTGAATTCTTGTAACTTGTTGTTTGAACAATCTCACAGCAGTCACATTAATAAAGCAGCTTGATTGACTGACACCAAGGATAAAGTCAGAAAGAACAAGGAGATAGTTTTAGGAAGGGGGTTAAAAAAGGGAGAGTAATTTGTTAATGACATTATCTTTTATCGTGACAAAGCTATTAGCTATTGTAGCAAAACAGCAAGACAGATGGTATCTGTTACCATAATACAAAACTCATTTAAAATATTTTCTGGCATAATCAATCATACTAGTCAAACCTGAAAGATGTTCAGTCAAAGTACAATCAAAACAATGTGAACTCTGGTGAAATGATGAGTCACATTTCAGTATGAAAAATGAAAAAGTGGTTGTTGAAGCCTTTTACAGTACTTCGTATCATTGCACATCTGGATTTGCTACGAAATATTTCTAGCAACATTATTATATTACAGCACTATATTACCCCCCATTTATGGTTTAATTACATCTATTGGTATTCTGCACAAGATCGTTTAACCAAATGTATTAGGGCACTTAGAGATGCATAGCAAGAAACAAAGCACCTATAATAGAAGGCTCAATAGCCCACATTTTAGGGCACAGGGGTGGAAGTTGGGAGACAGGAAGCCAACTAATTCAGTTAAAACAAGTCGCTGCTCCTCTCTGCCTTTATGTCCCCATACATAAAGAGAAATATCTCCCTATTTACTTTAGAACTAAGTCACAAGAAAATATTAGTAAGTATTTATTACACACTATAGAAAATTGCCACTTTCATTTTGCCCAGCATATTATCAGTACTAAACACATGTCAATATATTTTTACCCAGCCCCCACCTTCTGCCAGGGTATTAAAAGCCTGTTCCATGTCCATCAAAATCTCAGGCACTCAGCCACAAAAGAGAGGAAGACTTTTAAGTTCAATTCATTATCTCCTAGTTGCAACAGTATTTCATTTCTAAAAAAATATCGAAAGCTTATGTTTCCCACAACACGGATATAAGGAAAACTTTCAAATGCTTGCATGATACAAGAGTCTAGCCAGTCAAACAATCCTTTTGGCCAGACCTGTATGCATCTGTTACTGTACAGTACTTCAGCATACAAGCAACATTTGGTTTTACACTGCCACACCAGCTAGTTAGTGCAGTAAGAAGCTGTTATGTCTTGGAATGGTCTCCGTTGGTTAGCATAGGCCCTTCATGTGGATCTAATCAGCTCTGCTGAAAATGTAAACAAATGAAACAGAGCATGCAACCATGCAAAATGTGTATTTACGTAACATGTTTCAACAAAAAATAAAATGCTCATGTTCCCATGAGCTCTAGGCAGGCAGATGGTGGATCCTCCAGAAAGATCGTGAGCTTAGCCTCCAGAGGAGTTATGCCCTCCACCCCTTGGGAAAATACTGCTGACACATTCATGTAATACCCCAGCTCACTGATCTGTGTAATAAAACATGGACTTGCAGTTGCAAACGAAGAGGTGCTCCTTCCCCAGCCATAGGAGCAGGACTGTGTCATGATAGGAAGCAAAAAAGATGGTGGAATTCAAGGTTTACTTCTACCCACGAGGCACATGGCATTACAGGCTATGATCTACTGGACTAAAATCAATGTGGATTGGAGTTCATTATCATTCTTAGACATTTTGAAAAAAAATTACATTTTCACAACGTGTTACTAAAACTAGGGTTACCATATTTCCAGTTCCAAAAAAGAAGACACCTGACATGCTCACTGGGGAGGGGGGATATGATTGTGAGGGGTAATGATATGCTGGTGTCCTGCCTCTGCCCATTACACTGCCCCTCACTCCCAAGCCACAGCCCCCCCAGCTCTGCTGCTGCCCTTCACTCCTGACCCACAGCCCCCTGCTCCACACTTCCGACCCACAGTCCCCCGCCCTCCCACCCCTCACTTCCAAGCCACGGCCCCCTAACCCTGCTGCAAGAAGACTAGAAAGAAAAAGGCAGGTGCTAGGACCCTGGGGGTGCCTTCTCTGCTGTGGCAGAGAAACTAAACTAAACTTGGTAGGTGGTAGGACCTTGGGGACATCTCCAATGCCGCTGGGGTGGGAGGGGGGGCACATAGCTCCCTGCTGTCCCTGAAGGGCCTCCACACCCTCTTCCCCACCCTGCTGCAGCCCCTGCACCCGGACAGCTTTTCCCAGCACCGGCATGCACCCACCTCCGTCGCACAGTTCAGATGACCAAAATCCGGGACATTTGATCATATTTAAAAAAAACATCCGGATGGAGATTGGAGGATCCAAAAACAGGACATGTCCAGGAAAACCTGGGCATATTGTCACCCTACCTAAAACAGCCAACTAGTGAGCAAAATCATGGGACAGTAAAACTATCTGGCATGCTATGAAAGCATGGACAAATAGCTCTGTATTCCATATTTATCTGTCCATGTTAAGGTCAGTATTGGGATGCATATGATAAAAAAATAGGGAAGTGCCCTAAACACACATATTGTCAAGGAAATGACTGCAATTTCACTTGCCTTTCTTTACTCAGATTTCAGCACACCCCTCCAAAATATTATGCCTGTCTTCTTCCTTACAACCTCACAAAAGAAATGTTGCTTTTTTTTTTTTGGTTTTGTTCTGTCAGTAATGACAGCAGCCTGTTAGCTTTGCATACAAATTGACAATGTCAACTGGTAAGCAAACATAATGGAGGAATTATTTTTTTAAATGAGGAACCAGGCCTAGGGAGTGATTAGACACAATGATTAGACACAATAAGACAACAGAGGGCTAGAGCCTCAGATCTTGTCAGTTATTAGTAAGTAAATCCTCTACTGACATTGGTGATATTTCTCTGCTCAAGTCATGAATGAATAGAAGGGCACTGGTAGATCCTTGTAGGGGTAAGGTAAACTCAAGGCACTTTTGCAAGATTGGCCTTCTGTGAGGGATTTACCTGAGGACATAATGCCCTGCTGTAGGTACCTGACCACAGTAGCATGTTATATGGGACTCCGGAAGTAAATGGCAGCTCAGAGCTATCACCCTTCCTTCTCCCCTATATCTACACCACTGACTGAATCAAGAACAAAGACATTAGCAACTGGCCCTACTAGAATACAATTGTGCATGATCAACGGTGCTAGGCAAGACAGAGGGGCACAACAAATCAATTTGCATAAATCTCCTATGGGCTTGAGGAGGACTACAGGGAAGCACAGGGTATCTGCTCCATGAAAACTTCAGCTCAAAGAGGTTAAAGAAGCTGATGTTGGGCATGTCCCCAGTGCCACTCTTATGTTCTCCATGCCTGGAAGGGTTGTATTACATGCCCAGCAACCTCTGGGAAGATGGATTACATATTATTCAGTATTCATGATGTATGGAATTGGTGCAGGGCCTGCTTCACAGGGATGGCATGGAGGCTGTCCTTTATGGCCAAGTGGTGGTCCTCTCTTCTCTGGCTGTGGCTGGTCCACAATGCAGTGGAAATGATACATTTCTGCTAGGAGGATATGGTTAGGATAGGAGGGTCTGGAACATGCTGGAGAGTTTGGGTCAGGGACCTTGTATCCTCTTGTACCTTTGTATAGGTTGTTTAGGTTGGGGGAGGCCAATGGGATTTGACCACACAGTCATAGATAAATCTTCAGCAGGCAGGAGGTATCCAAGTACCTCCCCTGCAGGCTGTGTCCAATATTGGTTATAATAACTTGGGAAGGAGTTTTCTGTTCTTTAGGTCTATTTATATCGGGTGCAGGTAATTATTTTGGGTGGAGGGTCGCTTCCTCAGTTTTGGGGAGCCATCAAGGGCCGCAAAACAGGCAGCCAGGGAGAGATAAATATTATTTTTTAAAATTTTTTAGGGACCCCAAGGGCCGGATAGAATGGCCTGGTGGGCTACATCCGGCCCACGGGCCACATTTTGCCCACCCGTGACATATATAGATAGGTGTGAGACCTCTTTGCTTATGCTGTTCACTATTAACAGGGATTTCTTCCATGCTTTTCAGTTTGCACATTCAGGCTGCTCATTAGAAGTTTGGGGAAAATACTTAAGTCCCTCCCTGCCCCCTTCCAAATTATCAATTTTTATTTTGTGGAGGACAGAAGAGTTGTAATTCAGCACCACAGTTGAACCGTTCACTTATAAAACCATGCTGGCTATGTGGATATTCATGAGAATACTGAGGCTCAGAGATCAATAATAGGAGACAGCGTCTTCAGCTTCTTGGTCACTTACTCATTGCTAACCAATAGTTATTTGATGGCCCCAGAATATTTTGGGTGATTCAATGCCATGCTTAATGGAGAGCTGACCATTAACTTAGCTAACAATTCAATGGACTGTCTAGCTGTGTTTTCCGTGAAAGTACATACAAACACCTAAATTGTGTACTGTACAGTAAACTTGACTGCACAGGATTAGCAGATTGAATGAGAAAATTTAAACCTTAGGCTGTGATTCACAACCACCAAATAATCAACTCTGCAATTGCAAGCGTGGGGTTAGTTACTGGTTTTGTGTATTATGCTTATTTTATTTGTTCTCTTTTCTTTTCATTTCCTGTTTTCAATATCCTTGCTTTTACCTTATTTTTCCTTTTCCTTTCCTAGTCTTCCCTTCTTTTTTCTTATATCCCTATTATATATTGTTTCCCTGCCTCTCTCTTTCCTAAGATTTTTGTTTCCCTCCCTACTGTTTACCTTCAGTTAGGAAGCCTGTCTGCTACCATATAATGATGGTAATAGAGTAAGCATCACTCCTGAGCACCAGTTGCACTGAATCAGCACTAGTGGAAGTGATGCTTTCTCTTGTTGACTTAACAAGAGGCAGCAGTTATGGTGATTGAGTGGCAAGAAAAAAACAAGCAAGATTGTATAAGCAGTAGATGGGTCTATACATGTGTGCGTGTGTATATCAATATCCTGCAGCATCTGCTTCATGCAACAATCATCAAGGTTCAGGAAATTCTTGATTAACAAGAAAATGTGATGTATGGCCCCAGGAGGTATATACAGGTATAATACAGCAAATTTGGTCACAACGAAGCTTAAAGATTTAAAGTCTATATACTGCTGAGGAGATTTTTGCTGCTGCTTAGCTCACAATTAAAGGAGATCATAAATGAAATGCTATTTTACAGTCTATTTTATGATCAAAACATTCTTTCATCAGTATGTAATGTAAGCTACGCTAGTTTCTGCCTGCTAATTTTAATCCAGATTCTGAATTCAATGATTGCTCTCTATATCAAAAAAAGGTAAACATTCCTCAGAGGGAGTACTTACTAACATTCAATAAATCTCTCATTTTAATTGAAAAGGTGAGAAAAATTAGTCACTTGTCTTCCAGAAAAAATGTTTTCAGGTTAGCTTAATTATATATGACCTTGACAGTGGTGATAAAAGCAATGACTAAAAGTTTAATTATGATGTTTCCAGTGAGCAGATAGGAGAATTGAGATGATAATGCCAGTGTGAATTTGGTCCATTTGTTCTGAGAATAAGACTCCATCCATCTAAGAATTTTAAACTGAGTCACTGTGGCACCACTAAAAAAATCAGTTTCTTATGCAAGTCAGTTTCTCTTATTGTTACTAATTCTGTCTTTTTCTGCTATATCAGTGCATCCCTCTCTCCACTGCTTTTGTTCTGCAAACAACGGAAAAAAGGTTATGTGGTGCTTTAATATGCAGCTGAAGAGACATTCAACACATCTGCTGACTTATTATTCATCCCTATGGCCAAAATAGGACACTATCAGGGCTAGGGAAGGGGGAAAGAGATATATTTTTGGATATCAGCCAACTCTTCCATACTGTACATTGAAATACAGCACTGAATTATATTGAGCTTTGTAAATAATTTATTCTGAGCTTTAAATTAAGTAGCCCCACTGCCAAAGGCTACTAAAACATTGGCTGGGTTAAGAAAAGGTCACTGAGCAGTTTTTACTTTTATAAACAGAAGACTGAACATGTTAGCTGAATTTAATGGTGGTGGGTTTTTAACTGAGAGTAAAGCTTCTTTTCTACTTTTCAACAATGTAAAGGAAGGAAGGATAGAAAGATGATCTAATGCAAGGGTGCTCAAACCCTGGTCCATAGAGCCACATCATAAGAATGTAAGAACTGCCATTTCCTGGGTCAGACCATAGGCCCATCTTGCCGTATCCTGTGTCACAGTGGCAGGGAGCAGATGCTGACACGAAGGATGAACTGGCCTGCTGGCTTTCCTATGTGTTCAAGCATTTGGTGGTGTGGCAGTGGCAGTGTTAATTGCTATTAATTGTTGCTCTCCTGCTGCCAAATTTCTGGATCTGTGCAGAGCCCAGTGTGTTAAATAGTGAGGCTTTGCTCACTAGATTGGGTGAGCAGGGCTAGGGAGGCATTGGCCCTGATCCGTCTGTGCAGGGTCTGACTGAGGCAGTGCAGGGCTTGATCCAAGCACCAACCCTTTGAGGGATCCAACTCATGGACCAGCCCCACAGCACATCTGGCCCATAGACCCAAAAGGTTGAGCACCCTGGATATAATGAATAGCAGCAGTCTTTACCATTGCAGGTTTGGAAAGCTCCCGAGAATCACAAGAGAGAGACATATAAAACATCCGATTTACAAAATTCACAGTTAATTTACAGAATGTAAAGTCAAGAGAGACCATCATATCATTTAGTTCAGAGCAACCTATGACCCACAAGGCTGGATGCAGCTCATGAAGAGGTCTGATCCAGCACAGGGGATTGGTCTCTCAGAGCTGTGCTGAACCACCCCTGTCCTCTACAGAGCTCCCCTCCACTGCAGAGCCTGCTGCTCCACAGCATCTGAGCCTACCCTTGATGCAGAGAGGCTGGGGATCTGGCAACCTGCTTCAGATCGGAAGGAGGG
>NW_005842297.1:276449-315299 GCF_000455745.1 Alligator sinensis | reverse complement strand
GGAGAGTTCTGACCCCCAGTGATGGCCAGGTCGTAAAGCTCTAGCCCATGCTGTCAAAAGGCTGCCAACTCCTGATCTAGTCTGACCTACCATGTATCACAGGTCATTGCACTTCATTCAGCGACCCTTGAGCTCTCTAACCTTTTTCTGGCTAAAGGATATTTTCAAAAAGGAAGACATCAGGAGATGGAGAATCTACCATCTCTGTTGGTAATTTGTTCCACTGGTTATTTATTTTCATGGTTATATATTTGGGCTATATTTCTAATTGAACTCTGTTATCAGCTTCCACTCATTGTTTCTGCCTAGGTCTTCCTCTGGATGAAAGAGCTCTCTAACTCCTCGTATGTTCTCCCTGGGAAGACAATTATACCATGAAATAGAATGACTTCTCAACCTCCTTTTTGCTAAGGTAAATGGGCTGCGATCCTAAAATCTCTCACTCAAAAGTAATTTTTTCAGCTTTCAAATAACTTTTCTGGCCGACTCCTGTTCCCTCTCCATTTTACTACAGCCCTTTTAAAATCTGGACACCAAAATCACAGAATTTTCTTTTTTCACTCAAAACAGTGCTGACCTGACTACACCGCAGTAAATGGGAGTTTACCCATTCCTGCACATATGGGTATTCCTGCACATATTCCTGCACCTGAAAACCTCACTGGTGACACTATCTAGATGAGACTGCAAATTTACAAAAGCATCCTCCTTGCAAGGATAATCTTACAATCTAACAGAGACAAGCGTACTAAGTAGAAGGCACATAAAGTGTGGGAGCATGTGGAGATAGCAGAAGTGAAGAGAGCACAACATAGGTAAACGTACTAATCTCCTTTAGCTATGATTTATATAGGGTGATCACTACTGAGATTAGTTCTAAGGAAAAGAGAATTAGCATCCATATTAGAAAAGGTATGTAGGCAGATAGCTCCTAAATTTCTTTGTGGATCTGGGTCTGCTGGACTTCATGACAGAAAGAAAGGAGCATACTAGCAAGAAATATAAACAAGGCTGTATGCAGCAAGTACACTGTGAGAGGTTGCAACTGTGGCCAGGATTCAATTAGTTCTTACAGTGGACTTTGGAAGAGTTAAGCTTCCTAAGTTTCAGTGAGTGATTTCAGCTAGTCCTGTGCTAGCCAAAAATTATTTGGGAGCCTGAAATCATTAGCGGCCTATATTGTGAGCTGTAGATTTCCCTAGGGGTTCTGAAAATGCTCAGAAGTGATTCAGACATTGCACCTAGGAACATCCAGTGCCTGATTCCTGCCTAGGGTCTGCCACAATTCAAAAATAGTTCCTAATAAGCATCTGAGGGTTGCATGTGTGCTCTCAGAGGTATTTGTCATGCAGCATCCAAAAATTATAACTAATTTAACACTGAATTCAGCTCAAGCATGATGATACTAGGGATGGTAGCCACCTGGAATCCAAAGGCATCTTTATATGTACTCTAGAAGTGGAAGGGAGGGAAGAAGGAAGAGGGTTGCTTTAGTCAGAGCACCTCTAGGGAGCCACTTTAATTAAAATGCCTACAGCATCCCATGTATTCAGCATCCCACACTTCAAAATGGCGGCAGGGGTGCTTTAAATAACGCACGTTCAACGAGCTTTAGTTATAGCGCCCCCAGTGCCATTTTGAAGCATGGAGCACTGAATACATGAAATGCTGAGACTGCTGTACTGTGTTAATTTTCAGAGTGACTTAGACAAATTGGAAGATTGGGGCAAAAGAAATCTCATGAGGTTCAACAAGGACAAGTGCAAAGTCCTGCACTGAGGACAGAATAATCCCATGCACCAGTACAGGCTGGGGGCTGCCTGGCTGGGCAGCAACTCTGCAGAAAAGGACCTGGGGGTTACAGTAGATAATAAGCTGAATATGAACCAGCAGTGTGCCTTTGTTGCCAAGAAGGCTAATGGCATACTAGGCTGCATTGGTAGGTGTGTTGCCAGTAGGTCAAGGGAAGTGATTATTCCCCTCTATTTCACACTGGTGAGGCCACATCTGGAGTACTGTGTCCAATTTTGGGCCCCCACTACAGAAAGGATGTGGACAAATTGGAGAGGGTCCAGCAGAGGGCAAAAAAAATGGGGGGGGGGGAACATCACTTATGAGGAAAGACTAAGGGAACTGGGTTTATTTAGTCTGGAGAAGAGAAGCCTGAGAGGGGACTTAATAGCAACCTTCAACTACCTGATGTGGGGTTCAAAAGAGGATGGAACTAGACTGTTCTCCATGGTGGAAGATGACAGATCAAGGAGCAACAATGGTCTCAAGTTGCAGCAAGGGAAGTTTAGGTTAGATATTAGGAAGAATTTTCTTACTGGTAGTAAAACACTGGAACAGGTTACTCAGAGAGGTGGTGGAATTTCCCTTCTTGGAGGTTTTCAAAACCTGGCTAGACAAAACTTTGGCTAGGATGATCAAGTTGGGGAAGGTCCTGCTTTGAGCAGGGGATTGGAGTGGATGACCTCCTGATGTCCCTTCAAACCCTAACTTTCTATGATTCTATGAGTCTGCTCCAATGCACTGCAATTACAGTGCATCAGAGCAGGTGTCCCGCACATCTACATGCCCCCTAAGAACCAAATGCACTTGTTCTAGATGTGAAGACTTGAGCTCTGGGCCCTCTTCCTTTTAATGGGACTTTAACACATTTACATCAGAGCAGCCAAGTCACCAAACTACAAAACAGTCTAGGTTTTGGCAACCTCTGCCTCTCCTGGGCAACAAAGACTGCAAGAGTCATGAGGCAAGAGAGCCTGACTATGCATCTTAGTGATTAGGGAATCTCTTGAGCAGGGATAATAGACCTTGGTTACACTACCTGAATGCAGGTTTATCTTTAACTAATAGATGTGTAATGTAAACGGGTCCAGTCCAACACTATTCAGACAGTCAAGAGTGAGCATGCCACTGCAGCACAGTGATGAGGGCATTCCTCTGAAGTCCTACTGCCAATAGTATTTATGCATTTATATTGCTTACATGTTGCAATGTATAAGTACAAATGCCTAAGGAACAAATATAAACCTTTGTCTTAGGTTTGAGATAATGGGACGGACTAACAGTGGTGAAAAAGAGAAAGAGAAAAGACTCAGAATTGGAGAATATCAGTTTTGCCAAAATAGCTTTAAACAGCATTGATTTGAAAATGGGAGGCAGTAACAGTTAAGAGTAAATTTGGGATGGCAGTGTGAGGAATTATTCATCTTCTGCAGGCCACATTCTTAGTAAAGGGTTTGATCTTGCAGCACAGAAGTTAAATGTAATTTATCCATTGCTCTCAAGGGATTAGCCTTCATTAACAGTCTAAGAAGAAGTGATTGGACACAATGAAAGACTCAATATGATGGGGAGAGGAAGTCAAGAATAAAAATGATACTGAAATTATGAGGGTGTAAAATAAAGTTGATAGTGGAATTATCAAGAATTGTAAAGAGGAGGAAGAAAGATAAGAAAAAGATAGGAGTTTCAAGAAGGTATGAGTTTGATGTACCAATGGGCTATCCAAGAGAAGCTGTATGAGTTAGAGGATAACACGGTTAAAGGGACAAATAAATCTCATGAAAAGAACATTTTCAGAATTTAAAAAAGTTACAAATTAGTGAACACGAAACACATTATGAAACTGGAGGTAAACATGGACTACTGGGCAATGTATCTTGTTCTATGTACTGGAAACAATATGCTGTATATGACAGCTTGACCTCCAGCTATATAAATTTTGCCAGGGGCTTCTATGATAATTCTGGCTTCCAGTTGTTCCTTTAATTCTAAAATTTTCATTTATTTGAGGAAATTTGTTTCCAGGAACAGATCTCTTCATGTTAATGAAGTTGTTTGGAATCCAAGACAAAATAAAACGTATCCATTTTGGAGCATACTAATAGAGGGATACAAACATATTATTGAACATATATAGAATACAGGTTTCTCCTAATTTTTTGCTATAAATGCGTTCCTGGAAAATGGTGCATAATGCAAATTCACATAAATGGAGCCCTCTTTACAACGTAACAAATAGGGATATGTTCCAAGACCTCAACTGCACTGACACCCAGACCCATTTCTACCACTTTTACAACACAATTTTGGTACTTACCAAGAGCACGCAGTACACACAAGCACAGGGTACTATCATAATGGGGATGACAGCTACAGAAACACGTGTCGCAGACAATGAACGAGGAGCACAGATCCACACAGGAGACTATTTTTTGGTGCGCATCAATCCTACAATGCGCCGCACAAAGCAGCTGACTGCAGGCTTCAACACGCCAATTGCATAAGAGCAAATTTACCTTGCATATAACAAATTTTTGGTATAAAAAGGGTCATCACAGAATAGTGAATTTGCACATACAGAACCTGCATAAAGTGAGGGAAACCTGTACGCGCACACACACACACACATCTTCCTTAAATGGCTCTTGCCAACAACACTGATTAAAGTTGGACTTTGGTAGAGAAACAGCTCTTTCCTCATATATTGATAGTCATGACCATTATTCTTCCTTGTCCTGTGCCTCACATGACTTTTAGAATCAATACAAAGTGACCGATTCTGTTATCATTCTGGTTTGGTACTATTTTACATCCACTTCAATCAATTTTCAGTAGTATAAATGGCTATACAGTGCACTGTGATGGATAATCGGGTCTTCGTATGCAAGAAATTTCTCACTGGTTCTGCTCATCAAGCATCCATACTGGCAAAAGAAGGTAGCAGAAAAAATTGGGAGATAATATTGACACAGAAAGAAACAGAATGTGACTGTTTAATTAACAAGCTTAGGCACAAGGGAACAGAGTTAAGGTTGCCTGACCACCATTAACTGGCATTTCCTGTGTAGCATTAACCTTTTCCTTATATTGATGGAATCCTTCAATATATTTTCAAGCCAAGGCAAACGTCACTGTAACTAGCTCTTTTTAAAAGGATCACCACTCAGAGAGGTCATTAATTGTTAATTTTTTTTTAAACAAACGGAAGTGTATTTTTTTCAGAGGTGAACCACAAAATAACCTGACTGTCACTCAAACAAATGTCATCGATCTTTCTTGAAAATTACAAATCCAGGAAACTCATAGTGTAAGAAGATACAATACTGTATTTAGCTTTACACAATTAGCTTACCACCTTTTTTATTCATCAAGAACTCAATTATTTTGCACACATCTTTTTTCTTGCAAAGAAAGCGATACAATACAGAGTGGAAACACTGAATTTTATCCAAAAAAAAATCGAAACCAGTGCTGCTTGCCAAATTAAATAGGCTGCTGAGCTGATCTGGTATGGTGATTGTGTTCTTTGCCAAAATGAACTAAGCAAGTGAAATTTGCTGATGACACTGCTTCCCCTCTGCGCCTCATAACCTTGGAATAGGTACATAAAGCTTGATCCTACACCACTAAATAAATAGGAATTCTAAATTCAGTTTTACAATTACATTTACTTTTAAAAATCTCTAATTTAAAATTATACTACATATAGATACATTGCATATCTTTCTGTGGCATACCTATTACTTGGTATTCTACACAAATGGCAATCTCCACGCATGGGTAGTGGTTACAAATGATTTGGATTCCTGAGGAAGGTTAAATCGCCAACACACTACTACAGCAATACTATGAACTCAGTGGTGCTGACACTGCCGACTCTTGCAAAAGAGCATAAAAGTAAACTCTGGATCTTAACCCAGCACTATAAGCTTCTGGCCCCATGGAGCCTTCCAGCTCAATGAGCTGGTACTCTCAGCTCCTGGGGGAGGGCAGATAAAGGGGTTGGAAATGCTCAGATGACACTACCATCTGCAATAATCAGAGCAGCTTTATATTATATATTGTTATATTGCAGAACGCTGGCCTATTTCAAGGCACTGTTATAAGGACGTTATCCTTGTCCCCGATGTGCAATACTGCAGTTCTTACATAGCAAAACATTTATTCACCTCAGTTTACTCTTATTGATTCCAGGCTATAAAGGCATGAAACTTCCCCAATTTGTGTAGCTAAGAGTACATGTGTAGCTGTCAAGATATGTCTGCATTATTTGGGATTGCATCACTTGCAGCAGCCTTTGAAAACCTGGTACTTGGGGATTATAAATTTCAGTTTTTATTCCCCAACATTTTGAATGATGCTAACTATCCATCCCAAAACATGCTGTGTGAAAGCTGCTAAAGTGTTTAAGAAATTAATTGATTCCTTTACGAATGCCAGTGATCTTATTAAATGCACAGCCTAAAGCCAATATTCTGAGCTGCACCTAATCAGCACAGGCTGCAGTCAGGAGTGGACAAAAAGTTTCTTAGTCTCTGGGCCACTTGAAATTATGTCATCTTCCAATAAACCTTAAAGATTTACAACATAAAAGGTGATCACCACTTAGTAACACACTTTTCCTTTAGTCAAGACCCCGGGCAGTAATAGGAGGACCACTTACGATTGATTTTCACCCTGACAATCCATAGCTGGCTAGTTAAAGTGTCTTCAGAGTCCACTTGCAACACTTACTTGTCACTATGGGCCTGTATCATCAGTACTAATCCAACCCTCAGCATTTTTTATCCTACAGGATGATCCTATGCTTAGCACCACTATTTTTTCTTTATTTGTCTTCACTGCAGCTAAAGTTTTCATTACAGGGCATGGAGATAAATTCCTTTCACATCTGAAACTCACTCTGGTTTCAAAGGGAGTTGGTTTTATTTTGGTCTCTATAAAAAGGTAATGAAATGTATTCTAGACAAGCCAATTGTGAAATCTACATCTTTGGACATGATAATCACTCCATAAAACACCCTTGTCTGCAAAGGATTTAATTTTAAAGAAAAATTATTGCCTCAGGCTAGGTATTCTTGCTGGAACTATAAATAGTAATTCCCTTGGAAAGAATGAATATAGGAGAGTTTACGAGAGCCTGTTTCTCATTCTGGTAGTTATCTCCTGTATCCTGATGCTGTTGGTTTTCAGAAAGCAAAAAAAAACTTCACTACCAGCTTTGTTTAAGTTTCCAGGTATCACAAACTACAGCAATGGTGTCTGCTCACTTTACATCTTCTAAAACAGTAGGAAAGTTATTGTAAAAGGTAACCTAAAGGTGGGATCATAAAAGGAAATGTGATTTAGTAACAAACCTTCCCTATTACACCTATTACACATTTATTTCACAAAAGTACTGGGCTTGAGCAAACAAAACTCAAAAGCAGTGCTTGGGAAGCAGTGCTCTCTGTTTAAAATATTCTGATTAAGGACAACCTCCCCCTTCCCTCCCCAGCAATAGAAATTTATTAGTAAGGTGTTGCATATGAGAGTGCTGGAGCTGATGCTGGGCGTTGAAAACTGTAAACAGGCATTCCTCGGATGCAACTAGACGCATCACAGGAGGCTGCCAGACCTCCTTTGTTGGCAAGTGCCTAAGAAATAAGGATAAGATCAACAGAAAGTCAATGGGACTCTCAAGGAATTAGTGACTTTTCCTCTGCGGGCCTTTTTATAGATTACACTTAGCACATGCTTTGAGTTTGAGCTGTCACACCTTAAGGCAAAGGACAGAAGTTACACATAAACTGGTTTAAGTGATCAGAAACTGGTTTAAACCTGTAGCAGAACATAAACCACATAAACCAGATGGCTGAGTGCACATAAACCGGGTTGAATGTAGTATCGGACTTAACTGATTTGGGTCAAACCGGTTTATAAAACTTCTTACCCAGACCCCTTCGTGGTTCAAATTAAATCACAGTCTCCCAGCATCCCAGTATGCTTTCCAGCCCTGGGCGGGGCTGGGCTGGGCTGTCTGCTCTGGAGAGCAGGGCTGACCCTGCCCACTTCTCCCTACACTGGAGCAGTGAGGGCTGGCTGACAAGGGAGTAGGTGGGTGGGCGAGCCCCACTGCGGATGCAGCCCAGCCTTTGGGGAAGAGACACTGAAGAGATGCTGTCCATCCCCACCACACACACACACACACACACGCACACACAGAGGCAAACGCCAGCTGGGGTCCGGGGCCAGGAAGAGAGGTTAAACACTACTTCTCCTGCTAAAACTCTCCTCTCTTCTCCAGACTAAAATAAGCCTAGATCTTTTAGCCTTTTCTCATATGTTTTGCTTTCCATGTTCCTAATCATTTTTTGTCACACTGTGCTGGACTCTTTCAAATTTGTCCACATCCTTCTTGAAATGTGTGTCCTGAAACCAGGTACAATACTCCAGGTGAGGCCTCACTAGGGCTGAACAGAGTAGGAGAATCACTTCCCTTGATTTGCAAGTGACACTCCTGTTAATGAAACCCAGGATATTGTTGGTCTCCTCCCCCCACCACACCATCTCCAAGAGTGCACTGTTGGCTCATATTCATTCCCCAGTCTGTATTTGGGCATGTAGTTATTCGGTGCAAGTGCAGGACTTTTGCACTTGTCCTAGTTGAATTGACTGTGGGTGATTTCTCCAGACTATCCAGGTCACTCTGGTTCCTAGCCATGTCCTCCAGAGTGTCTGTAATTCCACCCAACTTCATGTAATCTGCAAATTTGCTAAGCGTGCACTCAATCCCACAATTCAAATCATTCATGAAGATTTTGAACAATACCAGGACCAGGACAGACCCCTGGGGAAACGCACTTGATACCCTCCCAACTAGACACTGAGCCACTGAGAACTACTCGCTGGGTACGTCTACATGTGCCCCTAAGGTGCTATTGTTACCGCACCATACGCACAATGCACAGTTATTTTTGACTGCTGTGTCGCTGTAGCAACACACTATATTAAGGGGATGTGTCGGTACTATGATGTAACTGCAGCATCATGATTTTTGCCCATGGATGCTACGTTGCCATGGTGTGTTGCTATGGTGACGTAGTGTAGACGTACACGTGTAGACGTACACACTGAGTATGAAGATCCAACCAATTATGTATCTGCCTTTCAGTACTTTTGCCAAGTCTGTATTTCCTTAGCTTGTTAATGAGAACGTTGCGGGAGATGGTGTCAAAAGCCTTGCTAAAGTCAAGGTATACCATGTCCACCGCTTTCCCCTCATCCACAGAGCCTGTCACTTTATCATAAAGAGAAATTAGACTGTTCAGGCATGACTTGCTCTTGGTGGATCCATTCTGGTTGTTCCTGATCACTTTGTTCTCTAGGTCTTCACAACAGATTGCTGGAGAACCTACTCCTTGATCTTTTCGGGTATTGGGGTCAGGCGGATTGGTCTGTAATTCTCCAGATTCTCCTCCATTTTCCTAAAGATGGGCACTATATTTGCCCTTTTCCAATTATTTGGGACCTCACCCAACCTCCACAAGTTCTCGAAGAGAGAACTTCCTCTCCAAAATTACCTCAGACACTTTTTTCATTACTATAGATGCATCCCATCCAGCCCTGCTAGTTTGAAAGCATCTAGCTTCCCTACCCTGCTCTGCCATTACTATAGGTTGTTTGACTCCTTCCCTATCTTTGCTGACAACTGCACTCATCGTATGATTGCTGCCCCTACTTGTAAAGGCTGAAGGGAGAAAAAGGCATTGAATACTTCAGTCTTCCCTGCATCATTCATAACTAGATTGCCTTCTGCATTCCCTAAGTGACCTATGGTTTCTCTGTTCTTAATTTTACTTTTGACATACTTGTAGAATCCCTTTTGATTGCCTGTTTATGTCCCTTGCCAGCTGCCTCTCAAATGGTATCTTGGCCTTCCTAAGTTTCTCTCTGACTGCCCCTGCAACACTCTTATATTCTTCCACAGAACTGTCACCAAGTTTCCGATTTCTATATGATTATTTTTAAGTTTCAGCCTATTGAAGAGATTGCTGTCTAGCTAAGCTGGCCTCTCACTGCACTACCCATTCTTCCATCACATGAGGACAGCTTGCTCCTCTACCTTTAAAATGTCCTCCTTAAAGTACAACCAGCTCTCCTGGACTCCTTTTCCCCTCAGACTTGCTTTTCATGGGATACTTCCCACCAGTTCCCTAGGTTTGCTAAAGTCTGCTTTTCTGAAGTCCAGTGTCTTTATTGTCTTACTCTCCTTCCTTCCTCCCCATTATGATCTTGAACCCTATCATTTCATGGTTACTATTACAAATTATTTTTCACCTTCACATTCTCAGTCAATTCTTCCCTGTTTGTAAGCAGGAAGTTAAGGGAAGCTTCCCCCTAAATTGGCCTGTCTACTACCTTAAAAAGTTATCCCCAACACACACTAAGAATTTCATAAAGCATCTCACGAAGTCAGGCATTTTTTCACTTTTTCCTCAGCCTCATATACGCTTTCTTCAATATCCTTCATCTCTAACAACAACAATCATAGTAATAACAACACTAACACTTCATTTCAAAATGCCTCATTTGTGAGGCAAGGAAACAGTTATTTTATACCTTTTCTAGGTGCCCAACTTTAAATATATGGTGCTGGATTTTCAGGTGCTGTGAATAACACAGTATTAGAAGTATGAGTTGCCTCCTTTTTCTCGCCTTCTGAAGAAGGTCACTTCTATTCAGGACATCTTACTTTTCACTTCTGCCTGGAAGTCTTCTCCATCTCACTTTTACCCTCCTATGTATGTCCACTCAGAGTTCAACAGGGAACAGCACTGGGCTTCCAAATGTGGAAATGGATGAATGCAAGGGATTGGAAACAACAGCAAAAATTCAAAACTGAGGCTATTCCTGGATTCTTCTGTCCCCAGGAGGCACTCTGTTACTTCAGTTTATTTCCATAAAATTCAAATATAGTCATGAAACAGAAGTAAGAGCAGGAGGGAAAAGGTTTTCCTGAAGGAAAGTTCCAAAAAAGGTATCCTATGTACTGGAGAGAGGAAAGGTCTGCCATGCAAAAGTGCTTGCAATGAAACCCCCAGTTATTTAATACTTTCAGTTTCTTCATTTGTAACCCACTTTTCCATCCTCCACTTTCTGAACTCCACTCTGCCCTGGCCTGCCAAACTACCTCTCCTCTGCACTCCTATGGCACATCCAGACAAGTGTGCATGTGCAGGGGCATGCATTGGCCATGGCAAAAATAGAAGGGGCACAAATTTGTGCCTCTGTGCACATCCCTGCCTTTTGGGTTCGATGTGGGGCCAAATGTCCCATTTCAGGGAAACAGCCATGTCTGTGCACATCCTGGCTTCTGGTGTGCTGGAACAACTAGAGGAGGGGAGATGCTTTGGCCAGCAGCCAGAGCATCTCCCTGGGGGACCCAGCCTCTATGTCTGCTGGTGCATACTCCTGGAGTGTGCACCACCACTTCTTTTTGAGGCATGTTTTGTATACCAGGATCACATGGTTTCAAATTTGCAGTGTGGTAAACAGTTGCATAGGTGCTGCATGCAGTTTGTGGCACCTCAAACAACTTTGAGGTGCTAGAGACCACATGTGCATGCTCATCTGGATGAGCCCCTAAAAGGTGAGTTTCCTAGTAAAATTTATGAAGACACGTACCCCAATTTTAAGTGTCCTTTGGAATATCTGCATTTGTTCACTGCCTAGTAGAATGGTTCCCTGCCCTGATTCAAGTCCCTGGAGATTAGAGTGTTGTACAGAAGTTCACCCATGAGGGACACAGAATAGAGATAGGAGTACTTAATGGGCCCATTATAATTCACAGGACTCCTCTGAAATCCTAAGTCTACCACTGTAAAAAAAAAAAAAAATGGTGTCATTTCAGATTTACACCAGGTTGACTGAATTCAGAATTCAGGCCTAAACCTACATGGATTAGTTTGAAAAAGCATTTAGAAAATTGTAAGTGAATAGGTGAAAGCAAAAATAGCATTTATGTCAACATAAATGCATTTTTCTAGACAGCATTAGAAATGTTCAGTAAAATAGACATGTGGATGTAGATGCACTTTACCCTATCAAAACTAATGCTTTCACTCTAGAGTGAAAGACTCTGGGGTCATTCAAGAATCCATTAGAAGCTATTTTGGGGGAAAATGGTGTATTAAAGCAAATGAAATATGTATAAGCTTTGCTAAGCCATCGTTCTAATTCCTTAACTTTTAACCTTTTCAGCAAATGCTAGTCTGATACATTTCTACTGTAGTTTCTGACAAAGAATGATTTGTCAAATCTAGGTGTTCTGCAAAATAAACCATTAGTTGGCAACATTTCTTTAATTTCTTTCAGTAGTAACCCCTTAATAGTTCAACCATCATTCTTTGTCTTTGACTGCAAAACTGTTTTCTCAGTGCGCTACTGGCAGGAATATGGTGATATAAATGACATGATACAAGTTAGTATGCTGAAGTATTGTTCATGGTCTGTTGCACAGAGAATACTTATTAGAATTACTGTACATATGACCATGGAGGAAATCACTATTAGAAGCTCTAATAAATGCTTGGTTGATTTGTTCCTTGCTACTTCATGAATGGTCAGACTCTCACAATAATCACATCCATGGACATGAATTGGTACGTTTATGTAACATGCCTTTGTCTGGTGTCTTATACACAAGAGCAGCATTGCTCTAGGTTAGTACTTGATATGAACTACAAAAGCATAAAAGCATTATTTTCATTTTTAAAGTCGACGTACTCATGATTCCCATTTCTGCTCTGATTTGCCTTCTTTCCATGCTTGGAGGATCAGAGGAAAAGGAGGGAAACAATATCCCCAGTACAGAACAGATATAGATCCAGCTCAGATTCTATGTCCTTCCTTCCTTGGATCAAAAACAACAGGCACTATCATTTTCTGTGGTTGTCACCCAGTTATCAAATAATAAAATCTATTTTTACTATTTTTTTTTTTATTTCCCACAAAAGGGAGCTGGGTTGAAAACATGATTTTTCAAAGACTGCTCTCCTATTGACCGTCTTGACCCTGCAACTGTAGTCACCTGCCTGTCATTTAATTCTTCTGCACTGTAAGATAAGATGTCCAAAGACAAATACCATTCCTTATCCCCCCAATCACACAAAAAGTTGTCTCCTGACAAAAACCAAGAACTATGAGATTTCTCATCCCCATCCCAGTGCATTAAGAGGAGACCAGGGTGAGAAACTAACATCTGAGATGTGCACACCAGCCCATGCTGGATTTATTTGCCCCAGTTATAAAAATGATGCTGTATACTGAGTGACATAAATCCTCTCATACTCCTGGAAGAAACAGACATTTAACAGTAGGGGTGCACCGATAAAGATTTTCTTGGCCAATGTCGATGATTTCATCATCCGCTAGCCAACGATTAACCAACCATATTAGCCGATCCCAATCCGATAACCAATATTTAGTAATACTGCAATGCATTTTAAATTACTGACATAAATACACCTTTTTCCATTTATTTTACATTTATTTCACACACACACATGCCTCCTGCCTGCCCCACCCCTTAACAAGGAGAGTGGTGACTGCCTTATTCCCACACACATTGCCCCCTTGCCCACAGCTCCTATGTGCAGCTCTGCTCCCTGCACAGCCTGTGCTGCTGTCCTGGTGGGTGGGGTGGATCCTAATGCAGACAGTGGCGCTGGGTACATTTGGAGCCCCAGGGCACGCCACTGCCTCAGCACCAGTGGGTCTCACACAGCTGAGCTCCCACAGCCACCAGGGAGAAGCCACTTTGCAAAGGAGCCTGGGGGAGCAGAATGTCCCTTGCGCGGTGCCTTATCCCACCGGTGCCCAGCCCAATGGCTCGACGGCTTCCCCAGTGCTCAGGCCCCGATTTCATGTGTGGCATTACAATGGCAGCAGCAGAAGTCGGTAATGGTCTCTTTGTTGCTGAGCGTGGCACCCTGTTACCACTCCCCAGCAACCCTTACCCCTCCCACTACTTGTTGGGACCTGTAATCTGCTGTGGGCTCAGGCTGGTGGCAGGGCACGGAGATCTGACTATGCTCGCCAGGATGCGCCGGGTACACGGCTGTACTTATCAGCTACAATGATCAAAAAACGCCGATAGCCAGTAACGACATTTCTCCTTTAATTGGTGTTGATCTGGTAGCCAACCAATATATCAGGGCACCCCACTTAACAGAACCCCTCACTCCTTTATCAGAGGGCATTCTATTGAGAATGCACTGCTGGAGCTTGTACAGAGTTCACCCAAGTCTGAAGAGGTTTCATTTGATGTTTGGGACAGAGTCTTATGTTGGCACATTGGGGTCTTTCATGTCCATGCCGTAACACCCCTTAAGTTAACAGAACTGCCTATATGTAACATTTGTAGGGATGAGAATCTGAGTGGGGCACTGTTTAGGGTGTGAGATTCCAAATTAAAAGCAGGAAAACTTAACAGATCATTGAGGACTTGGGAAGAACATACTTATGGTTGATGTGGCAGGGCTATGACAAATGAAATTCTCAGGAGGGATTTTTTAAGTCAACTTCCTAAACAGTTGAGCCAAGACTCACTCCAGGCACTTTCAGTATTTTGGATTCTACTGCATTGTTTTGTGGTAACAGCAGGTGGTATAGAAGTGAATGTCAAGCTGCGTTGTTAACATGGTTGCCATTTAATATCAAGTATTTGTGATTTTCTTCTCCACTTTACTGAAGTTTTCTCTTTAGGTATAAATTATAGGGAAGTAATGTGACATCGTAGCTGACCCCAACCTTGTGCACTATAGACACAGATTAATGCTACTGGAAATAAATAATCAGGTGGATTATTTTAAAGACACCACCAGGACAATTATGGCTGATTAACCAGAGAAAAAATCATTTTTAGAGAAAATGACCCATTTACAAAGACATTAGAACAAAAATGCCAAACTGTTCTTCCTGAGCATGAATAAAGCATACCTAGAGGGAGGATGCAAGAGGTAAAACCAGGTGGTATTAAAAATGTAATTAAGCACTCAAAATTATACATCAAACAGAAATACAACAAGGACAAGGGATGGGCTGGCATCTTAGCTGTGGAATAACCATTGTAGGGTAGACAAACTGCATTTAGATTCTCCTCTTGATGGCATATTGAGGTAGCAATGTTTTGCAGAAGTATGTAATTACCGCAGCTCTAAGCAGCTGCTCAGAAAAATCTCAAGAGATCAGATTGGCAAGGTAAAATAGCCAGCTAGGTAACATAATTCACAGCTCTGCACAGAGGTCTGAAATTTGATCTCCAGAGTGGTTCTCATCAGTATAGTTTTTCCCCTTATATGAGTCAAATGACTTCCAGAGATCAGCCTAGTGGATCAAGCATCAGGTCCACTAAAATGCCAGTTCAGTTCTTGGCAAGGATGACTGAGCCCTTCCTCCTCTGGATTGAGTTCCATGCCATTTAACCATGATGATTTCTACTGCCCCATCTGCTCAGCAAGGATGGTAAGCCTACGATACCAAAAGGAAACCAATGCAAAAGTAGAGATATGCCTCAGGCATACTTTTTGGCCAATATTTCTGACCTTCCAGCTGGAAGCAATACTCAGTAAACAAACTGGCACCTGGGTAAACACTGGAAACACTCACATTTCAAAAATTAAGTGGACTTGGACACTTGAGACCAGTTGTAATCACAGTTAAGATCCTGGGCTGAAATGTTTCTGGAAGACCTCTGTCTGACGTATACTTTTTGTTTGGTTTTTGTTTTTTGAGAAACATATTTGAGTCCTTGGGGAATTGTGAGAGAATTCTACAGGTGCATTTTCTCTCAGTGGAAAAAATATATTTCTTGAGCATGAGGGCTGGGATCTGAACTGGGATTTGCAATTTTTCTCTGTCTTTTGCAAATCTGGCAGCAGCGAGGGAGTGGCAAAAGCGGCAGGCACAGAAGCCACACTTTAGAAGCATGTGCTCTGTGCACATAGGCAAACCAGCTGCAGCTTCCAGTATAATAGGTCCCTCGGCCCTGGCTGGAGAGAGAGACTGGGGCAGCAGGGAGACAGCCAGCAGCAGGACCAGGGCTGCTGAGAGTCTGCAGGTCCAGTGTGCTGCAGGTGGTCTCTGCACCAGAGGGAGAGGACACGTGAAGCCCAGGCACTCGGAAGAGTGCCCAACAGAAGGTGCCCAGAGCTTGGAACGGCTGATGGGGATTCACTGTGGCCAGGAGTGGATAAGAGATGGATAGACCTGAAGGTAAAGAGGGTCCAGCAGGGCAGGACCAGAGCCCAAACGCGAGTTAGAGGACCAGTGGGTCCAAGTGCTTTATGTTTTGTATTATTGTTTCTTTAATCGCTCCAGTTGGACCATGTGTTGGTCCAAAGCGGATTTGATCATTGCCTAAATACAATAACTAATAGAAGGGCTGAAGAGGAAGGGTCAAGCCCTGAGACCTTAAAAGAACACTGAGACTTTGTGACTTTGACTGCATGTCAGGTGTATGGAATTTATTTCATTTCTCTTCCTTGATTTACAATCAGTCTTTCACTTCAGGAACACCTGGCTGGTGGATGGGGTAAAGGGAAGCAAGATCACCATGGGAAAGATCCATGGCCCCACAAGCGTAGCCCTAGTGACACTGGTAGCCTTCTGCTTATTCAATAAGATCAAGATGTGGCAGGTGAGAACAGAAGGGCAGCTTGCAGGTGAGGTACATGTTCAGGCCAAGCTATCTTCATCTAAGGCTAAATACGTAGAGGGTCGGGCTCTTGCCCTGGTGGTATCAGACGTGTCTGCAGCGTTGAATACACTTTAGAACACAGTGACTTGTGTAACAGTACAGTTGCACACTAAATCTACTTGGGGAAAGACCTCAAGATTTGGCATACTGATTGTGTGGGAACTGATGTAAAATGATGAAGCTGCTTAATACTATGCAGCTGTGTTTTGTTATATAAATAAAGCTTTGGCTTAATTTTCCAAAATATTATTACTGTGGTCATGCTTATTAACATATTGCAAGGATCAGGGTATCAGACATATTTTAACATTAATTTTGATACATGTTAATCATTGTGATTTGAATTGCAGAAAATTAGGTGGTATGACCCAGAGAAAATAAATGATTTTTTTTTTCAAAAATAATATTTTGAGTACTTAGTATGTAGTTAGATGTAGTTTGAATGAAATTTAACAGAAATTTAGAAAATACAAAGCAAGTTGATTTTTCTGCAGTGAAGGACAGAAGTTGGCAAATTACTCCTCCACTAGGCAATAAAGCTATAAAGAATTACTATATATAGTTAATGCCCACTGGACAAGCAACAGTGCCTTACAGCCTGACTCAGTGAGGGATATGAGGTGTGTTATGAATACTAAAGTATTTTCTTTGATAGCTCTCTAAGAATTAAGAAAAATATCATTTTTCTTCTCAGTCTCATAACACCTGCTAGGAAAACAAATGATGATTCAGAGTTTCCATTGTAAATGATAGTTACAAAGATCGACACGAACTATAATTAGTTCCTATAAAGACTAAAGCCAATTTTTGCAAACTTGGGTACCTAAGCAAATAGGCCAACTTTCAAAAGGACCTAGCGCTGAATGTGGTGGGCAACTTAGTTTTGAAAAATGTGAAGCTTGTAGCCTAAAAATAAAATGTGAGGTCTATGTGTCAAAGTTTTAACTGAACTGCTGTGGTTATCTAAAAATAACTGAAACCAAGCTAACTAAAACCACATTCGCACATGAAAGAATACTCTGAACATAAGCTCTTCGGTCAGGGTCACCTTTTTGTTCTATTTATGTACAGTATATAGCACAGGGAGTTTCATTCACAATTGGGGCTGCCAGGCACTATTACAACATAAGCAATAATATATATTCATGAAATGAATATAATGGGTAAATGTAATCTAACATGTAAATTGCTGCACTCAACATGCCACAATACAAGAGTTGCGATGGATCCTATAAGGAATTGCTACACTAGCTGGGCCCAGAGATGAACTGCCACCTGCCCTGGGCTGGGATGGCTCATGTAACGAGGGAGTAGACACATGGCAGAAGTCTTCCACCACTCCCTCCCTGCCTTATCTTCTGCTCTGTTTTTAGCCCCAGTCCCTTTGGCCCTAAACCAACCAGAACCTGCCACCCTTGATTCTTCCTGGTTGGAGTGAGGCTGCCGCCGCTGCTGATTGTCTAGAAAAGCAAAGTAGAGCACTAGAAAGTAAGGGAGGTGGGGGGGAGAGGGCCAGGAGGATGGAAGGCAGTCATGGGTGGGGGACAGTTGGGAGGGGTCAGGTACCAGCACAGGGGCAAAGACAGGTGGCATGGCAGAGCAGGGGTCAGGCAGGAGCAGGGGGTGGGCAGACAGGGAATATGGGTACAAAAACACATGCATGATGGTGTAGCAAAGCCCCAAATGTTGGGTTTTTTTTTTAAATTTAAAAATACATTCCCTTCCCCAACCATTTCTGACTTTCTCTCTGCCCTCTCTATCCCTTATAAGTAGTTATAGGTAGTCATAGATAAGCTAAGATGAGTTCTTGTATGTCATTATTGTGACAAGCCCATTTTTATATTGTGAATAGCATTTTGTTATTTTTGTATTGATTTTTACTGTTTTATATTGATATTGTATGATTTAGACCTGTTCCAATAAGTTAACCAAAGTAATGTCAACCCTCTATCTTGTAATGTCAAGTCTCCATTTTGTGTCCCCTGCCGGGGCATACCCTATTCTAACTATGTTGCAACTATGACTCATACCTACCCCTCCAATGTAAATTGGTTCCTAGGTGGATGAGGATGAATGAAAGGGCTTGAGACATAATGGTAGCAGGCCTGAAAATAGCTCCTGCTCAATGACTGGACCATCAACTCAACAACTGGACCATCAGCTCAATGACCGGACCACCGCCTTGCATTGACTCTCCCTGAAACCACAGACCCATTCTCAGGACCCAATATTCAAAAGATAAAGACCCTCCAAGAAACCAGCAACATAGAAACAAAGAACAGAATAGAAATGAGAAACTCCACCATTGTATCCCACCGGACAATGAGCACACCTGGAACTGCATGACCTCATCCAAACAGGACTGGTCCTTGCCTGGACGTGGCCTGCCCATTGGAGTCACAGGTAGCCCACCCCTATAAAAGGGGTGGTAGAGTGTGACCTCTTTGGGATGCCCTCTCCATCTGGACCAGCACTACGCCATGCCACCTATCCATCCAAAGGCCCTGCCGGTGACCCCCTCTGGACAATACCTTGGTGGAGAAGATCCTGACTGACCATAGAGGATCAACTTTCAGCCTGGGATAGCTAGCTATCACCCACATCTTCCCTCCAAGTAAGGGACCCGAGTTCTATTTCTATCCACCTTGACCCCAATTCCTCTACTAAGCCTTTTTCCTCCTGCTACCATTGTGTGAGTGCACGTGGGAGTTTGTGTGTGTGTGGGGACCAATAACTTCATGGTGTGAAGCGTGCTTCCTGTTTACTAAAACTGATATTTTTGGATCCTGAGCCGGCCTTTGTCTTGCTACAGGCTCCCCAATTAATCCCCTGTCTCTTTGCCCCGCCTCTGACCCAACCTCATGTCTAACTCCCGTCCATCTGTCTTCTGCCCCTCTGCTCCTCATCCTGGCTGTCTGCCACCTTGGCCCCCCACCCCAGCTCTCCTTCTACGTCCCAGCTCCTCTGCTAGCTTCCTGCTCACTGCTGCTCCATCACCTCCACCTTTCCTGACCTCCCGGCTTTGCTCCATCACCTCCACCTCTCCTGACCTCCTGGCTTTACTCCATCACCTCCACCTCCTGGCTTTCAGTGTTTTTTCTCCGGCTCTTATCTGCCTCCACCTCCCGGCTGTCTACCCTGGTTTTCCCCACTGCCTCTCCAGCTTCTCTGCCGGCTCTCCCCCCCAAACTTCCTACCTTCACCTCCGCTGCCTCCGCTCTCCCGACTCCATGGCCGGCTCTCTCGGTCCTGCCTACACCACCTCCTCTGCTCAAGGCCCCCAAATGTCCCCTAGTCACCAACCACCCCAATTACCCCCTAGTGTTAACACACACAGCCACTGAAGTGCGTGTTTGCATGCGTATATGTGTATGTGTGTGGACCCATAGTGTTATATGTGCAGTTTGTGTGTGTGTATAATTTAGTGTCATGCCCTTCTTCCTAACAGCGCAATATTAAGATCCCGAGCATTGATCTGACGTGTGTCAAGTCAACAATGGCTGTAGTGGTTGGGGGCAAAGACGCCCAACCAGGCACTGGGGAGGGACACAGGTTCCAGTGGTCAGGCATGGGCACAAGGAAGCAAGGGGCTTTAGCAGCAGCAGGCAAGTGGAACGGGGTGGAGGGGGCAGCAGCACAGATGCTGGCATAGGCATTGGGGAACAGGGGGAAGACAGCAGGTGACAAACATGGAAGAGGGCAAGTGGTAGGGTGGAGAGGCACTGTGGTAGATATGTGTCCAGAGAGGCAAAAAGCAGTGGGAATAGGCACAGAGGGCAAGGGGTAGGGGTGTGATTCCTCACGCACTATTTCTGCTTTCCTTGCCACAGCTATGGGGGGTACAAATTTAAGACTATCCTCCAATAAATGGATACTATGCATGAAAATTATAATAAAGTAATAATTTTTCATGGCTGGAATCTAATTATTGGGGGGTCATCTTGGATTTGGGTAAATGGGATGTTACTTTGTTGTTTTTTTTAATTCACTGGTGATAAAATCCATAAAGCATGCCAGTAGTACTTCATCTTCAGAGCAATCACACAGAGCTAACACGGAAGTATCCCATACAGCTGAAGGTGTCAAAATGGAAAAAGAAGTGACAGCATTTTAACTTCCCACATGCACATCATATTAAAACATGGGCGAGGAGACCTGATCAAGTATAATACTATAGATTACTTCTAATGCCTCCAATGGCCAAATCATCAATTCTTTAGAGATATGTAATTAGCACAGCATTGCTGGATATCTCAGCAGCCAGTTTGTCTTCTTCATTGCAGCTCCACCCTGAGATGAAGATTTAAAGGATATTTTCCTCTACAATATTTTTAAATCTTTTTTCTTTTTCCTATAGTCCCTCATGGTTTAATACATCTTTCTTATTTTTTTCTACATTTATTCAGACTGCACTATA
The DNA here is from genome assembly GCF_000455745.1 of Alligator sinensis. NCBI lineage: Eukaryota > Metazoa > Chordata > Crocodylia > Alligatoridae > Alligator > Alligator sinensis. The sequence continues at coordinate 294,351 of NW_005842297.1, read as the reverse complement.
TTTGTCAGATATTAGCACAGGTGTTTAAAAGAGCCTTCTGTATTTATCTGTACTGTTTTCTTTGCTTAGTGTAATTGAAGTTGCCTTATTTTTATGGTAACACAAGGAAGAAGGAAGTAAACTTTTAAACAAAAAATATGAAAATGGTTTCAGAGGGTTGTAGATCATAACAATCAACATAGCCTATCAGAAAATAAAAGCCTATAACATTCACTAAAATGGCAGTATTTTAGCTATGGGGTTTCCCTTCTTCAGCACCAACAAACAGGAACTGACAAGGTACAATTGATAGTGTCATTATAACAAAAGAAGGAACAGATTATTTCTTATTTCTCTTTCTTCTGTTCTTAATAATGGAAAAATTGGCACTTTCATAGTTAATTGGAGACTTAGAGGCAACCTGGGTACAATAAGAGTGAAAACTTTGCTATTCTTACATCAAAGAAAGTTCATTAGAATCAGATTATCCAAATCTCATCATGGCATTCTTAATTCTTTAGTGCTACCAAATGTATATTTTACATCTCTGAAAGCAACACTTATGACCTTGTAAATGTTAAGCCACTTTCTTTGTAAAGATCTGAATGCTATGATAACGGGCATGATACTCTAAAAGAAGTTAACTCTGGGCATGTCTACACGAGATGCTTTGAGAGCGTCAGACTAATTTTACTGTGCATTAGCATGGCAGGCAGACAAAACCTGTGCTAATGCACTAATGTTCAGTAAATCTAGTCTAATGCGCAGAAGCATCACAAAAAAAACCATTCGTGTGTGCTAATGCACAGTAGCGCTGATTACAGCACTTTAAGTTAGTATCTGTCATTTCAGGTACTAAGCTTAATGTGCCATAATTACGGTGCATTAATGAATGTAGAGACGTGCCCATTATGTATTAGCAACAGTATGAATGCTATGCCTGAAAAATAATATGCATAAAGCAAAGAAAAGATTTTGTCAGTTTAATTGCTTGATCAGTTTTCCACCCCAGTACCTCTTCAAGCCCCTCCACAAGCTATTCCCAGCACAGCTGTCATCTTGGTGGGAATGCACTAAGAGCCATATATCCTTCAAGTACCCTGTCAATGTCCATTAGTCAACATTTAGGGAGTACTCAATATGACATAAGTCTAAATGGATCCCTATATGACATCATTACAAAAATTTATTTGTTAGGATTAGTAACACTAAAGTAAAATCCTGCCACCACCAAAGTCAGCCTAAGTTTTTACAGTGACTTCAGCAGTTTCAGGATTTTACCCTTTAGTTTTAATTTATACTATCTTTGAATTAAAAAAAATAATTATGTCTTGGGTCATAATCAGTGTGGCCACATACAGACATTCAGCTTCTCCTTGAAGAGTCACTGCTCTTCCTGGAGAAACCACAAATTTGAAGACATACAGGTTTTCTCCAAGAGGAAAACTGGCTACTTCAAGTGAAAAATGACCTGGGACCAGTCAAGGTTAAATCCTTCCTGGGAGAGCAAATGTCTGTACACATGGTCTTCTGAGAGAAGCCATAGCACAGTTTTCGATCATCCCAGGGCATTTTGCTCTGATCTGCTCTGCCTCAAGGAGACAGTGCATCATGCACTGGACTCTACTGTTCCAGTTGACAAGGGAGAAGAAAACACCCCATTTGTAATCCCCACATTGTGCTGCAGTAAGATACAGACTGACCCTGAACAGTCTGGGGCAGCCTGTGTGCTGCTGCTATCTGCCACAAGGCAGACTGGAGTAGCCTGCAGAACATGCTGGGATGTGTGTGCAGGAGCCCCTTGGCTCACATTCAACTTTTGGTTCACCATAAGCCCCCAGTTCCTTCTCTGTAGTAACGCAACATAGCCAGTGATTCTGCAGTCTGTATTTGTGGGATGGAATAATGACATGCAAGGGCAGAACTTTGCACTTGCACTTGTTGAATCTCATTTGGTTGATTGCAGACCATTTCTCCAGTCTATCCTGGTCATTCTGGATCCTAGCCCAGTCCTCCAGAGTGTCTGCAATTCTACCCAACTTGGTGTGATCTACAACTTTGGTAAGAATGTCATCAATCCCATCATCCAAATAATGAAGATATCCACCTTATAGTTCTTTCATCAGTGTTTCCTTTGTTTGTTAATGAGAATGTTGTGGGAGATGGTGTCAAGAGCCTTGCTAAAGTCAAAGTATACCACATCCACTGTCTCCCCTCATCCACAGAACCTGTCACTTCCAACGTCCTCAGGTGCATCCCATCTGGCCCTGCCAACTTGAAAACACCTAACTTTCTAAATAATCCCTAACCTGTTCTGCCATTACTCTAGGCTGTCTTGTCTTCTTCACTATTTCTGCTGCCAACTGTCAACTGGTAGCTGCCCCTATTTGTGAAAACTGAAGTAAAAAAGAAATGAAATATTTCAACCTTCTCTGGACTGTTTGTGACCAGATTGCTTTCTGGATTCCATAAGGAATGGTTTCTTTGGTCTTCTTCTTACTTTTGACATACCTACATAATCTCTTTTTATTGCCTTATGATCCTTGCCAGCCACATCTGTTAGAAGGTGCAAATTGTGCCTTGGCCTTCCTAATTTTCTCCCTGCATGCTTGTGTAATCCTCTTATACTCTTCCCTAGTACTACAACCGAGTTTCCAATTTTTATAGGATTATTTTCTGAGATTCAACTAATTGAAAAGACTGCAATCTATCCAGGCTGGTCTTGTAAACCTTCTGCATGGTAGCCTGTGCATAAGGCTTCTGCTCTGCAGCCTGTGAAACTAGGTCAGCTACACTCAACTCACTAAGCAGGACCAGCTGATCCCCAGCCCTTTCCACCTGACTGGTTCTGGGACTGCTTTTAAGGAACTCCTGCAGCACCTGGGCCCTGCTGTTCAGTGTGCTGATTTCATTCCTTGAGTAGCTCCCTGCTTCCGACTTCCCTGGTTCCTGCATTAGTAACACGTACCTTGCATCAAGCCCTTCAGGCTTTAGGCTCCAGTTTGAGTTCAACTGGTTTCCTGATTCAGGTTCTAATACACCCCTGACTTGGTGTTTGAACTCTGGTTTGACCTCAGCTTGCTTCCTGAAGCTGGTTAGTTCCCTGGCTTGGCACTCAGATTCTGACTTCTAACCCTCTGGCTTGCAACTCAGATTTGCCCTCTGTTGCTCCAAACCGTGGCTTACATCCACAACCCCCAATTGACTCCTAGCTCTACCCAGTAGCCTGTGGACTGTGACAGGTCTCCTGTTGCACTGCCCATTCTTCTGTCACATTGGGATAGCTTGCTCCTGTGCCCTACATACAGACGTTTAAGCAAAGTTTGACAATTAAAAACCTACCAAGCCTTTAACGGGGGACATGACCCTCTTCCTTGGATCTCTTAAGAATATTTTAACCAGCCTCACAACAGCAAGACATTGGCCATCCTTTTCTCCCTGCCTTAACTGTGGCAGATTAGGGTATTATGCCTTGTGGTTGTGTCAGAGTTGACTGTGTAATTTTACTAATAGGTTAGACGATATATTTTCACAGGATGATCCTGCCTCTGTACTAGATGCTCTCTGAAGGTCTCTTCTAGCCCTACTTTTACATGATTTTAAGGCCATTCTTTTCTTTAAAGAACAGTCTTTTTCTGGTTTGCAATGGAAATTATAATCTACCTAGTCAAAACTGGGATGATTCAAGTACAGGTACTCCTCACTTAACATTGTCCTGGTTAATGTTGTTTTGTTATTACGTTGCTGATCTATTAGAGGACATACTCGATTGAAATTGCACAATGTTCAGTTATAACATTGTTTGGCTGCCACCTGCTACTAGGTAACTACTGTGACATAATTGGATTCACTTAACATCATTTTGCTTAAAGTCACATTTTTCAAGAACATAACTACAACGTTAAGCAAGGAGCAGCTGTATATGGTGTAATTTCTAAATAGGGCCTGTTACTTAACATATAACTGTATCCTTGCTTGTACTTTGTGTCATTGCTAAGGTGGTCAGTTACGCAAAAGAAATTCCCAGCATAAGCATAGAAACTTGTCCTTAAAGAACTGGATGCCTATTTATCTACCTTCTTTTTTAAAGTTATCGTATACCACATTTAATTGAATCAATCAGAAAGTGGGGGGAGGGGGAGAGCCTTGCCTTGTATTCAAGTACCAGCCCAAGGCAAGTGGCAGTTCAGCTCTGGCTTCAGCCCTCCAAAGTTTACGGCTGAAGCTGGAGTTGAGCTATTGCTTGCCTGGGGTCATAGAAAATAGCTTACAGTCATAGAAAAGTGGACCTGGAAGGGACCTTCAGAGTTCATCTAGTCCAACCCCCTGCTTGAGGCAGGACCATCCCTATCCAAACCATTCCATATAATCCATAATCTACACATATGTTTACCATCAAACTTGACATGACATACCTAACAACCCAAGCAGTCACAGGTAAAGCATGGGGACCACAGTGACAGTGTTCTGCTTCAATAAAACTTTGTCAATATATACTCAAGAGATCCTGGGTAGAGGGCCACACCCCCACTACAGAGGAAGGCAAAACCCCCCACAGCCCATATGAATCTGACCACTGGGTAACATTTCTTCCTGACACCAAATATGGTGATCAGTCTGATGCTGAGCAGAGGGCCAAGACCCTCTAGCCAGGAACCTCTGGCTTTGGTCCCAGCAGGAGCATTGGCACACCCCTAAGGCTGGGGACTTAGCATTGGCACACCCCTAAGTCCCCAGCCTTGGCTGTAGCCAACACCCAGTGTCTCTGGGAAGGCTTAAAAACATCCTGACACAAATGTAGCAGAAAAGCTGAAAGGGGGGAGCAGGGGTAGGGGCAGGGATGATAACCAGCAGAGCCCAGAAGCATGGGAAATACTTATGGTAGGTGACGGGCATAGCTATGCCAAGATCATCTCCGACCAGTGGCTGTCCAAAGTTTTCTTGAACATCTCCAGTGATGGAGAGTCTACAACTTCCTTGGCAGTCTATTCCACTGCCTCATTCTTCTAGCAATGAACAAGTTTTTCCGGATATCAAATCTAAACTTACTTTACTGCAATTTAAAGCCATTGGTTCATGTCCTCCTCTCTGCAGAAAGACAGAAAAGGTGCTTTTCCTCTTAGGTGGGGGCTAACAGCTGGGGGAGTGTAGGGGAGACCCAGGTGGGTGAAACAGGAGAGCCTCACCTATACAGCTTGGACAGAGTGTGAGGGAGACTACAGTCTGCTCCCCCACAGCTGTCATCCTTTCCTCCACCTGACTTTCTGCTCCAGCTCCCACGCCTCCTGCCCCAACCCATCGTGGCCGGGTGTTGCCATTGCTCCTCCCCTCCCTGACCAGGCTGGTCTGGGGCTGACTGCCGCAGAGCAGAGCTGTAGCAGAAGGTAAGTGGTGGGGGGCAAGGAGGGCAGCCACAGGGGGATGGCCTTCAGGGGTCAGACAAGCACAGAGGGGGGAAAGGGGCATGGAGCAGGCACAGGCATTGCCCAGGGGTGGACAATCAGGGATCAGGCAAAAGGGGAGGGACAAGTGGCAGGGGGGAAATGGGCAGTGGTCTGGACTCTTGCCCCCTACCACTGCTTTCCTTGCTGCAGCAGGGGGCAGGAATTCAAGTCAACCTCCCGATAATTAGATTTTATACATGAACAATTAGAAGATACTTATAATTTTCCATGTACAGAATTTAATTATTGGGAGTTCATCTTGAACTCAAAGTAATCTTGGATTTGGATAAATACAGTATATAATCTGAGAACTGGGCAAGTAAAATTATTCTAAATTGAAGTTTTCTGAATGTGTCTACTACTAGATATCATATCCTAAACTAGTAAGCACTGAAGGGTGAGTGTCATGTGCAATTTGAAAAGTAATTTCTTCTAGATAAATAATAACATCTAAGATTTGACCTGTAACCTTAATGCAATGATAATTCAGACATTCATAAAACATCTGTCCCTTGGACTGTGATCTCTATTACAGTATCTAGGAGAGAAAATAATAAAATACCACAAAATCATCATAAGCCTTTCCATCTCAAAGCCAAAGCTGTATGAAATGTAAAATGACAACAGAAAATAGATTCGACATTTTACACAGTTAGAGTGGTATAGAAAATGATGAGCAAGACTTGACTTTACAGTAATGTAAGTTACTAACAAAGCAATAAAGAGAAACATTAATTTTACATGATTCAAAGGTAAAACCAACACTTGTTTATTATGTTTCCCTTTATCAGGCACTTTCAAGGCCCAAACGCTGAAGAGAGAATGGAGGGCATTCAGGCACTGAACGTATTTCTCTCTATATCACTACAAAAAAACTACAGTTGATGTATTCAACACTTTGCAGTCTAAAATATACTCCAAGCTAAATAAGCATAAAGCTTGAAATACACCCTGTCTTCCAAACTAGACACTAGTCACTTTAGGGTAAGACTACAAGATACATAAATTCTCATTTATATATCAGCTTGGGAAATACTACCATGGCAGCTACTTGCTGAATGAGTTCAATATCAAGAGCTCCTAATTCCTCTGTATTTAGACATCCCTGTTCTCTAAAGTAGAGAAATAAATTCAAACATGTTCAGATTTCACTTGTGACCATTGTCTCAGAAGAGCTCAAAGTTCACTTGCTTACGAACCAGAATATCCTTGTCATTTTTTATAGATTTTACTGACAACAGGAAAGTTCAAATGGCTAAGAGCAAGGGAAGAACCAAATTTCATAAGACAGCTTTAAATGTTAGTCAAGTATAAGAGATTGGTTATGTACTTTAAGAACAGATTGCTGCCCCTTCTGTGAAAATAGTTCTCTGCTAAACCTGGCAGGACCAAAGAGACCACAAGAAAAACCTGAGCCATATTATTAAGGGACTGTGTGAAGGTGAGCAAAGAAAGCCTTATTTACACTAATGGGGAAATGCTGCAAATTGGTTTTGTTGGATGATGAGCAGGAAAACATGTTCTATTCCATTAGTATTACATTTTACCCAGTTGCTTGGCAAACAACAAACTAATATGTTTTATTTCATTATGCCTTATGGGGCATAGCAAACACTGGAACTGTGCCCTGTTGCTCAGTAATACCAGTTATGTTACAGTAACGCTGCCTTTTAAACACCACTGTGTTTATAATACACATTACATTACAGGGCATAAAATGTTACATCTGTCCATTTATCATCACTTAAGTTGCTACTGTAATTGCAAAGGTGGTATTTATCCCTGACAAGTAATTAGTCTGTGTTGGGAGGTAACTTCATCATTGAACTATTTGTTCCACCCAAGAACTTGTTGGAATTGAATGTCTTTATTCCTCTTCCACCAAGTGATCAGTTCTAGATTCTTTTCTTTAATATGAAACTTTACAACCATAATTCCGTATCAGTGCTTCCAGTAATGCTAGAAGTGAATGCTACAGCATGGCAAAGTCTCTGGTATTTTTGTTACTGCACCATTTAACCATAAATGATTGTATCCTATCCACCATTAACCACTCTCTCATGGGATTAAAATAAAATTCCTCCATGGAGAGCCTGGTCCATGAAATTATTTCCTATGGGGATTCTTGCATCATCATCTGAAGCAACTGATGGCAACCACTGTCAGAGACAAGATGGTAGACTAGATGAACAATGGTTTAACTTATCATATCAGTTCTTATATTCTTATGTCAATACATTTAAGGATTCATCAGGCAGAGATACAGACCTGGAATTAAAATTTGAACAACTCAAATCTCACTTCACACTTCCTATAAGAACTCTAGAGGAGTCTAGGATCCTGTAAGTTCCTTTACTATGCAGAATCCTTATAAGAGAGAAAAAAGAACAATTAAGATGGCTCTGATACCATAAAATGCTGTGGACCTCCAGAATGATGCCAATAGGCGGCCTTGCATATAACTAACAAAGGAAGGGCCCACTGCCTCCAACCGAATGTCAGAGCAACGCGCTTTCTGTTTTACTTCATAGATTTCATAGATTTCATAAACAGTAGGGCTGGAAGGGACTTTGGAAGATCATCGAGTCCAGCCCCCTGCCCAAAGGGCAGGAAGTCAGCTGGGGTCATAGGATCCCAGCAAGATAGGCATCCAGTTTGCTCTTGAAGGTGTTCAATGTAGGCGCTTGAACCACCTCCGGTAGCAGACCATTCCAGACCTTGGGGGCTCGGACAGTAAAGAAATTCTTTCTTACGTCCAGCCTGAAACGGTCTTGTCGTAGTTTATGACCATTTGACCTAGTCATCATCCCTTGGGGCGCTCTGGTGAAAAAACGTTCCCCCAGATACTAGTGGTCACCCCTGATAAACTTATAGGTGGCCATCAGATCACCCTTGAGCCTGCGCTTTTCCAGGCTAAAGAGCCCCAGGGCTCTCAGCCTGTCATCGTAGGGTCTGCTTCCCTGACCTCTGATCATGCGCGTGGCTCTTCTCTGGACTCTCTCAAGCTTCTCCACATCCTTTTTGAATTGTGGAGCCCAAAACTGGACGCAGTACTCCAGCTGCAGCCTCACTAAGGCTGAGTACAAGGGGAGAATGACGTCCCGGGATTTGCTTGAGAAGCATCTATGGATGCAAGCCAGCATTTTGGTCACTTTACTAGCCGCAGCATCGCACTGCAGGCTCATGTTCATCTTGTGGTCAATGATGACCCCCAAGTCTCTTCCTTCCATAGTGCATACTTTTACTGCCGTGCCCAGGCTCTTTTGCCTTAAACTGAATGTCATCTCCCAGAACTTCCCAACAAGCAGAGGCTGCAGGGCTGCTGTTCTACATCTGAAGAAGTTACCCCAAGTGTACCAAACAGAGCCTTGCAATGACAGGGGCAGAAGAAGAGCTCTGACAACTTCTCCTCCTGTCTTTTTTGGTGTGGCTTGTTATAAAAATAGGACTGATATTGGAGACTCTGTCAAGTGTAGGAGTAGTGATGGAGATCAGAGATATAGGGAGGTCTCTGCAGCCTACTTGCTCTGCACCCATGCTGAAACCAGAAACATTGTGGTTGATGCATAAAGCCAATATTTAGACTGATTCTTTAATCACCAATATTTACACTGATTCTTTAATCATTACCGAAACCAGACTCTTCAAATGCACTCCCTTAATCACTGGCACAGTTGTTACACCAGTTGCTAGGGCACATGCTATCAAATACTAGAGCAGGGGGGAAAAGCAGCTCTTGAAATGAGCTGCTTTGAAAGAGATTATGAATAATAAAGCAACGTTGGACTTATGAAGTGCCTTCTCTCTGAGACTTTTCAAACCAACACATTTAATATGAGGACCTCCTGCAAAGTGAGTAAGTAGTGTATTATCCATGTTTTCTTAGAGGAGGAAATTGTAGCAAAGAGAGCTTAAGTGATGTGCCCAAGGTCACAGCAGAAGCCTTTGGAAACAGAGAGGTGAAGAGAATGCAGCTGTTCCGACTAACTGTACAACAGTCCTTGCCTGCTATATAAAACAAAGTCCCATTACATAAAAACAGACCCTGTGGGGTGCTGCTTTATATTAGCACTGATACATGCACAAACATTTCATAAGATAAATCCAAAGATTTCAAACAGGAAACCAGGGTATCAAAAGCATTCTGTCCCGTTGTGGGTTTTTTTAGTTCCTTGTTGCAAAAGATCTAGTCTTTTATGTCTTTGTATTAAAAAAACAAACCAAAAGGAATGAAAGATAAGAGCTGGCATTTTCTGAGGGGTGCCTCGAGTCCAACAAGGCTGAGAACCATGCCATAAAGCATCTCAGTTGCAACGCTCTCATCTAGCTCTGGTTTTAGACTGAGGCCTGCTATTCTGTTTGGCACAATCCACTTTTTTGTGTTTAAACCTATATAATAAATAAAGCAGTTAAGCAATTTTGCTACTGGAGGCTGGTTAAAGTGGATTTAGGTAGTATCACTTATTCTTTAGAAAAGAAATGAGAGAAGGAAAACAGAAAGGCTTAGGAAATCTAACATAGTTGTTTCCATGTTCAGTTGTTCCTCTTATTTAAGGCAATTTTCAGACTCATTTCCTTCCAATGATGCCCAATGTTAGCACTAAATGAGGGAGATAGTCACCTTGCCAGAGGGGTCCATTAAGAAATGATATGATTTTATATCAATGGACTGAAGGAGGACAGAATGTGTTTTGATTTCTCAGATCCAAAGTGGTTTTTTTTTTTTAATCCCTGAATTTTCTGCAGCCATGTTAAGATTTGTCCACATAGGTATAGCCAAAGAGATAATTCATAAAGGCAAAACACAAAACCAAAATATTTTTTTTTTAAATTAGGGCAGTGACTAGCATATTCCATCTTTCTTTCTTTCCTTTTTCTTGCAAGCCTCATTAAACAAAGCCAGAGAATGAGGACTTCCACATATGCCAAGACAGGCAGAATTATATTTAAGTCCTTTAACAGGATTTGAGGGGTGCGTGTTTCATTCCTTGGACAAGCAACTTGAATCCATGTGCTTCAGATGCACACTTGAGGCACACAGATTCACATTACTTTCCCAAGTAAGTTTGCCCACAGCCCTTGGCCTGCTTCATTTAAATTGTAATCTCTTCAACAAAATATTATCTCCTGCTATGTGCCTGGAGTCTAGTACAAGGGGTGTCTGATTCTTGCTGGGGATGCTATTGGAGCAACAACAACAAACCACCACATGGCTAGCAAGGCACTGTTACATAGTTACTTGAATTTGTCCTGCCTGAATTCTTCACATACTAGTTCCTGGGCATTTATATTACATGACAGCACTCCTTATCTCTGAGGAAATGCATCTTAATTTCTGGAACAAGACTTGTGCTGGCAAACAGTACTGTTTGGTTCATTTTTGCTGGAAGAGCCACAAACATAGAACAACTGTTTGGCAGAGCACCGTGCTCCATCCATCTTTTGCATAAATTCAGGTGACGGTGTTCAGGTTTAACAAATAACTGTTTAATGCATTGATAGTTCTAGCTGCGGTATGAATTCTGCATTCAGAGCACATCTCCGATATTATTCATTGCTTAGTGAAACGCTTTGAGGTATAGCACATGAAAAGCTCTAAATAATCCCCCACAGGAATCAAAATGAACAATCTCATATTTAAAGATTAATGATTCTTCCAGTTGCATAACTGACTTACGGTCTGTGATCCTGTGCAGAAAGCGGGGCTGGATTGTTTGTACTGAAGTAAGGAAAGAAGGTTAATCTACCAACACTTTGCTCAGTAGCTATTTACATGTACTTTGTAACTGCCTAATGGCAAAACAAAGTATGCGTTTTTAAGGGCCATTACATTGTGGTGCATATTAGTACACTGCAACCTATACTGTTCTCTTCCTGTCACTTGTGGTGTTCGTTTCTTTTTGGCTATTTCAACTGCTTGAAATTTTTTTCAGTTCAGTGCATTTCTTTCATTCTGCTTTTCTCATGTTATGGACTCAATGTTACCTCAAGAGAGGCCTTGGGAAGTTGCCAAAGAGAGGGAAGAAATAGGACACTGACAAAACAAATGGCAAACCTACATTAACAACAGAAAACACAGGAAAAAATGAATCACTGATCACAGCATTGCTCTGAAACTGCAGAGAAAAGAAAGCATTCCACTACATCCCCAGAAATGTCCTTCTCACCAATCCCTAAATAGTTTAAATACTGCCTCTTTCCTTTTTTGTTTCAGATAAAGGAAAAATGATGGTACTCAAAGTTGCAGATCTCCAAATCTACCGTCAACTCACAGTTGTTAAAAACCCAAAGTATTGTGCATACTCTGGGCTGTGGTCTGGCTCCTCTGAGTTAGCTGTGCAGAAAAGGTGGATAATAGGGACATGCTTCTACACCGGGGTGGGCAATTATTTCAGCTGGAGGGCAGCTTAATGAGTTTTGGTGAGCTGTCTAGGGCTGCAAGTGTAGACCCATCCCCTGACAGGCACCCTGTTCCCTGGTCACCATCTTGGGACCAAAAATCCCACCCCCTAGCCCGTGACCTTTGGCACTGGAAGTTCCTCCCTTTGCCCCAGAAGTGCTCCTTTTAGGATGAGGGAGGTTGTTATTGTGGAACTGGAAAAAAATGTCATATACTAAAAATCAAATATCCACTATAACATATTTTAATTTCATTTAAAAACTATTGCCCTGATTTGTGTGCGTATGCATAGTGTATATAGAGGCAATTGCATAATAGCTCAAAATAAAGTTTTAGTCTTGTATATTGCATGGGAAGGAGTGTGGGGTGTGTATTTGGGGGAGTATGTTTGGGGGAATGGGTGCATGTGGGGTGTGGGGGAAGGTGTGGGTGTGGATATGGTGATGGGGTATGGGAGGGTGTGGGTGTCTATGTGGGTACAGTGTGTGTGTGGGGGGGGAGGGTCCTCTGGACCCACACATGGCAGCAGCATGTGGGCCAAGCTTGACCTGGCCCCGTAGGGCAGATCTGCCCATGACCCCGGCCTCAGATGGCAGCAGCGTGTGGGGCCAGCACCATCAGGCCTCAGAGCACGCAGATACTGCTCTCCCACCTGACTCTCCAGCCCCACGTGGCAGCAACATGTGGGGCCACCCCTGCCCAGCCCTATAGCATGCAGCTCCCACCCGAGTCCTTGGCCACATATGGCACAGCATGTGGGGCCAACCCAACCTGGCCCCATAGTGCACGGCTCCCGTGCAGCTGGCCCCCTTTTCCACTATAGGAGTCCCTGGCCCCCAGCTCAGTGGGGCTCTTACTTAAATTTCCACTCTGGCAGGGAGGGAGGGCTGGGAAACAGCCACAGGGTCACCAGGCAGAAGCTTCTCATCTCTAGCACCTGCCACCTCATTGTGGGAGGTACCATGGGGCAGGCCAAGCCAGGCTGGGGTGGGGTGGTGGTTGGCAACCAGAGCTGGAGCAGTGGGTTCCAGCGCCGCCTCTATGGAAGTAATTGCTTTCAGCCAAGGGCCAGGGCTGGTGGTAATTATCTTCTGGCTTTCAGAGGGGTCCGGCAGGTTGGATGGAGTCACCTGGTGGGCCGGATCCAGCCCACAGGCCATATGGTCTGTGTTGTGTCAGGGTTGATGGTAACCTCATATAAAGTTTAGATTATGGATTGTCTAGGATGATCTGGATAGGCATGGTCCTGCTGCCTCAGGCAGGGGTGGACTAAATGACCTTTGGAGGTCCCTTCCATCCATCCTTCTCTATGATTCTTCCCTCTCCATCTCACAGACACAATAAATATTAACTCATTTACCACTTCATGTTTTCTTACATTTGTGTAATAGCCTAGTTCACAACTCTGTCTCCCTAGTATCTGCTCTCACTTTATGTCATGTACTGCATGCTGCATATGACCATCAACAATATTCTTGTTTGGATGCAGAAAATTAACTCCCATTAGGAGACTTTCCTCATTCAATGCTTCTCTAAAGGACTATGAAAGGTTTTGATGTATTTGTGCTGCAGGGATTTTAAGCAAAACCATTTACCATGATTTGCATTAGTCCTAAACATTGCACTACAAATGGAAATGATCCATGGCAGCATTCAGAATCAGAACCCTGTAGCTTAACAGTTGTAAGTTGCTCAGAACTTCGCCTTTGGCTGTTCAAGCTTAAAAAAAAAAATCAATTTGCTGTTTTAAACTCTGTGCTGCTAATGTCAGTTTTTAGGCTCATGTTTAACTCAACAAACTGAACATTTCAGGGAACAAGATGATGAAAAATTGCTCTTCACTTCACACAATTTAAAACAAAAGATGACTGGAGTTGAAATCTTCAGTTCATTTTAGAGTTCCAGTTTGATATATAGATATCAATTATTTTTATAGTATCGGGAGAATATTCACTGAACAGCAAATTTGAATAAACTGGATAAAGAGTGTGGTGCCTACATTCTCTTTGAATCCTATTCCACTCATAAAAACTGCTAATCATGCCACAATTGAATTTTACAATTGATCTTTATGGATCATTTCTATGCTCTTAGGTTCAGGAAGTCCCACTGAAGCCCATGGTAGAAAGATGTAACAGAGACCAGAATTTATCTCAGCTTATGAAAAACTCTAATGAACAACAAATGCTGTACCAATGACAGTTGTACTTGTGTGTGTCCTAATGTATTTGAGGAATTATCTTGATATTGTGTCTGATCTCAAACTCATTCTCCTTTGTGCATCAAACATGGTACAGCTCACAGATAACCACCCGAGTCATTTGACACACCTTTAACAAGGAATAATTGGTTCCGTTAATTTCTACTAGGTGCTAGAATAATAAGTTCACACATTAATACCGTAACTAATCCATCTCATGATCCTTTTCATAAACCAATTGTTTATTTAAGCTTTTCTGTAGATGATATTTTCCATTCGTAGTCTTTTTTTTGCCCCTGAACCTCTGCGTATGCAGTAGATGATTCTGTTTTCTTCTACACTGTTTCTGCCATTTTAAACTGATTGCCTCTATGACTCTGCCTTTTGGAGTTTGGAATTAAAGCTCTGAAAACATCAGCATGTAAGCTACAATGTTTTTGTCTTAATTACATCAACCAGTAGACAATCTCTTGAAGTCCTTGTTTCCTGAACAATATTTGAGTACCACCTACATGGCACTAAAATATAAGACTCTTGAACAGAACTGCTGGCAAACTGAGTGGCTATTCCTTCACTAGGAGTAATCATACAAAAATCACAGAACCTGTTAGCGGGACAATGCTAATTCCTGGGTGTTTGGCTAGTAATTACAAAGCAGAGAAAGCTCCCTCTGAACCTAGAGGCATAACTAGAAAGGGCAGAAACTAAAATTATGGACATATTATGATAGCAACTCCATGATATTCTGAATGAGTCGGCAGTGAGATGAGTTTTGCTAAAGTCAATGCGAGCCAGCAGTTACCACAATGTGTTTTGGGAGATACCACAGAAGGGTTTGTTCGTTTGTTTTCTGTCTTTACAAAGAATTATTCGAATCTTGCAGATACCATAGTGGTGCGCCTATTATTATATGCTGACTCCTTAAAGGCAACCACTATAAAACAGTCAGCATATGCACATTCTGCCTCAAGGCATAGAAAATCGTAGCTTTTTAAATTGCATCTTCTGTAGAGAAAGTGACTATTGTGACATCATTTGAGCTCTACAAGTGGTGGGTCCAGACCAAGCACGGACATTTTTCCTAACTACTACATTTAACTATCTGAAGTTCTTTTTTGAGGCAGAAAGAATGGACAGAAACACTTCTGCTTTTTTCACAGCTTGTTTTCATGTAAAAACTTGTCTAATAAAAATGTCGCAATGGTACAGCATTTCCTTCCACAGTAAAAAAAAAACAAAAAAACGGTGCTTTCATGGTAAGAAAAAGAACCTTGAGCACAACCCAGCAAGATCTGCTGTAACTATACTTTTCATGGGCTATTTCAAATTCCCATTAATATCTTTAAACTAACAGTATGCTGCAAGGCAGCATGACCTAATACAATTAACAAAAGGCAAGAAGATATGAAATGTGGTCACTACTCTGCCAGTAAACTGAAATGTGACTGTAAGCCATAATCTGATATTGTACTAATGTGTAATTTAATAAGTAATAGAAGTGAGGACCAGGAGAAAAGAGCAACTTGCAGCACTGCAAGTGTTCTCCTTGGACCATACAGCCAGGGGACATTAGACAGGTTTGCAAAAAACTTCTAGTAACAGAATCTGTTGCTATTGAATCTCATTGTAAAAGGTAAGGAGGTCTAGTGAAGTCTGTACTACATGGGAGTCAGGACATCACGTTTCTAGCCTAAGCTCTGCTTAGGTCACTTTATGACCCATAAAGTGAGCTTGGGTGTCCTTTACCAGTCTTTATATGAACTGGAAGCTCTGCAGGACAAGAATTCTCTCTCATTATGCATTTGTACCTCAAGCAGTTGTGTGTACATATGTCATTAAATAATTAAAAATAATGAATATAACAAATTACATCCCAAATTGGTAAAATGTCTACGAAAAGTCAAGCACCAGAAATAAGGTGGTATTCCCTCATTCATGTACATTAAGATTCAGTCCTTCATTGTACATATTGGGGTCCCCACCATTGGATACCTGCTTCATTCACACATCAGCTGTGCTCTGGGAACATACCAGAGTGGTAGTGATATGTTACTTGCTGCACATGAACAGGTCTGTTACCTGCTGGACCCATGCTTTGTTTTGTAGATGTTTGAAAGTATGTAGTGAGGGAGGCAGAGAAATGCCTGAGCTGGTAAGGCCTCATTTTTAAAAGGCAACTAAAACATTTCATCCTATCCCTGCCTTTGTTATGGGATTCCTGTGTGATGTTAGGAAAACATAAACCAACATTTTCACTAGTAGCTCTTGTGTGTTTATCATTTATTGGGTGCTTCATTTACAAGTGTTGGGCACTCAGTGTTAAGGTCAATGACTGTGTTGCTTTTACTAAATCAAGTGTAGTAAAAAGATACAAACTCAGAGTTGATGACAGGGTTGTGCTGACTTTAGGTACTTCACATGCAAAATCAGTGAATGCTGTTGACCTTACCCTCCCCTTGCAGACAATATTTCCACATGTGTAAAAGAAGGATACAACTCATAGATTTCATAGACATTAGAGCTGGAGGGGATCATTGGGCCCAGCCCCCTGTCCCAGGGGCAGCAAGTCAACTGGGGCCAAAGGATCCCAGCAAGATAGGCATCCAAGTGTTTCTTGAAAGTGTCCAGAGTAGGTGCTTGCACAACCTCTGGGGGGAGTCTATTCCAGGCCCTGGGGACTTGGACAGTAAAGACGTTTTTCCTTATGTCCAACAGAAGTGTTGAGAAGTTAAAATGAATTCATGAAGAAATAAAACAGTAATAAAAAGCACTACAGGAAAAAAATCCCTTGAGGAAATTAACTAGTCTGCATTCGGTACAGGGCTTGGATGTTGTGTACTAATGGAGCAATGTACTAATGTTGATAAATAAAATATTGACTGGCTACCCATGCAGTACACATACTCTACCCTGTGTACTAAATGAGATAGAAGTCCTGCGAAAGAAAAAATAGCATGTGCTCATTAATTTAGAAAATTACATACAAAAGAGTAAGGTAAAAAATGAGTCCTGTAGAGCAATACTGACATTGCAGTTGGGTTAGGGTATTTAGAGACACAAGTAAGACCTTTTCCATCTGAGGTGAAAGAGTGGCATAAGATGACTGTCTTCTACTACAATGTAAGAGATGGCCAAGTTATGGCACAGGCAACCGCACTAGATCAGTGAGGGGACAGGCAGCAGAAAGCAAAACATGAGAGCAGGCAGGAAGCAGAGATCAGGGAGCAGAAAGCCAAGCAGCATATCAGTAAGGAAAAGGGATTCGAGTGGCACTCAAGGAGTGTGGGGGCTAATTTAGGGAAGGCCTGTCAAAAAGCCCCACTATTCTTTAGTGAACCAGCCACTAGCAGTGCTGATGACACTTACTTTACAACTTTACTTTACTTTACAACTGTTTGCTTGACATTAAGAGCACTGAGACTCAGGCTTAGCGGGCTCAAATCCAGTTTAGGTGCAAAGGGTGTTGTACTCATTACAGACAATGCTGAGCCACTCTTTCAACCTCTTTATGTCCCCAGACTCCAATACCTGCTCCCTTTTTTCCTGATCCTGCCCCATCCCCCTATTTTTCTCCAGCTATTATTCTCTCTAATACTCCTATTCCTCACATCTTCTGAATCATTCTGTTCCCTCCCACACACCTCATTTCTTGAATCCTAACCATCATTTCCCCACAGGCACTTATGCCTCAAAAAAGTCTGACTAAATAATACAACAAACAAACAACGTCTTGTAATAAGAAATTTCCAGTCACCTTGAGCCACTGTTTTGCTCATGTTCGACATTGCTGCTCATGTCACTTATTTTTAGATTGCTTGCATCCTAATGGACTGTACTCCCTGTTTTTCTTCAAATGTAATAATCAGTGAACTTTTCCTA
>NW_005842297.1:260456-276439 GCF_000455745.1 Alligator sinensis | reverse complement strand
CCTGCTGAATAGGAGTCTCTCAAGACTGTTTGATCCATTAGCCATTCATCTTCTGAACCCTCTCAATTAAGTTGTGTAATTTAAAGTTTGCAGTTCTAACAAATGACTCTGAAATATGGAACAATTTTTATAAATACTTTCCTAAAAATATACTGCTGAATGGAGCAAATCATTGGACTTAATCCTTATAAAACAGACAAGAATTGTGGCTGATGCTCTAAATTGTCTAGTTAATTTACTTGCTTATCTTTAAAGACTAGTGACGTTATCCTTCCCGCCCCTTCCTCATGATGTTACATCAAAAGCCTCTACCAGAGTCTTTATAGGAGTATATTCTGCACTCTTCTTTGTATGGCAGTATAATGCAACTCTCATTGATATCCTGGTGTATATACATGGTAAGATGTCAAAAACATTTTTTCCAAGGAATAAAAGTCATATTTGTATTACAAAAAAAGGAAAAATGGTTAGAGCCAATCTTTTCTCCTTACTGCCCACTCAGAATCATAGTAGTGCTAATGATAAATCTGCTTTTATAAAGAGGGGGTATTCCTACCTCTACTGATAGATGTGCATGTGCGCATTATGCACATAAACGGGACTACTCTCAGGGTTTAAATATCTAATGCAACATGGCCAATGTGTAGGATCCATCATAAGTCAGAGCAGGTGCTTCTCTGCTTTTACTATGTGAAGTAGAAGTATCTTGACACTAAAGACCATTCACAACTCCACCACTTATTATATATCCATTTTGCTGTGTTGCCAGCTCCTGTAAATACAGTCATAGAAGTGTGCCAGGTGATAACTGCATTATCAGGCCAACTTGGTATGAGCATTTTTGAGCTTGAGGTATAAAAAAAATAGTCCTTTCCTAAAAGAGAACGGTGAGATGGTCTGAGCACACAGATTATTAAATACTTAGAGACCCTCAGGTTAATATGCAAGGCTCTGAGCGAAAAGTGAACTGCTTAACATCTTCAGGATAAAATGGATTACAGAGTAAAAGTGAAATGAAAATTCAGATGAAAATTCTCACAGGAAAATGTACAACCCGTTCTTATTAAAGTTGGCCACAAGCCTAAAGCTCCACTAATATTTATGTGATTTATAGGGACAGACATTCAAAAAGCCTGAGCCTGAATTGATTCAGTCTTTGCAGGTTAGTCTAACCTGCAGAGAGTGAATTGGTTTGCAAGTGGATAGACATTTGGCATATGCCTGCAGTGGCTCAAGCCAGTGTGGAGCCCCGGGGATAGAGGCAGCCAGCGCTGTGCTGGGGGTGAGGAGCGCAGCCCTGCACAGCCTGCCTGACTGCTTCTATTCCCGCAGTCCCACGCTGCGCCTGCAGCTCTACACTCGTGCAGGGAAGCCCCGTGCCCGACTCTGCAGGGAAGCAGCAGGCGGGGTACCTCCACTCCCAGCACAGTGCCAGGACCTGCACAGCGGGGAGTGGGGGAAGCAGCTGGCTCTAGTGCAGGACTGGAGCTGCAGGCTCAGGCTCTGCTTCCTCCCCCAGTGCAGCGCTGGCCAGAGCCCTGCCTGCACTGGGCTTGAGCGCCCTGACTTCGCTGCCTGCTGCTGCTTCCAGGCAGCAGGGGTTGCACACCATGGTGGGAGTGTGTGGGGGCCCCTACACCCCCCACCCGCCCTCACACCCCACACACCCTGCCCAGCTGAGCTCCATGCTCCTGCTGCCCCTCTTGGGGGAGGAGGAAAAAGAGGGGGAAGAGTTCCTCCCAGCATGGAACAAAGCCTCCCCTGCCTCCCACCCCCTCTCTGGGGCTGGGCAGCATCACAGGGGTGGGGGCTGAAGGGGAGGAGGAGGAAGAGTCACCATCCAGTGCCTCACAGAGTCCCCCTTCCCTACCTGGGAGGAGGAGGAGGGGGAAAGAGACCCCTCCAAGCACAAAACAGAGCCCCCCTCCCCACCCTGCAGGACAACCTACCCAGCATGGCCCCATTGAGGTGAAGGGGGCAGGGAGAAGGGTTAATTCCTCCCTCCATTCCTTCCCTGCAGCCACGGTCTGCCAGCTCCAGAGGCCACCACTGCACCCCTGCCTCTCTGCGCCCTAGCAGTCAGGCTGACCCCAGCTGCAGTGGGGGAGGAGGGGAAGGAGGGAAGAATGAACCCCCTCCCTGTCCACTTTGCCTTAACGGGGCCATGCCGGCCAGTGTCTCTGCTAGGGCCGGTCCCTAGAGCAGTCCCCTGCCCAGATGCTGGGTATGTCTGCCTTATCTTAAACCAGCAAGGGGTATGGGACAGACACTGCATAAACTGTTTTGAGCCAAATCAGTTAAGTCTGATACTACATTCAACCAGGTTTATTTCAAACCGGTTTGGGCCATTTTGAAACTAGTTTATGCACTGAATATCTGTTCTGTTACAGGTTTAAACCAGTTTCTGATCACTTAGACTGGTTTATGTGTAATCTCTGTCCCTAGCCTTAAGGTCTAGGAAGCTCTGATTCAGAGGCTGTATCCCTAACTCCCCTACTCAATAGCTACTCATGTCCTTTTCCTCCAAGAATTTGTCCAATCCCTTTTTGAATCCATCTAAACTGTCAGCTTCCACAACATCTGGTGCTAATGAGTTCCACACTTTAATTATATTCTGTGTGAAAAAAGAATTTCCTTTTGTTAGGTTTAAACTTACTACCTACTAGTTGTATTTTGTGACCCCTGGTTCTTGTATTGTAAGAAATAGGAAAAAATAAATCCCTATTTACTTTTAGGCATTTAGTATTTTGTAAACCCTTATCACATACCCCCTCGAGCGTCTCCTTTTCCAACCTGAATAGGCCTAGCCTCTTTAGTTTTTCCTCATATGGAAGCACCTCCATACTGCTAATCATCCTTTCTGCTCTTCCCTGTACTTCTCTAGTTTTATATAAATCAGACAAGACTGAGCTTCCTCGACCCTGAAGTCTGACTCTGCAGCCAAAGTGGTAGTCCACAGGCTGTGCTGGATATCGGTGATTTTTTCTGCAATCAGGTGAAAAAAACTCACCACAGCGGACTGAAGTACACTCAGTTTCTAGACAGAGAGAAGCTGGCCATTCGCCACCTAGAATAGTTCTGCCAGATAACACATTGTAGATGCAAGAGCAGTGAAGAAGAAAAAGCTTTTCTGCTGCTGCCATTGACATACCATAGTCCTTTAGAAAAGATCTATGAAGCAGCCATTCAGCTTTGGCATTAGTTGAGAGCCATCTGCCCCCCCCCCAGCCACCTATCCTCTTTCTCCATAGTCCAGTAGCTCCCAGTAATTCAAAGAAGATGTGTACAAAGCCATAAGAGAAGAGACTGAATTATGGAACACCTCCCTAATGCAAACGATTTTAAAACTAAGGAGCAAGGACAACTGTGATGATGGGTTGACAATGACTGGTTTGCAGTTGGTTATAGATTCATCTCAAAGCAGTGTATATAGGAAAGTCAAGGTGATTAATGTTAGGCATTGAGGTGCATATCCACTCAGAACAGGATTTGGGAATGTCATGATCTTAGCTGCCTAGTGGCTGTTCAAGTCAACTAGGAGGTAGATGGGATTAAAAACAACTAAAGAAACAAATAAAGCACAGGGCAAGACTTTCTATCTTTCTCCCATAAGCTGTCACTACCCTTGGGATGCTGAATACGGGAGCACTGTTACCCTAGGGGTACAACCAAACAAATTATTCTGACTTAAAGTTAGGTGGGATGGAGGATTTACTTCATGTCAGCTGTTCTGTTCTGTAGCCTAAGGCAGGCTGAAAGAACCAGGATTATTTGTGTTGGAGAAGAAAAGATGAGAGGAGCTGATAATATTCTTCAAATAACTGATGGGTAATTATAAAGAGGACTATTTCCTGTGGCTGTAGGGGATGGACTAGGAGCAATGGCCTCAAGCAGCAGCAGAGGAAATTCAGGTTGGAGATTAAGAAGAACTTCCTAACGATAAGGCTGGTTAACTATCGGAACACGTTATCTAGAGACGCTGTGGAATCCTCATCCCTAGAAATTTTCAAGAACAGGTTAGATGGAACAAAAAGACCTACATGAAAGGTCAGCAGTTGAGCTACTGATATGACAAACCTATTCAAGCCTGAATCATACTGAGTTACTGCAGAAAAGCGGTATTTTAAGGAGATGTTTCATTGGAAGAACTATGAAATAAATCCAGGACAACAGAACTGTGAATATTAAAGAGCATGTGCTACTTATTCAAAACACATGAATGAGTTCCTACTTGAACAAGAATCTGGAGGCTAAGAGTGAACTCTGGCTTCCAGAGTTTGAAGAAAATGAAGCCTAACCCTCAACCAAATGTTACAGTGCAAATTAGAAGAGAAATACAGGTCAAATTCACTGAACTTAAAAAGTTGCAAAACTTAGCCCAACTTTGTTTTTTTTCTCCTTTTTTTCTTTCCTAGAAGAACAAATCATCAGCGTCTCTTCTCATAGACTCTGCTGATCCTACCACAGAATGGTGATCAAGTCATATACAATAAGAGTTATTCCTATTCTTCAAGAGAATAATTGGTTCAAATGGTTCTGGGAATTAGAAACTACAAAGAAATGTTGGAGAGCAATAGGTCCAAATACAAATAAGATAATTTGTCAAGCCTTAGTCTTACTTATTATAAATGCTCTAGTTGGAATTCCAGAGTATCTTTACACATGCTCCGGGGGGTGAGGGGTGCTTTAAGTAGAGCCACTTAGAAAGCCACTCTAATTAAAGTGCCCACAGTGTCTCGTGTATTCAGCATCCCTGCACTTCAAAATGGTGGCAGGAACACCAACTATAGCTTGTTCAATGAACTTTAGTTAAAGTGCCCCCACCGCCATTTTGAAGTGCAGGGATGCTGAATACATGAGATGCAGAGGCTGCTGGAGTGTGCTAATTAGCACACTTCTGCAGATTTGATTAACTGAATCTGCTCCAATGTGCTGTAATTACAGTGCATCAGAGAAGTGTCCCCGCATGTCTACTGGCACCCCCAAAGACTAAGTAGCAGTTTACAGTTGAGGATCCAGGCACTTTCAGTGTGGAGATTACACTGTATCCACTCTTAAGGGGTGACGTTACATGTTACACTTAGACCACACTAAGGGCACTTAAAATGCGAGCATCCACTTGTTAAAGCTTGTTAACTCATGCCCTCTGAATGCCCTCTGAACATCTCAAAGTTATGCCATTTCAGACAAGGGTTAATTCTGGGTCTTGCTGCCTAGCTTGTGTTAGGGTAACTTCAGTTTGCCTCATGGAGACGATACGAGCAATTTTCAGCATCCCAGAATGCACCATCCGCAGCCTTCTCCCTCCCACCCTAGCAGAGATAGAGCTCGCTCACCAGTGTTTTAATGGAAAGTAAGAGCTATGCAGGCAAGAAACAATATAAACCCTTAATGTGAGACTGCACATTCTACCTTTAACACCACTTAACATTTCACAGATTTAGTATAGTCTAAGTGTAACATGTACTGTCACCCTTATAACATTAGGTTTTAATTTTTCTAATCTTCATCAGTGGGGAGGGGTCAATTTTTTTGATGAAGTAACTGGATATACATTAGAAAATTATACCAGCAGCACAATTGAATCCTTTGGTTTTTATTCTTCCAGCACTTCATTTCTAATCAGTAGTAAGTTGTTCTGACCTAGTACTGAACCGTTCTTTCAGCATCATCCTACAAGCAGCAGAGCAGGTACAAAACAAAGTAAAGTGGCATCAAGGCATGTCATTTGGAGGAATAACATTATCTCATTGGACAAACAGTATCCCTGTAAGGCCTATTTTGCTGATAGTGTGAGCTAGTTACAACTGCAGCTCACTGTGAAATTTCACACTGTGAATTATTAATATCACAGTAATATTCTGAGGCCTCAGTCAGGAAAAGAATCCCGCTGCATGGATTCATGGTAAGAAACCATCACAAACCTATACTGCTTACAGTTCAGTTGAAGACAAGACATATCCAGTTGCTTTAATAAAATAAATAAGATATGGTGGAGGGACGACAAAAGGTAAAAACTGTACAAACACAGAGATTGCCTCTGTACATAATTAAAGAATGTCAGGAATTTTAAGGGATTTTAAGATATAATCAAGAAATATTACTGTTATCCACTGGGCACCCCCTGCACCATTATCACTTATATCTGCTTTAAGGGTATTGAAATAGGTGGTAGAAATAAGAGGATAAGAAAGTGATTGCTATATTCATGCTCTCTAAGTTATGTGGTGCTGAAACAGCTTGCCACCCTTAAAGAGAAGGATAGAAGGATATGAACTGTACAGCTGTTAAGCATAACTGCAGGAAAAAAAGATCTCTGATTAGGAGTAGATTTAGAAATATTCCTTTTTTCTGGTTCTTATGTTTAACAAAATGAAACTATTTTAAATTATGTACCAACTGGAAACAGGGCTTCCTGTTCCTGAAATGTAACTCCTCAATTATTGGAGTGATCCAAAATCTATTGGAGGCAATAGCAGTTTTTCCATGGATTTGTATGGGCAATGGATTAGGTCCTATTTTAAGTTGACTGCAGCATTTGTAGTGTTAATATAGGCACTGAATAGATAATACCACCTAATTACAGACGTGACATTGTGTAGACATCTGTGTATAATATTTACCTTGTATTTCCCACAAAGTATCTAGATTGCCTTTTTGTTTTAAGTCTTATTTTAAATGCAGCTTTTGTTTTGAGAAAAAAAAAATCAGAGGAACATACTCATTTAAAACCAGTTGTGGATGGGATAATTTGTAGGTGATGATTGCCAAGAGTGTTGGTCTATTCAGAGAAAAGACCTGTAATAGATGGCAAAGGTTATTTCATAAAAAGGAAAGAACATGCTGTACAGCTTTTTTCACATGAAAAGGTTTGGGAGCAGCAGTGATTTCAGTCATTTAAAAGCATTGAAAAAATATGTCCTATACTATTTTGAATAGCGGCACCATTATCTTGAAAATTAATCCATCAAGAGCAATGTGGTATGCATAAATCTTTTGTCTATCACTTCAATAATTCATCAGTCTTCTCATTCAACAGATCAGTCAAAAATAACCAGAACTGTTCATTCAGTAAAAACAAATATTAAAAGGTTTTTCTTCAGGTGGTACCCTTAATGATTGTAACATTTTCCTATTTTACTAATATTCTTTTATTTTTTTTAATTATGTGACTGAACGTTCTTTTCACCACAAGATTAATGTTACTAATTAACACATCAGTCCTGGACTTTCCTAATCAGAAGGCCCTCCACCACACCACCCAATGTCCATGAGCCAGATCCAGTCCGCAGGTTATAGGTTGTTGATCCCTGATATAAACCTTTGCCTTTGTGTGCCAGACATTAGAGTTCCAGCAAAGTTAAGATGACAGGTATTAATTTCAACTGGCACCTACAGTCACTCATTTAATCTTGAAACTGTTATGATTTACATTCAGCTGCTGTATTCACTACAGTTCATTAAGTATCCAACAATGTTTGAAATTCTTAATGCTTTACATATATAAAGTTACTGGAATCCTGGATTCCAGTATTTTCTTAAACAAGCACCTAAGGGCTCCCACTTTTTTTAAACAACCAATAATTGACTATATGTATTAGTGAATGAATAGTATATATATATATACACACATATACATGTATACATATATACAAATAAAACCACTTTAATTTGCAGTATCTAGATTTTCCTGACTATTCTAGACAATAGTTTGTCTTCTACAAGCCATTTTCATGGAAATGTGGATGAGGGAAAAGCAGTGAAAGCAAACAAAAAAAAATCTTCATGACTTACTGACAAAGGAAATATTATTATGAAAAGGTTTACCCTGTTCTTTGTTTCTGTCCCAATCTACAGAGTGCAATCCAGAACAGATCTTATTCCAGCACTTAGAAACCCAAGTGTGATCCTATTTTACTCTGCTCAAGCTCCTGAGAAACTCAACAACAAAAAAAGAATGGCTCCTCCTTCCCACTGCTTTTTATGACCTCACCTTAAGACTAAGATGCTGCTGCTTTACCAAAGTAAATGTATTAAACAGCATTTCAGGGACTATAGCAAGGAGAAATAAGATCACATTAAAGCATTTGATGTGTGGGAAAGGATCTGGTCCTTACGGATCACATCTCCCAAACATCAAAACTCCAAGGGAATGGGGACAAATGTACAATTTGCTGCACAAGAAAAACCTCAGTTAGTGTTAAGTCATTTTGTTTCTTCCTTCATGAAGATGGCCATCACAGTTGGCCATCAGAGTCCCAGGAATGGTTCCAGGGTGGGCAGAGTAAAGTCCAAGTGAGGACAGAGGGAATGGGAATGGCACAATAAAGATGGTTTGTTTTAAAGCAGAGTCTGTTGTGCTTTTTGGAGACAATTGGCACTCTGATTACCCTCCTCTTTTATAGAAGAAAACACCCTCCCTCCTTCCCAGACGCTGACCAGAAAAGGAAGGAAGAGATCACTGGGGAAGCCAAAGACTGAGAAGAGCCAGGGTCTCAAAGGCAGAGGCTTACCCCTTGTGAAGCCATGCTAGGCCTGGCTGCAGGGAGGCCTCTTAGGAGAGGGAGACCAAATAAGGCTTCTTCTTGGGGGGAGTCCTGCGAAAGAGATTACCCCTTCCTCTCTGAAAAGAGGAAGGTGATCCTTTTTGTTTACCACGGACAAATGTCAACTGTAAAAAGAAAACTGAAGGGTGAATTTAAACCATTTTTCCAAAGCAGCTATCAGACATAATTTCCATATCTAAATGCTGAATATATACCTGTCTTAAAAATATTGACCACACACTTACAATCCTTCTAATTGTTCCTCTTCTACTGTAAACCGATATTAGTGGCCCACTATACACAGTATTCCCAAGCAAGCATTTTCAGTCCCTAAACAGTATTACTCATGCCTTAAGAGTTCTTAGTAACAGAGGAAAAATGACTGGGAATATTGTTAGTTTTGGGTTTCTGGTCCTTGGGAAAAAGGTATGTATATACAGTAGAACAGGCATGGGACACACAAAGACAAAAATGTTTCACTTCAAACCAGGAAGGGTATTTTTAGTCATAATGAGTAAAAATATCTGAAAAGCTTGTCTTAGAGAAATTAATTAGTTTAACATCAAAGTTGATGATGCAGAATCCCTTAGTGCATATTTTCACTGGACAGAGCAAGTAAAATGCTGAAGCCCTGAAGGTATCTAGAGAACAGATTTCAGGACCATGGACAGAGACATCCTGCAATATTTCATAGTCAAATGAACCATTTAGCAACCATACAGTGCACTTCAATGTTATTCTATAGTTCTACACCAGGGGTGGGCAATTATTCTGGCTGGCTGGCCACTTA
The DNA here is from genome assembly GCF_000455745.1 of Alligator sinensis. NCBI lineage: Eukaryota > Metazoa > Chordata > Crocodylia > Alligatoridae > Alligator > Alligator sinensis. The sequence goes on along the minus strand of NW_005842297.1, from coordinate 267,103 downwards.
ACGGGTGTTGGTGAGCTGTTGAGGGCTGCACACAAAATCTTTTAGAATGCATCATTTTAACAAATGATAGATAAGAAAACAAATCACATTCTAAAATCCTCTACTATAACATATTTTAATTGTATTAAAAATAATTTCTGTCCCAATGTATGTTTTTTTGAGTAGTATAAATAGATATTAGTGCATAATAGCTCAAAAAAGTCTCACTCTTGTATATTGTGAATGGGAGGGTGTGGGGTGGGTATGGGTTGGATGGGTGTGCATGTGTGTGGGGTGGGGGCTGCCCACACACTAGGTCCCAGAAGCTATCTGGAGGTGGGGGAAGAGGGGGTAGAGTCAGGGGGCACATGCGAAAGAGCCCACCTAGGCAGTAAGTGTAGTCCACGCCCTTCCCCACCCAATCCAGTCTGTGGCTCTCCCCCCTCCAGCTGCTCCTCTGGGTAACAGGTAATATGGGGACACATACCAGGCACCACATGCCCAGCCAGGTGATGAGAGGGAAACTGCTGCCAGGTGGCTCCTGCACGAGTGTGTGGGGCTCTGGCTCCAGTTCCACCCTCACCTCCCAGCCACCTTCCACCTACTCCACCCTCCCAGCATGATGAGCAGGGCAGAAAAATGGCTGGAAGGCTGTCCTGCCAGGAAGCTGTGTATTCTGGCTGGAGCTGGGGTCATTGTCAGGCACAGGGTAGGTATGAGCAGGAGGGCTGCCTCAGACAGGAATCGGTAGGGCTCAGCCCCATGCAAAGTGCTGCAAGATGGATACAATCAATTGGCAGGCTGAATCCAGCCCACAAGTCAATTTTTGCCCACCCATGTCCTATACTATAATTTAATATACTTAATTATTCACCTAAGCATTTTTTCATCTGTAACAAAATGTGGGAAAAAGCCAAGGCCTTTGCCGTAGCTACCAAAGTAGCTACCTTCTTGTCACTGAAGGCAATCAGGTTGGTCAGGCATATCTAGCCCTTGGTGAATCAATTCTGACTGTTCCTAATAACCTCCTCCTCCAAGTGCTTAGACATGAATTCATTGAGGACCTGCTCCATGATTTTTTCCAGGGACTGAGGTGAGGCTGACTGATCTGTAGTTCTCCAGATCCTCCTCCTTCCCTTGAAGATGGGAACTCTATTTGCCCTTTTCCAATCACCCAGGACTTCTTCTAATTGCCATGAGTTTTCAAAGATAATGGCCAGTGGCTCTGTAATTATATAAGCTAACTCTCTCAGTTCAGTTTTCTGACCATTTGTTGGTTTTACAGGCTTCTCTTGAACTTCTGCAAAATTATAATGATACCCACAGCACCGTATTGGTACCTAGTAACTTTACAGGTAAATTAAACAATGATCTGTGCTAGAAATGCTGAATTTATAACATAGGAGATCAATCAGAGAGACTTTTCTGATACAAGTAGCTGCAGTGATTGCTTCTGTGTGTAAGAGTTCTCAATTACCAGCTTTTTTTGTTTGTGCATGGTATCCCTATGCTTATTTCCCATCTGAATCAATATTTTATTCCTACTTAAGTTTCCTTGGATGCTCACTAGAACATATACTGCTTTGTCATATACAATCTGAGTGATCATTTAGGCTGTACACAGATGTTTCATTTAAGGAGGTTTGACTGTCCTGGGTTTGGACTCCGATAAAAACAGGAATGGTGCACTTAACCCTTTTAACATGTTACCCTTTTAAGATGTTGCTGCTCCTCTGCCAATAGGTAGCGAGACTTGCCCCTAGAATGAACTGCAATTCAGTCAAATGAGCTGCAATTAACTTAGGTACATCAGTGTCTCAAGGGAAAAAAAAAAGGAACAAACACAAAAAACTGTTAGCACATTTTATCTGGAATACTTCAGAAGTACTTGAAGTGGGACAAAGGGTGTGAAGGTCTGTAGAACCATGGCACAAGTGGTTTTCTCCCAAGGAACAATGAAACACCTGTTCACACCTGCTACCCCTGGGAATTTCTCTCATCCCTTTGCACTGCTGTTTTTTTACTATGCCTGGCTTCTTATGATCAGACTTGAGGAAGAATGTCTTGCATTCAAAAGCTTGTATAAGTCTATCCCAAATACACAGTTGGTCCAATAAAGATGTCACCCTAAGAAATCCTTCTATTTTACAGCCATGCTCTAATCTTGATTAATAAAATTCACTGAAAGCATTCTTGAGCTCCATTATGTTCAAAATGTGGGTACTCCAATCCTCAGTGTTGGGTCAACAGGAACATATTGGTCTAATCCCTTCTTCATCCGACTAACTCACTCCTAGTCTACTTTCAAGATTAGTTCAAAGCATTACACATGATCATCAGTGCAAAAGGCTTAAGAGAGAACTATATGTGCAATCACATTTCCAATCATAATCTGCAAATTTTGAGACAAGGCAATGCACAAAAAAAATCACTGGTTAACATTCATGAAGGTACAAATAATATGGTCTGCTAAAACTTCTGCATTAAATACAGCTCCTCTAAAAGCCATTCCCCTCATGCTGACATAAAGGGAGGAAGAATATTCCAGTGGCATTACAAAAATAAAGGCCTTCTTGAGTGCAAATCAATGCAACTCTCCAGAACCATTTATTTACCTTTTTATGTAACCCCACCAGAAATATTTAATCAAAACAGATCTCCAGCAAATGAGAATGGAGACAAAGCCACAAGTAACCTCCAATGTAAGTATATCTAATATTGCTGAGAAAAGCTTAAACTAAACAGTGGAAGCTATAAAAAGCAAAGATTTACTATTTTCCTTCACATCCTTGCCAAAGAGCTGCCTTATGTTGCAATGTGGTGTTAAACAATTGGGCTAGCGACAGAAGTCATCAGAAACTGGTTTAAACCTGTAACAGAATAGAAGTTCAGTGCACATAACGCAGTCTCAAAATGGCCAAAACAGATTTAAGATGAACCTGGTTGAACGTAATATCAGACTTAACTGATTTGGGTAAAATGGGTTTATGAATCTTTTGTCCCAGACTCTTTCCTAGTTCAAGTTAAATCACAGTCCCCCCGCATCCCAACATGCTTTCCAGCCCTGGTCTGGGCTGTGTTGTCTGCTCCAACAGAGAAGGGTTGGCAGGGGAAGAGGGAGGTAGTGACTGCCTCCCTAAGACAAACTTTGGTGGGGCTCTGGGGGCAGGGAGGGGGGTTAAACTCCCCTCCCCCCAGTTCAGAGCTGCCTGCTAAAAACTTACTGTAGGCTGCAACTATGGACTATAAATCCCATAGACACCTGGAATCAGGAAGAGGAAGTGATGAGTAACCCTGCAGAATCCTGCTGCTGTGATTCTGGACTGCAAATCTTGGGGGCAGCAGGAAGAGGAAGCGAACACACAGCCCATGCTGACTTCATGCCACAGAGGCATACTGTAGCGCCTCACAAGTTCTGGCCTGAAACACTTCAGGAATATGGCTGCATTTCCTGAATCAAAAGTGAATATCCGTCTAGTTGTTTCTCAGTTTAATTGCTACAGTTTAGACTAAATCGATTCAGCCTTGGGCTTTTTGGCTGTCTGTACCTTAGCCTTGTGCTTTCCCTTAGGACTGGCTGGTGGATTTCACTGGTGGTTGAAACAATCTCTGAATGCATGCAAGTCATTTGTATTTCAGCTTGCAAACCATTTTGGGACACATTGGGATGAAAAGCGCTATTTAAGTTCTCTCTATTATTATTAAAAAAAGATAAGATCAGGCAACAATTTGCTGAACTTCTTCCTGCTTGCTGGGCACAGACAAGATTGTTTCTCAAAGATCCGTTAAGGAAGCAAATGCTATTATTTCCTGCTCATCAGATATATTCCTGAGTGTTATTTTAACATATTATTACACACATGCACGTGTGTGCACATGCACCCGCACATAATCTTAATGAAAAATGCCAAGTGCTGCACCATATTTGACTATTGTATAATTAAAGATCTGAATTTCAAAAGACACCTTCAATCTTCCCTAAGCCACTATTTTAACAAATCCCTATTGCCATCATTTTATTTCACAATGTAAATAGAAGCGATAATGCTTCACCAGAATTCCTCTCTCTCCTCTGCAAAAATTTTTTTTGCAGATAGTAAAACTGTCTTGAATTAACAAGATGGTTTCAATAGCTTACCAGTTCTGCTTACCCTTTAAATAAAGGAATACATTCTTTATAGCTTGGATGTCTTCTCTTCTATAAACGATGTACAAAAACAGAACTAGTAAATGCCATTTGAAATGAAATTGTAAAGTTAATAGTCTTACCATTTGCAATGTCAAATATAATACTCCCAATGTGATTAACAAGATTTGTTTTCAGCACCCTGTTGGCTACTTATTGTAACCTCTTTTCTTATTAAATCCACCTGCATTGCTCTAAATCCCAGTCCATAAGTAGAGTCACCTCATATAAACAAAATATTTCTTTTGAATTATCCCTAGGAAAACTGCCTCAGATTTCCTCAGTAGTTACAAGAACTGGTCACAGTCTATTAGTCTTTCGAAAAGTTAGTGCTGTCATACAAGATACAATATTATACTAGATGTTAGAACATGTTCACAAGATGGAGCAACGTGGGGATGAATTTAATCAGGAATAATATAACAAAAGGATAAAGAACTAGGTTCTGGCATGAAAGAATGAGGCAAACTACATTAATGTTAACTAAACAAAATAATAAAATAGAAATGAAAAACAAGTAAAGAAAACAATGATAAACTGCACTGTAAGGTCATGGGAAGACAACATGCCATCCATGATCACTCATGTCTAATTATACGCCATATAAAATCAGATATTTGCAATCCTACATTTGTGCCATTCAACATGCTTGCAGGATGGTGCTGTGTTATATAATACAATGGAAGTAGCGGTCAAAAGCACGTACAGCAGTATATGCCTGGGACAGCAGTATAGAGGCACAGTGTCTTTCAAACGGTCTGGAGCAATCAGAAGAGTGGCTGGCCCAAAGGAACGGGAATTAGGCAAATGCTGATTTCCTCCAAAATTAATCTCTCAGCCATAAAGTAAAAGGTACATCAAAGTCTTTATAGCATCAGAAAGCAAATAAGCATACACAGCGTAAATGGTGGGCATCATGGGCTGGTTGGCCCATCAAGATACATGTACAGGATCAGAAATCTCCTGGTTTCTCCATCTCTTGCTTCCACTGTCACACATACAGATCTGGTGTCCCATAAGAGCAGTCACACTGCCATACTCAAATAGGCAAGAACAAGAGGCCAGCAGAATCCACAAGGGCTCTAAGGCACTCACTCACATGCTTGTAACAAACTGCTATTATTATATACAGGGATATAGGCCATTGCTTGTGGCATAACTTGTAACATCATTTACATAAAGAAAATATCTGTGTAAAACAAAAACTGGTTATTGGAACATTATGAGGAGCATTATGTTGCTTTAATGATGTCTCCAAGCACCTAGCACACTGTTGGGTGCTCTAAAAATAATAAATAATGATAATAATGTTGGCAAGAGCAGATGAGCTACTGCTCCTTTCACATTGCCACCAACTTCCCCGCTGCACAGATCTGTGCTTACAAGATAGTAATATGCATACTAATGAAAGTGCACTGGCACATGAGCACTGGGGAAAAAAGAGGGAGAACAACCATTATTCATGCTAGTCTCCAGTTGAAAAATTAGCTGCTGTACAATTTTTACTCCCAAAGGATCATCCAGTGTCTTTCAACATAGGGATGTACAATGGCTATTTCCCTAGCTGAAATGCAAACTAAAAAGAAACCTCAGAATCATGCTACTTAAATGATTTGAAAGCTATAGGTCCCTGACCAGCAGCAACTCCAGAGATGTATTAGTAACAGTGGATTAGTGCAGGGGTTCTCAACCTCCAGCCAACAGGCCAAATGTGGCCTAAGGAGCCGTTTTCATCTGGCCCATGGGGCTCTCCCACAAGTCCAGAAATTTGGCATTAATGTGGCCACCCTCCTCCCACACCAAATCTCTTAACCCGAATCCCTGTGCAGCCAGTCAGAGCCAAGGTATGACCCCCCCTCCCCTATGGGGCCAGGCTGTGCCCTCTTTTCCTCTTTGGGGCCGGAATGGCTGAGCCATGTCCCCTTCCTTCTCTACAGGGCTGGGTTGAGGACTGTCCATGCCCCCTTCCCTCTCCACAGTGGGTTAAGCTCCTTTTCTTGCAGGGCTGGCCTGCCTCCCACCCCAGATGGTGCCAGCTGTGCCAACCTGATTGGGAACATCAGCTGAATCTGGCCTGCAGACAGACTAGGCACTACCAATTCAGCCCGCTGGGCAAAAAGATTGGGCAGCACTGGACTAATGCTTGCACATGTTTTTATATAAAGGGCATCTTGTCTCTATGAGTATAGCAAAAACCCTGACCCTGAATGCTCAAAAAATCATCTTCTCCCAAAAATAATGAGCTTCAAGAAAAGATGAAATTACAGAAAATATGAAGTGGTCTATGAGAAGCGGATGACTTGTCATTGACACATCATAATTTCCTGTACATAATAGCAAATCCCTTCCACAGACAGTTGTTGACAGTTAGTCTTCAACCTTTGCAAGAACAAAACAAGACAATGCTCCTTAAAACAGAGCAGATTCGACAAAATGCAATAGCCATGTTGTAAAAGAATCCAAGTCTTAACATTTCTCTTTC